>NC_042526.1:1816666-2128888 GCF_900963305.1 Echeneis naucrates | reverse complement strand
TTGATTTCCTCAAATGACCGGAGGATGACCGGCTCTGCTGCAGGAATAAAAGCATCGGCGCAGATTGAGCAGGGAACGATTTCAACATTTTAAATCCAAAGCATAGCTGATA
The DNA here is from genome assembly GCF_900963305.1 of Echeneis naucrates. Taxonomy (NCBI): domain Eukaryota; kingdom Metazoa; phylum Chordata; class Actinopteri; order Carangiformes; family Echeneidae; genus Echeneis; species Echeneis naucrates. The sequence continues at coordinate 2,128,776 of NC_042526.1, read as the reverse complement.
AAAGTATTACTTTACATTTATATATTGAGTCCACTTGGTTTCTGCCATCTCTCGGGCTCCTGGTTGACAGTTTTGTCGAAAAAAAAATGATCAACTGCCTTTTTTTATTCAAGTAGCTCCATCCTTAACTGCGGTGGCAAAGAATGGGAGCCGACAGCATGTTCCCACCAGGCTGCCTCCCAGATGTCATGTTCTGTGTCTGCGTTGCAGATCCAGATCCTCAAGGCCTTGAAGCTCTTTACAGAAATATGTGGAAAACAACTGCTCACTCACTGCTTTACATTTTTCTAATTAGATTGGATCGGTGGACAGAAACATGCTTTCCAGTGTTACCTTGCGGGATCTGACTGCTGACAGAACAATCTTCTGTCTCTTCAGGATCCGGACGGATGAATAGTATCCGGGCCAGTTTGAGTCGAGTCAAGTCAGTTTGGTTTACGCAGCGTTGAGTCAGAACTCAGGTGATCTCAGAAGGCTCAACAGTTGAGCAGTAGGGAATAACTGAGCTGGCACGGATTAACTTTAAAGCTACTGTTGCTGGAGGTTACACGTTGACCGCCGGGGCTAACTTCAGGTCATGAACCTTTGAACGTGGAATCCACATGGGTTGGCTGCAAAACCCTTCTTACAGGTTTCAGGTCATCATCACGTGTGAATCCAGCGTCTACCTGGGAATACCTTACAAGTGTTCAGGGCCAGGTCCTCCTTGATTATTTAGTCATGAAAATATACGAAGAAAAATGGCTTTATTGATTTGCTTAGTCCATCTACCATTAGTCTGGCCATTAGTCAGTGTTTTGTTTTGTTTTTTTGGGGGGGAACATCCTCCTTTGCATCCTGTTAGCGCTCCGCCATGAAGAACACGGCCCTGAGAGCCACAGAAACGTCTATCTTAATAGGAATCAGTGTTTTATGTGTGACTTTGGCTTCGTTTCAAACGGAGAGAAATCCCACTGGCCTGCAGAGAATCGCCCTCATTATAAAGCATGTGGAAACTTCATCAGCTTGGAAGTTGGTTACACGGAATATGAGCAGCAATATGTTCATTTTCAAAGCGGTGAATTTCTGCTATTTTATGCCATTGTGGTTATTAACGTCCATGTTTTGAGAGCAAAAGTCCATCAGCTCCTTGTTTCGGACTGAAATATCGTTCTTTGTTTCCTCTCCTGCGTTTAAAGGACGACTAGGATGCTAAAGTGCCGGCAAAGGAGCAACCCCTGCTGTTTCTCACTGTGTTTATAGTCTGTCTCCAGCCTCGCCAGCCTCGCCAGCCTCTCCAGCCCAGGTAGACTGTTTATTGTCTTACCATCTAACACATGCTGTTTTTGACGCAGTGCAGAGTTCGTGCTGTTCTGGAATAGTAATTTCATTCCTCGTACTCCGCACGATCAGATCTGTACGCTTCATGTACATGTGCTGCACACTGTTTCTTCATTTCAAGGGGAAAAAAATTCCACATTTTTTCCCCCCATTTTCATGCCTACCAAAAGTATAATAGGACACAAATGTTTTCCCACAATCAGTCCACATGTACACTTACACAACACAGCAAAAAGCATATAATTCAATAGTATATAAGTGTGAATAGAACATTTGTGGTGTTAATGTTATTTAAAAAAAAGGCTTCTGGAGCGGGACAGGCGGCCAACATGTTTTCTTCATTTACTCATCGATTTTTGTGGACGTTACGCCAGCTCCACTTTTTCTGCTGTTCATCAACTTCCTGGCAGAAGAAGAAAGAGAAAACGAGGCCCCCTTTTTTTGTTTCCCCTAAAGATAATATCATTAGTAAAAAATTTTCTTTTTTTCTGCAAGCTTCTGCTTAATCCACAAAATGCTGTGTAATTCATTAGTTCCATTGGTGTTTAGGCCCCTGGGATTAAAAAGTTTTTGTAAAAATACACAGTGGCATCTCCCATGATAACAAAAATGTGCGTATTTCCAGACTTTTTTTGTTTTGTTCTTGTGAGGGGCCGGTTGTGGAAGGCCTCGGGCGTGGCGGGAACAGGAACAACTGTAAATTTAAAGGACAAGAGGAACATTCTTCCCAGGACTTGTTGGATTCCTCAAGTCACATCCTGCTGCCTTTTTTAGGAGGACAGCCAATCAGTGGAGCTGAAGTAACGCTTGAGCGAGTGCTGAGCAGGAGGGAAGATCTCCCTGCCAGATATAAGTTCTTATCTACACCGCGATATCACTCCACTTCCTGACCTGATGCTGAAAGATAATTAACATTCATCAGGATAGAAAAATGCAGATCAGATGGAGAATTTTCGCACATCCAAGTTCGCACCACTTAGATATTTTAACGTGAAGCACTGAACGTCCCCGGCTCTTTTCTCACACAGTTATGTGTGAGAAAGAGGCTGATGCTTCGCTGGGATTAGGTCACTTTCTATTTTCTACAGCAGGTGAACTCGTTGCCCCAGAGCTGAGTGCTTTCCAACGAGGGATGATCTGTTCCGAGCCGCCTGTCGCAGGGCTTGACCTCTGACCACGTGCTGCTCAGACGGCTCGTCAGGGAGAAGAGCAGCTTCTCATCTTCTGGTGGCGCTCCCAGAGTCTGCATGAAGAACAGATTTACTCTAAACCTCGAAGCTTCAACCTTCAGCCGAGAAACTTTCTTCTTCTGTGCTGGATGAGTTTGGTTTGTTGTAATCAGAGTTCACCCTGATCTCCTGTGTAGTTTGTACTTCTTGTCTCGATCTCACTCACACTGACATTATTAGCAGTGGAACTGTTAATAAAATTTCCCAAGCCACATGTCTCTCCTTCTATCCTTACATCAAAACGTGTTCAGTTGCTTCCTTTTTTATTTTACATTTATTTACTTCAGCTCAGAAACACAGAGGTATTACATTTTCGGATGAAACAGATTTTAAAGCTCACTCTGCGCTTAATAAGGAACATTTACCTCCAAACAAGGGCGAGTTTAATATCTGTCAGGAATAAGACGATGAAATCAGATGTCAGTCCAGATGTTTAAGAGCCTGAACTTGACTTTACATGAGATTTGTCCGTGAGTTCTCAGATCGTGTACAGTCACACGATTATAATCACATTAGTGAATGATCTTAAGAAGGAACTAGGTAATCATTATTCTTGGATTATAGCCCCAATAAAATGTCCTTCCACAGAAATCCTGCTAAGTGTATCTAATCACCGCTGGCTCCAGAGACGTCTGCAGTGCCGAGGTAAATAGTTTAATGTTTGACCGACCACTTTGCCTGGAACACATGATGATGTGTCCGGGACTCCTGCTACAGGATCTATTTGCTTTAAAACTCAGCCAGTGTCTCATCTTGTTGTGGTGAGGTAAACTGATTTATTTTATAATTAAACAAAAAGAAAAATCTTGAAAATCTGTGTGTCTTAGTGAAGTTTTGTGATTTGAATGATTATATGATTATTATATATATATATATATATATTTCCTTTCTTTATATTTGTTTTCTTCTTTCCTTTGCCCAACATAGAAACACTGGAGTCCAATTCCTAGTATGTTTACACATACCTGGAAATAAATCGATTTCTGATCCAACAGAGATTCACATTTGGAAAAGTATGCTAATCTCTGTAAAACTTTATTATTGCATCAGTGCAGAACGACACAAACGATGGGTCTGTGGCTGATTTGGCCTCCAGCTTGTCTCTGTCGTTGAGCCTTACACAGAGATATCACCGTCAGCAACGTGGTGATCTAGTTTCCACGAAATTCAGATTTTTTTTAGATACTCCTGTCCACACTGAAACGCTTTTGACTTGGTCAGAGGCAACAGCATGTTTCTTTCAGCCAAGTTTAAGTCTACACCAGTAACTTTATGGCAAAGTTTCCAATTTACCTCAGAATGAACATATCAAAGTTTAAAAACCGTTTGGAAACGGTTGTGTGTTCTTACTGATAAGTCTAACAACAATTTTGTGACCTCTGAGCTGATATGGCTCACCATTATCATTCATTCTCCTGTTCCAGTATACGGGAGGATGAAGATAAAGCTGACGAGGCCAAAACAAGCAGCAAAACTCTTACGGTGTGTCATTGTTTCCACAGCAACCGCTTTTGCAAAGCAAAGCAAAGCAAAACAAAACTGATTTAAAGTTAACTTCAGAATTCAAAACTGCAGATGCAAACCGCTCATGTCACGACCTCATCTGTCAGACATGCTGGTGGTTCTGTTGTGGCTTGCTGCTTTGTATTGTTGATTTCAGCGCTGATGAATTCAACAGGATGAATCCAGGGCTAAACTGGCGGCTTCTGTGAGCTCTAACTCAGCTAAATTCATCACCGACAAGCACACCGATCCGAAATATACGTCCGAAGCAACCGAAGAAGCTTTGGAGTCAGAAAAGTGGGAATGACTACATAAATTCGTCATGACAAACTGGATCTGCTCTGCTCCAAACATGGTTAACAACTTGGCACAGATCTGCGAGGGACAAGCTGTTCTGTTGTACAAACCAGCAATGTCTGAAGAACTTTTGTTGAGAAACTGATTTATTGAACAAAAACTCCCTAAAGTCACTTCTCAAGCTTCCTGTAACAACAAAGAAAGGATAATTGTATTAAACAGCTTGAGCAGATGTCAAATAAAAAACACTGTCTGCTCCAAAAAGGGAGTTAAACTACTTTGTGTGAGCTCTAATTGGAGCTGACAACACACACCCAAAACGCTGCCTTGTGGCACTGCCTGCTTCTTCTCTCGCAGTCTCTGTGCTTCTCGTGGTCAAGTGGAAACAGCTGTGTGCAGGGGACGCACAAGCCAAACCGACACAACTCAACACAACACAACACACCAACAGCGAGATGCACACAGCTGTGCGTAACACAAGCCATCCAGAAAGACATCTTTAGTTTAAAACAGGCAAAGTTTCTTTCATAAGTTTTTGTCAAAGTTGCGACGATGAATCATTTCTAGTCAATGTGTTTGAGTCTCATGAGCTTTGTGTCATTTAGCTGCCACTGTTGCTGCGATGGTAAATGCATGATGGCTGTATTTTAGAAAGAATGACAACTTGTGCATTTTTTCAATATGCCTCAGCGTCAGCTTGTTTGTGTGTGTGTGTGTCATTTTTTTTTCCAAGTTGGAGTTTGAATAAAATGCCAATCCCAGATGCTCCTCATTGTCAAGTAAACATAACACATTTACAGTAATACTGCTAAAATGATATAATATTCAGAGCCGACACCGGAGTCATGTGACTGTTTTCCTGTTCTTTAAAAACAAATTACAGAACAGCTCCCCCATCCACCCTTTAGGGCGATTAAGGCTTCATGCATTCATTCATTCATTCAACTTTAAAAATATTTTGGAATTTATTGCCTCAGAAAGAAAAAATATCCTGACAATCAAATCAAATCAGATTTATTTTGTATAGCGCCAAATCATAACAAAGTTACATCAAGGCACTTTACATATAGAGCAGGTCTAGACCAAACTCTTTATAAAATGAATTAAAGAGACCCAACAGATCCCCTGATGAGCAGAAACAACTTCCTTTAAGAGGCAGAAACCTCGAGCAGAACCAGAGAGAGAGAGAAGCTCAGTCCTTCCCCCAGCAGCCTCGGCCTACAGCAACATAGCTAAAGAGTAGAGGACTTTAACTTTTTAACTATCAGCTCTGTCATACAGGAAAGTTTTAAGCCTGGTCTTGAAAGTTACTAAAGAGTCCGCCCCCCGGACCGATGCTGGGAGTTGGTTCCATAGAAGAGATAACTGATAACTGAACGATCTGCCTCCAGATTTACTCTTTCAGACTCTAGGAACCACAAGTAAACCTCCATCTAGAGAGCGGAGTGGCCTGCTAGGACAGTAAGGAACTATGAGCTCTCTGAGATACGATGGAGCTTGGCCATTAAGAGCTTTATACGTTAAAAGAAGGATTTTGAATTCTACTCTATATTTTACTGGCAGCCAATGAAGAGCAGCTAACAGGAGAGATGTGATCTCTTTTCCTAGTTCCTGTTAATATTCGTGCAGCAGCGTTCTGAATTAGAGATTTGTTTGGACATCCAGATAGTAATGAGTTACAGCAGTCCAACAGAAAAGTTATTCCTCTTTTCTGGAAATGTCACTGTTGATGGCTTTAAAACATAGTATTATATTTGAATTACTCAAAAACAGTGAGGTTTTTTTTTTTTTTTAGATCAGCTTGAGTTAGTTGGGGTGGTTGAAAGCAAAAATGTGCAATGTCAGGTTTGTCCCTTCGAGGACACCACACATCCCCTCTGATCTCGTTGACAATCATGGGACTACCTTACCGCCACCATTATCCTTTTCGTTGCTCGTGACATGGAGATGATAGCTAAATCTGCAGCCACCCTTGAAGAATTTAGATTTTTCTCTTTAATTTGAAGAACAAAGCGAATCATAGGGAGCCAATAAACAACTTCATCCATGTGAAGCAGTTAATAAAAGTGCCGTTAACGGCTTTTTTCTCTGTTTAACATCATTTTAATTGGACTAATTAACTCAGTTAAGACTAACGTAACTGTATCAAGTTACTCTTACTCAATAACCCTGCGTTGCTTTTCTGCATATCCAGTTCATTTGCCAAACTTAACCATGTCATGTAAGTTTCATGTAGGCTTCATACTTAAAAAGAAAGTAACCCAAGTTAAAGTCACTGAAGTCACTTGTACAATCTGCTTCAATCTGTTGTGTAAACGGCATTAAGGTTTGATGAAGTTATGTGGAACCACTTGAAAAAATTTTTAAAGTAAATCCAGCATATTTTTTATTTGAGCGCGCTGGCATCAGTTCAGTTTTTAACCCTGGATGAATTGTCTCTTTTTACACACAGAACACTGGGATTTGTTTATTTCCTAAACCCAGTGATGACAGGAGATGACTGTATTTGTCATGGGGTCTGTCATTTTACTCAGTTTTTCAAAGGCTCTTTGATCAAACTTTTTTTTTTTTTCTTACAGACCACAAGACTCCCAAACATCCCCAGCAGAGCCTCTAATTCAGTAGTTTTGAGACAAGCGTGCATGGAAAAACAATGTGGATATTTTTGCATGTAGACGTGGAGATCAATGACAGCCGGGGGAAACAAATGAGTTCAGCTGACTGGGAATCAAACCGAGGTCTCAAAATAACAAGGAATGCACATTATCCTCTTAGCTACCTATCAGATGGAGGGCTTATTCCACAAACAGGCTCGAGACAGGGAGTGGTTGTCTTCAGGTGACGTCACTAAGGTCACCGAACGCATCACAGCTGTCAATCATGCTGAGGAGAGAAATTGGAGAAGCAGAAGTAGTTATTGTGTAGTTGTGTGAAATGTACAATATTCCATATTATTTACAAAATGTCAAACCATCACAATTAACGGTAAATTATAAAAATGATGTTTTTTTTGTCTTCACATTCAAACATGCTGAAATTTCCTCTCTGCATGTTCGAATGTTTTATGTTTGATACAAATGATGTCGTCTTGTCCTCTGCAGTGCATTTTAATAAAGCTAAGTTTAAATTATGATTTCTTTTCTTTGAAATGTCTTCTTTACACGTAATGTCTCCCCAAAAAGTCAAAATGACACTCCTGGATCTCAGGTGGTTATGGGACTATTTACAGAAGATTTATTTCAGAATAAAAGGGGAAAACATTTCTGAAGTAAAACCCTTTGAGTGATAAAGCAGCTTTAAGACAATACAGACAATACATCATTGTTATCATGGTCAACAGGCTGTTGATGTCAGGAAATCAAGTGAAGCAGCATCTCAATTTGGGAGATGACAACCTTGATCTATCCCGACAAACTGACCTTCAAAATAATAATGTGGGAACAAATGTAATCGGAGCCAAATCTCTAAATACTTTCATGCGATTGCAGTTTGTAGGAAAGCGTGGGTACACTCAGGGCTGTAAAACATCCAAAACGGCCATTAATGCTATATCGTTTTAGGAACAGGATGAAATTTATGGAGCAGATTTGTGTTCAAAAGATGAAAACAAATCTAATAAGGTGGAGTCTGATTTACCCAACGGAGCTCTGTCCATGGTCCTGCAGCGCCATGAAAAAGTGCTCCGACTTTGACTCTTTCAGTTGAACTCAAACGGCGACAGGAAAACGATACGGACATGATTATTTTTATGGGAGAGGAAGCAGCCAGCTGTAAATGTACTCCGGTGAGGCAGTGGGGTTAAGAGCTATAAGCACGAGCTCTGACACATTTTGTCAATCATATTTCCACCCCCCCCCCCCCCACACCCGAGCCTGAAAACGTCCATAACCTTATTGAAAGTGACCAAGTTGGAGACTTTCCTCAATCATCTTGATCCAATTACGGCTGATAGATAACAGCTCTCATGCTCCCGGGCCTTGTGGACTAATTCAATATGGTGTCCCTCCGAGTAAAGCTGCATAGAGTAGCTTAACCTCGGGGAAATAAATCTGCGCCATCTTTCGCTCTAATCCCTGATCTGTCCATCTTGGTAGAGTTTGACCATAAATTTCTTTCACTCTCCCACTGACTTCCGGAGGTGGCAGATCTCTGTTTAGTTTGCTGGATCTTTTGTTCAAAGCCAAATATGAAGTGTGTTGCTTGAAGTAAGCAGAGACATTTGGAAATCCCCCAGCAGGTAATTCCCTGACAGACTTTCCCCGCGGTTGGAACATCACAGCCGACACTGCCTCTACATTGAATCAACGCTCGCATCTGTCCATACCAGTCAATCCTGATTAGGATGGACTAATCCATTTAGATTTGTGCCAGCAGAGCGTGAGGCTAGACCACCATCTTCAACTTATATCTGTCGGACCGCCCCGGACCTTGACCTCAGGTCCCGGCCATATGGTGCTCACTGTGTGTGGTTACATTTTCACCTGCCGTGTCACTGATCTGACGTCAGCTCATTTTACATCGAGTCCCCCAACGTTCATGAGACAACAGGACCAGCTGGTGAGCGGAGGTGGCAGCTCACTTATCTGTAATGCAGCACCTTCATCCAGCACAATGGACGAGGCCTCTCTGGAGCAGTTAGCAAACCTCTGAGACGAGTTTCCTGTCTGAATTTAAATGAAAAATCCATTTCATCGTAATCACGTGACGAACAGTATAACTTGTTTCAAGGAAAGGAGCACAAAAAGAGTCTTATTTTGTAGCCAGAAAACCAGATTTTGGTAAAACGGAATAATTTTTTCTGAATTGATAGCTTTGATCTTGACTTCGGCAGCTTCTTCATGTTGAGGTTGCTGAGGGAGTCAGCGGGGTTCGCACAGATGTTCCCCCGAAGGTTTTCACACAGAAGGTACAAATACCGCAGGGGATTAAACCCCCGACCTTCCTCGCTGAATGACATATCTGGAGATCAGCGGAGAACGGAGACCTTTTGATAGCCAAAAATTTCTTGTCTGAGTCTGAGGAGGCTAATCTTTACCTTCAGATGTGCTACAGAGCCTAAATACAAGAAATCAAGAGATCTCTTCAAGATTTTCAACGTCAACGATGGAAGAGGAAGACAAAACATGAGGACATGAGAACTTCAAAGGTTTAAAGAGAAGGAACTGGAAATGGCAGACACGTAAGCAAGCAGACGCTTGATAGATAAGTTTCATGCACTTCTTTATGTAATGCCATCTTGATCTCTGACAGAAACCTTCTCGTTGAACTCTGAAAGTCACAAACTGCCTTCTCCGTATTACGATGACACCACGTGCACACGCTGAATGACACATTGATACAGAAAACAAAGTGGCCCATGAATCTTTTATAAAACTGCTTATTCATAATAAGTGTGACGTACGACTCCAAATAAAAACGTAAACATACCAGTCATGTAATATCAGTTTTTAATTGTCACCCAACTACAGTTCTGCAAGTTTACAACAAGTTTCAGCTCACAGTGTGAGCTGACCAGAGAGCGACGGCGGATGACACCGTTGTTCTGCAGCTGCTGGTTGTGTACACTAAAAAGACCCTAACCCTTGTCTCTGCTGCCCCAAGGTGGAAAAAAAAATCAGTGATTGCACATTTAAGGTTTACCATGCTACCGTTGTTATTTTATGGTAGCGTGCTCATGTTAATATGATGCTCAAAGCAAAGCCGGTAAGAGCTACAAACAGGCCACAGAATGAACCTGTTCTTTTTGCTCTGATAGCAAAGTGGACAAGAATAAACTTTATCCTGCTGATGAGCCTTACATTCTGAAGTGAAAACGCACACACAAACACGCAAAGGGATTAAGTACCAAAATCAACAAATAACACAACTTTGTTATCTTCGTTATCGACTTTACTGAGTTATCGTGTCGTTATTATCAAACATTTACTGTCACATCTTAGGAATGACTTCAGTACAGTACAAAATATGTAAAAATGACACATTTAACATAAACATAATCACATTTTTCAAAATAATGTAAAATGAACTCTTATACAGTGACAAAGGGCACATTTAAATGTTAAAAATTGAAAGCATGAACTTATAATAATATAACATATAAAATATAATATAATAATGAAACCAGTATCTTAAAACATATCATATAAAAAACATCTGCTTTCGCGAGTAACCAGAGCAGTAATGATAAACTGGGATGTATTCTTAGCACATGAAAAGTTTCACGACACAAATATTTATTTACCAACTTTTCAAGGTTTATTTTTCTTTCATTGTATTGAAAGAGTTCGTTCATTTCCTCGACTGCATGGCTGGCTGCGTATATGCATGTGCAGGGAGATATTTTTAGAAAATAAGGTGGGAATAATTCTCACGTTTTATCACGAGGAGACGTAATTGATGCCAATTTAACGTCAGAGCTTCAAAGTACCGGCCAGGTGTGCCGAAACACGTCTGCAGGTGCTTTCGCTGATTTGTGGACCCGTCTGAGGAGCTTCTGGCAGCTCGTCCTGGTCAAAGTCTCGAGGCAAACACGAGCAGATTAGAGCGACGGCGATGCATTAAAACACAGAGAATACCAACAAAAGGCTGAAATTATATACATATGAAACAGTGGGGATGAGAAAGAGGGGTCACTTTCTAAAAGGAGACCTTCTGCAATTAATGCCTGCTGCTTTCTGCACAAGAAATAAAAAGGAACCCTGATCAAATTTTGTAATCGAGACAAATGCTAAATCTGTTGTGGGTCTTCTGGAAAACACTCTCGATTTTGTAATAGAAACTGTTTCCAACGCTCGGCTCAGCTCAGCTCGGCTCAGCTCAGCAGGCCAGCCGCCCAGCCCGTACAATCACTCACTCACTTCTCACTCAAGCATGCTGAGAGGTATGTTTGTCGGCAATTCGATGATTCACCTCCTCTCTCTCGTAGATTAAAGGTGTGTCAGGCTGCTCTTTGTTTGTTCAGGCACTATGAAAGTTTTTCTAACCCAGGAACGATGTGGAGGGAGTTTATTTTATCAGTACAACCTTTGAAGAGACACAGCAGCTTTGTTATTTCATTTAACGTACAACTTTAAATCACTCTCTTTTTATTTACATCCAAAAGAAGAAGCACGTTAATGTGTTTACAATATGATCCATCTTCACCTCATCCACTGTAAATTATTTTAGATGTACTTACATGTTTGATAAAGACAGGCCAGGCAAGGAAAACATTTACAAGGAATGTAATAATGATAATAATAATAATATAATACAATGAGGGCCAGTAAAAAGAGGATTCCAGCAGTCCAAGCTGCTTGAAATAAAAGCAAAATGAGGCTCTCAGCTTTTTACAGAGGAACTGAGTGAAGGCGGCTCGCTGCCCTATAAAGTGAAACGATGACTAGCTGTTCGTGTTCAAGTATTCAAACAGAGTTTTGAGACCCAGATTTTATTCCAACCAGTCAACAAACCTATGTGTTGTTTTTTTTTTTTTATGTGCAGGGAAGCCGATTTATACCAGCAAATATAACATAAGCAATAAAAAAAAAAAAAAAAAAAAAAAAAAGTATGTCCCCCTACTGGCTGGTCCTGAAGGACGGGAGGAAGGGCAGGTACCGAAAGCACCTAAACCTGTTGAAAATTGGGTTGCAGAGAGGAATATCATAACACGACTGGTCACACGTGGTCTGCGTGTCCCCTTGGATCTTTTCCTGCCAGCTGTGGATGCCCCGCTCCTTATCGGTGCCTGGAAAAGGAAAAACAAAACACCGTCAGCTAGGAGCGTCACAATCAGCCTTTAATTCCACAGAGTTGTTTCAGACCTGGGATGGTGTTGTCCAGGATGAAGCCGAAGAACCCCCCGATGAACATGTGCGTGGTGAAGAGCACCACGATGACTTGGTCGAGCTCTTGTATTCCTTCAGACAGAGAAAGAGGGTGATGATGAGTTAGTGCTTTGTTTTTCCCTGCGATAGCTTTAGGTGACGTCGACTGGACGCAGGTCAGGGTTTAGTTCAGCCTGCTGAAAATGAAAGAAATAGAAACTCCAACAGGGCCTGACAGTAAATCAGCCGCTGTGGCTCCGATCCGTATCTTGGATGGATCCCATACCTGCTTTCTGCGATTCTTGGCCAGATGAATTATATCAGCATGTTAAGCCCTCTGAGCCACATCCTCAGATTTGAACCCTTTCCACATGTGCCAAAAGGCAAATGTCATATTGATGCAAGTCTTTTATATGATTGTATCAAGTCAAATCTTATTCGTTTATTTTTCTTGGGAGCGACGGTGTATTTAGCCAGCAGAGATCAAAGTTTTTAGAGCATTATTGATTCATCCAATTCATGGAAGGCGCATTTTTACTGACTTAAATTTGATTTGATGTGCTCTGCTTTTGTGTAATCTGCCTCTTGGATTCCTTCAAACAACCACAGAACAAACTGCATATGGCAACTATTGTGTGTAAAAAAGGAAAGAAAAGGAAAGAAGAGGACTTCAGAGGTTTTGGTTGTTCTGTTATAAAAGAGTTGAATTAAAGAAAGAAAGAAAGTGAATCGAAAGTGAAGCAGTTGACTTCATGTGTCCCTCTTCCCCCTTCTTTTTTTTTAAATTTCCGCTGTGAAGAAAAATGTAATTATAATTGTAATTATTAGACTGATGCATTTTGGTTTGTAAGTGTTACGACCCCTAAAGTGCCGAAAAAAGGTCAGCAGGCGTGTGAAGAAATGAAGAGTGCTAACCAGCAACTCAAACAGCATAAATGCAGAGCAAGCAGGCAATCCTAAACAAAAAGAAAAAAGATGGGTTGGCAAAAAAAGAAACAAGAGAGAGGAAGGACTCTTCCCAACAGAAGGAGAAGTCGCAGCTTGGCTGGTGGTCACAGGATCCTGTCTGAGCTCCTGTCTACCACTTTAAATACCTGAGTCAACATCTTCAGTTGGAACATATTGTGTTTGTCTTTTCGTTTCTTTTTTTTTTACTTTTCCACTTTGTGAGGATCACAGAACAAATTCCACTGAAGGAGGGAAACTTATTTAGATAAGAGCTAATCCTTTTAGCTGAGGCTGAATGTATGCCTAAATATAAATATCCTCATTTGCTGTCTTTGTGTTATCTCCCTCTTCTGTCAGGCTTTAGCATAGCATAAATATTTACAACACACAACACTCCTGATTGTTTCAACCCCCCCCCCCCCCCCCCAGCCTTTTTGATGAAGCCCAGATTCCTCTGGAAAAAATCCAAATAACCTGGATGTCTTGAGGTTGGTTCGAAGGCCGAGGAGCAGCGGTTTGAATACTCATCGCCTGACTCAGAGCCGGCCTTCCACGTGACAGATGTTCACCAGCGGCACATGGATGAACACAGAGTGACACTGAACATGTGGATGCCTTCATGTCCGGACCCCCCCCCCCCCCTCTTGGTAATAAACGGCCTGATAAAATTGCATCGAATTGAATCAGGAATTACAAGCTGTGGTGACGCGATTTGAGTCTGAATACGGTCCTGTTCAAAGCGCCAACGCACACATACCAGACACAGGCATGAACACACATCCTGGTTTATTCAGACTCATGGGAAGCTGTCGCATGACACATCATAACCCTCTTACTAACCTTAACCATCACAAATCAGCATCTATCACCTGTCCTTTACCTTCATCGTAAACCATTCCATCCCTTTCACCTAGACTTCACTCTAACATCCATAAAACAGTCATTCAGCCGTCTTACTACCATAATTCTATTAATTATAGTCATGCCGCGGGGATTTACTTTGATTTAATCACTGTAGAACTGTCAAAAAATGTGGAATGAATGATTGTTTTTGGCCTCTTTTTCCGAGATAACTTCAAATTTCCATATCTGGCAGTTATTCAATATTCCTGTGTGCTTCTGATTTGTGCAATGGGAAATAAAAAACAAAGATATATGTTTATATGTTATAAGTTTATAACAGGACAAGAATAAGACACAAAGAGCAGTTTCACACATCGCCTGCAGCGCTGTGCTGCTCGGTCTTATATAGCAGGGCTACCTGAACCAAGTGGAGCAGCAACGTCACTGAGACTAAGGAAAAGGTGGCAGATTTCAGGAGGAAGCAGGGCAGTGGGCCCCCCTGGGGCTGCACCTCTCTCAGGACCTGTCAGTGTCAGCTGCTGCTCCTCACAGGGTGTACCTCAGCCTGGTATGGCTGCCGCACTGCCTCCATTCATTTCTCTGTATGGACAATGCTCTTTAACAAACACGTGACCAATAAAACTTTGAACTTTGAACTGAACCAGAGACAATTTGAACTTTGAACCTTGTGGGACTCCAAGGAGAGAAGCAGCAAGCTCTTCCTGGGATTGCTGCCTTCTTTTGGGCCTCTGCTGTTGGCTTTCACATAAATCTTTGAGAATGATGCATCTGTTGGTGACAGCGATGTCCACAAAGTGCTGAAAAAGTGCAGGTTTGCACCTTTTGGTTCTGGAAGAAATAGGTTTCCAGCGTTTGGTCCGCTGTGTCCACCCCTCCCATCTGAAGCTGTGTTCTGGGGATATGTTTGTACAGATGGAAACCTCTCTGGTGTCCTTACACTTACACAAATAAAACACCACTATCCTGGATCCAGCAAATAGAGCCTCATAGGGACCTTTTGTTCAGGGTATTTTCGTTGGTGGCTGCAGACCCCGAATCCCTGCTGGCCCATGTGGCAGAAGAGGAAGGGGCTTGTGTAAAAAAATACTCAATGTATCCAGAACCCAGGAAGCCTTTATTTGACTTTCCATTGTAACACAAAGAATTTCAGCCCCCAGTCGGTTGGCTCGACTTTCGTGTATTACTTGAAGGGAATCCTGGCTTTTGTGGGAACCATCCTCTCATCCACTGAGATGTGCTTCTTAGGATGGTGAACTGACCTGCAGAGGTCCAGGAGAGGTTATACTCCCCTGAGCCCTTCTTCTGTTCAGCATATGCAGGTTTGTAGAAACTGCTGTGAACCTGTTCATTGACGTGACGGTGGAGGGGAATGGCAGGTGGAAAATTTAACCGGTCCCTCAAAAGTCTGACACTTTTGATTTGACTTCTCCCACTTCTCAGATTTCTGGTTGCATTTTTCATTGGTGTTTTTTGGCTAAAATTTTTCAAACCGCTGCATCAAAAAAAATGGGAGAAAATGTCACCAGGAGTTGAGAGGTGGCTTTTGGGACTGAATTTCAAAGGGACAGGGATGATATCCGGCTGCCTTTTATCTTTATCTCACCTAAACCCAACTCTTCCCCTAAAACCCGGTCTTCACCCGAGTCCAGCATTTTAGTCCCCTTAAAGCTGTTCCTGCTTTTTGGAACCCAAAAACGCTGAACACACACAAAAACACACTCACACTCATCTCGTGCCCAAAGAGGCAGCAGTCAAAAGTTCAAGGCGCCCGCTGGGTAGATTTTCAGTCAACCTGTACACCTAAAGGCAGCACTTTGTTTACAAAAAGCATTGACAGGCTTCTTTTTGTGCGCAACTATCAGAGGATCCAGCATCGAGGCTGGAGGGAGACTCGTGGGCAAGAGTGCTTTATCTGAGCTGGGCAGATTACAGCCGCTGACATGGGGGCTGGCCAAGAGGATTGAGAGGTAAGCAGCCTAGACCTGAGAAAACCAGACAAACCCTCATGCCCAGTGCTGAACTCTGGATTAGCACTTTCCTGGGAGACAGTCGCATCACATGACTCCTGGGATCAAGGTCTTATGTCTGCAGAGAAGAGGTGTTTAATCTTGAGGGTTGCTCTTTTGATGGCACCTCATAGGAGGCGGCCAAATATGCCCGCGGTGGCAAAAATCAAGGTGCCATCAAAAGTGGAGAGCCATCAGCTGATTAGCTGAGATTGAGCTCTGCTTGTTTCTACGATCTGTGATCGATCAGATGTGTGTTTGTAACTCCAGCTTTGTGGCTGGATTAGTGTAATCAGTTTCTAACTCTTCTGTGTATGTTTGTATGCGTATTTTTCCTGTTTAACGTAAATTTAAATGGATCACTTCCCGTGAGGGCAAATTGATTTAGCATCTCTTTTTTGTCCTCCATTTTTTCCTCGTCCTGTTAACCCCCCCTCCCGCCCCCGCAACCAGCGGCTGACAGTAATGAAGTGATACAACACACAATCCATGCCAACCTCAACCACAACCTCTGCCATTTGTGTTTAAATAACACAAAGCCAGCCACAGATAAAAAAGGGATTCAATCGGGTGGTAATGTGTGAATTTTACCCTCAGTCAGTGAAACACCTTTCTGATGACCTACCAGCAGAATTTCACAACCAATTATTCAAACTTTTTACAACTTGTGTGATTGAGCAAATTGGTTTACGGCATTACAGCCGCTCAGCCAGCAGAGGGGAAGCTGTTGGTCAAAAACAGACTGAATGTTTAAGATCAACAGTTCCCTTTGCCTTTTAATTCAATAAAACGTTGCTGACAGACAGCATGTCGTGAAACTATTTCTGTGTCTACTCAAGACAGTTACAGTTACACCCTCTGAGAGACTGGCACAAAAGAAAACTGTGACTAAATACAAGTGTTGGCAAGTAAAAAGGCATGTGTGACTGTGAAAGGAATGAAAATCCAAAGTTTAAAAAGGGTTTCAAGTACCCCCTGCAGGCCTGACTGCTCCTGACACCCAGCTGGACCCACATTTGAGGTGAAATGAAGCAAAGAAAGAAGCACAAACACACACAAAAAAATTCAAACAAATTCAGGGTCTAGGTGTAGGTAAAAAGGCCTCTTTCAAATCTGGGCTAAACACTCAAGGGAACTGATGGGTCGACCATCTGGGCCTCTGGGATTTGGGAAAACCTTGACCTCAGCAGCTTATGCTCGGAGAACTGGTGCCATCTATTCAACGGTAATCTGTCAGTGGAGCAGTGGGAGCAAGCAAACTTCTGTTTACCATCTGAGGGCAAAATGGATTAACAACCTGGATGTGTGTGTCTGCGTTTCTCACGAATCACATAAAAGGCCTCAGACAGTCAGGGTGTGTTCCCACATCACAAAAGTGCAGCAATCATAAAACTTTTTGAATTTTATATTTGCATCCAGCACAGAATTCCCTTTCAAACAATAAAGCATGTCTTATCATCACATTATGGTCATTAGAGCTCATAATGTGATGATGCGACACGCCGCAGCTCCTGAAGAGGGAGCTTGTGGTGATAAAAAGTTTTCACCGGTGAAGGTTGGGTAAAACAGCTAAAACATTTATCTTTCCCAGGAGTGAGATTCAGGCACAGTTACAGCCATCTGCAGATTTACTGACCTCCAGGTCAAAGGTCATCTCTCCAACAACCAACTCAGCTTCTTGGTGGCTGTGCTGGGTCTTTCAGGACCGTTTTGCCAAGTTTTGTGCTATAACGTGCCTCGTGAACATTTTTTGATTTCCAAGGGCAAACCACTCAATGTTTTCAAGTGTGTGCAAAATCACCTGTGTTAATGATGCCAGAATTGGAGTGAAACCAGGAGGGTAAGACGAGACCGCTGAAGGTGGAAAAGCCAAGAATCAGGAGGTTACGTGACGAGTTCAAGTCCACGTACTGGAGAGGAAAAAAGAGACAAATTTATATCAATTGGCTTGTGGACTCTCAGACGGCTGCCATAACTGTTTTGTAACTTGGCAAAAATTTTATTCCCCCACACCCCCCCGAAATGAAAACATAAACTAAAAAAAGGCCTTATTTCTATTTTGGTGGACTTTTCCCATTTATTTGGTCAAAACACGTTAACAGAGTCCACAAAGCAGGCAATAAGTCTATTAAGAGTTTCGTTCAGCTGGAGAAACTGATCTTTTTTCCTCCTCGTTACACAAAGTGACCCAGCTATTGATCTATAAAGAGCCGACTCACTTCCCTTTCTGAATTAGCCTCCATTAGCTGTAGTCCTAAATGTGTTAGGAGGCTTTCTTTCATTGCTTTTTCTAGGAAAGCTGAAAGGTGATACTGGGATTGGTTGGACTAAATCTTTTGTAATACAAAGTGTAACGTAGCTCCCGTGAGGTCTTGACACCTAAGACCAACACTCAGTTGTCATTAACTGGACAAAAACTAATGTACTGTGATTGATCCTTTTTCAAACAGATGATAGAAACACACACACACACACACACACACACTATGAGTCTTTTACTGTCAGTGCTCCCAGCAGGTAACATTTTATATCATCATAAACCCATCTGGTGGATTTCTGGTTTAAACAGCTTGCCTTGATACTGTGACACTTCTACAGGAATACATAAATTTTAATTGGGCCACTTAGCAGCTGCTGTTATAAGTTGAATAAAACACTTGTTACAATCGTTGTTGGTTAAAAGTAAAGAAATGCTGGGATTGTTGCTCACATATTACACAAATGCATCCAGATTGAATACTTTTTATGGCCATCACGTGAAATATCTCATAAAAAAATAAACTATCGGCTGGGGGGGGGGGGTTATCGAGAAATCATGCAAATCACCGGCCCCAGAACATCCTGCGTGGACCAAATAAAAACATCTCATGCTGGGAAACAGAACTACATGGTTTAACGTAAGGCTCCCTGCTGGTTGGAGTGAAAACCACCATAACCATCCTTCCCAGATGTGTCTGTAACAGCCATGTGTACACAGAGAGGGCAGTACTCTGGTTTGCAGCTGTTGAGCTAAATTCTGCTGTAAAAAGTTTTTCAAAGTTTGGAAAACATTTCATTTATTTCCATTTAGCAGTCGATTTTCTTGTGCTGATAAGGAACCCATCAATCTTTGAGCTGACCTGGAGGAGTGTCTCCTGAGATACCGCTCTCACGGCAGTAGACCTACCTGACCTGGGTCGTAACGGCGATAACAGCTGATAAATAAGCCATCTGGCATTTACCTTCGTGACCACTGGTACAAAAATGATCTGCTCATGCTGAGGAAAAGCACTTCGGGTATATTCTTGGCATCAGATGATGTTTGCTGTCACACTAATAATAACGTTATTAGTTAAAGTGTAGTTGACAACCAACAACATATTATGACTATGGGTCATAATAATCTCTACAAATAAATTTTTTATTTAGTTTTTTTTAATAGATGAGTTGATAATAAATCTCTTGGTACCGACTCATCCATTCAGGAATCTTCTCCTATCTTGGATTGGAGGTAAAAGAGTCAAGGACACTTAGACTTTGCAGCAGGATTGATGTTTTGTGTCTCACGGTTTTGATTTTACAAAGAGGTGCTTGCTTAATACCCCAAAAGAACGCATGATACTGTGAAAATATCTACATAAAAAATATTATATGTTTACCTGGAGATTGGAAATCCCAACAGCTGCGATCATTCCAAACATAACGAGGAACATGCCTCCGATGACCGGGTCTGGGATGGTGATAAAAACAGCTCCAAACTTCCCAAAGACTCCCAGGACGATCATCAGGATGCCGGTCGTCTGGAGGACCAGCCTGCTGCCCACCTGGTGTAAAAACAAGCAGAAGAATTCACATTACTTTTATTTATTTATTTTTTGGGGAGGCGACATTTTTTTAAAAACACTGTATAATCACATGAAGCAGTGATGCCTCTCATTTTACAGAAAAAAACAATGCTGTTGCCAAGCCAGTGAAGGAGAATGGTTTCCACTTCGGCGAAAGTTTGCCCAGAACCATCTGGTTCAAATTCCATAAGTATACATCTCTGATGTTCTATGTGCATGACAGCTCTGCTCAGTACTCACAAAAACATTTTGTTTTCATTCCTCAAATTCCAGAAGCGAAGGAAATATGGGGCCAAGATTTAAAATTTGGAACTCTATTAGTCCTGAAATCTTCAAAAATAAGCTTACAAGTCTAGAAACTGTCATGAAACTCAGTCCTGTCAGCAAAGGGATTTTTGATCCTACACAAAGTCTCATTTTTTGTTTTCTTTGGTGGCAGCATGGCGCCATCGTTGTTAGTGCTGTTGCCCCAGGACAAGAGGTTCACGGGTTCAGTTCCCGGCCTGGGGCCCTCCTGTTTCCTCCGTCAAAAGACATCATGTCTGGGTTCATTGGTGACTGTAAATTGTTTGTAGGTCTGAGTGGTGTGAGTGGTTGTTGGTCTCCGTCTGTCTCTGTGTGTTGGCCCCGTGATGGATGAATGTTTTCCATGATGGTTGGTTCCCGCCTATCTTCTGGATTCCTCCAGTCTTTCTGCCCATCCTGGCACTAACAAGCGGCATCTTCCTCCATCCTGCCAACAGCTGTCTTCCTCTCCCTTCCTGGAACCATCACTGCTCCAGGAAGCATCTGCAGCTGACTTTAACTAGTAAAACTTCTCCCAGCAGTGTCGGACCAGGTCTTTTGTACTTGGAAGCCTTCTTCTCGCCAAGGAAGGGGGATCTGCTGTTTACTCGGACCATCTGGTTTTTCTCCGGGGTCCAGCTCCATCTTCAGAGGTTGTGCTTGCTCCAAAAGGCTTTGGTCTTCTTGGAGGACAGAAGTGTCTCAACTGTCTTCTAGCATGAAGAATGCTTGTAAAAGCACAAACAGAAGACTACACCAGTTGCACAGTTGTACCTTTGTGATGCCGAGGGCAGCGATGTTCTGGCTGTAGGAGGTGGTTCCGTTTCCGGTTCCCCACAGTCCAGCCAGGATGCAGCCGATGCCCTCCACGGCGATACCGCGGTTAATGGCGTGAGTCGGTGGTGGAGGAGCGCCGGACAAGCGAGCGCAAGCGTAGTAGTCGCCTATTGATTCCATGGTCGACGCCAAGACGCCGGCCATCATGCCCAGGACTGAAGACAAGCTCACTGTGGGCATCCCCCATTGACCTATGGGTAGAAAACCGGCATACTTTAGATTTCACACTCACAGCGGCAGGCAAAAATGTTTCCATTTTTTATTTCTCTGTAGCACAACAACTGAACAACTTTGACTGAGAGATTGGTCGGACAGACAGAGCAGAGGAGGCTTAAAGCACAGAGACATATTGCACTCTTAAAGCAGTGAGGGATTTATAGACAGGCCGTGTTACAGCACATCTGCTGGGCTGACGCAACTTTCTGTTGCATGAACATCTGGACGCATCTCATTTTCATGCTGCATATTGCAAGATCTCCATAAAGTGGACTCCCAGCAGGAGCCTCATTTTCTAAATAATACATTTCAGCTATCGAGTTATGTTATTTCATGAAATAGGGATGAAATATTAAAGTAAATAGAAGGCAGTTTGCATCTTGGCAGAAAACATTTCTACATGATTAACCTGCTCAGCTGGTTGAGGATTCGCTCTCCTCCGTATGTTTTCGTGTTGTTTTTGTTTAGTTTAGTTTTTTTCCCGTAGAAATTGCTCAACCTTGTGTGGCAGAAACTCAGGTTGAAACTCCAGCTTCAATAAGGATGCAGGATCTGGCATCTTATACAATACAATACAAACACAAGATTTTCTACATGCAAATTCAGTCGCACTGTCTCCCAGAAGAAGGCAAGATGGAGAGAAAGAAATGAAAAGAAGATTGTGTGAGTTATATACACTGCTGAGTGACATTTATACGACCAGGGGACCTACAAACGCTGTCCTGGTTCTTTCATCACATCGTCTTTAGGTCTTTGGTCTGTGGATGTGATGCAGGTAAACGAGTAAGAGTCCAACTGATTTCGTGTCTCTGTGCCGCCTTTTTTCTGGCAATAGTATGAAATGACACACGTTGTTGTTGTTGCACATTTTCAGGATTGTCCTGATGTGTGTCTATTTACATTTGTTTGCATGTCACAACAGGATCAATTTTGCTGTGTGTGGACCTGAAAGCTGTCATCCGTGGATAAAAGTGTCAAAAGATACTTGGTGATTGTCCAGTGTCTTGTCATTTTATGTTGAAAAGTGCGGCTGCTTAATTTGTTGTGATAGAAAAATAACGCAATGGCTTTCTGATTTCTGGTGCACTGTTATTATAATCATCGCCTTCAGGCCATATGTGTCAACATCTTGGGTTAGTGATTATTTTTTAGGATGAAATTCAATACTGTTTAGAGGCATGCAGCAACACGCTGTCACACAAAAAGCATCACACCTTTCAGAAATGAAAGAACCCGGGTGCACATTCATAAAATACCGGATGTGAAATTAGCTAAATCTGCAGAGTAAGAGTTGTTTGTACATTTGAAAGTCTGAAACGGAGATGCAGTTCATTAGATAGAGACTTCCCAAATATTTTCATTTTATGACGACATTGTTAACGTCTCTTTGATCGCTGACATCTTAAATTCCTTCAGATTTAGTCCTGCCAAACACATCATGTCGGGAGATCATCACAAAAAAAGCCGTGTCTGTTTGTTTTAAATTACAAACTGTACAAACTTCAAAAACAGGAGCCATGTGTAAATAATAAAGTCCTAAAAATGGCTTCACCATTCACTTTTCTGAAAGAAAAACATTGCAACACTTAAAGTGAAGTTAAGATCGGCAGTGCGAAGGTTGTTGAGTGTTCTGATTTCATTCAGTTCAGATCTAGGGATTTAGTCAGACTGAATTTCTTCCTATCTGCTTTGGAGCTCTAAGAGCTTTTCCAATGTTTTGCCGGTTTTGAAAGAGATTCATCTGAATTCATAAGAATTATTTTTAATTTGCTTTGGATGAGTTTTAAAGCTGAAATTAAAAAGCAGACCGCTGACCCCTCCCCACCATCCCGCACCCCCGCCGCTCTACTCTGAGTGTGTTGTTATTTTGGGCGTCGTCTTCTAGTTGCCTGTTCCTGCCAAGTGAGGTGCATCTTCTCACGAGTTTAACCTGTTTGAAAATAAATTCTGACTCGAGATTTATGGTTCTGTACTGTGAGCCACAACAGCTCTGCCTGTGACCTTTTGGATTTCAGGTTTATGATCAGTTCTGATCAACCAGGAATACTCACCATTCACACGTTAGAGTGGATTCTCTCCCTCTGAGGATCGGTGGAGCTGCGCTGTGCTACCTCACCATTAGGCTCCAAACTTTCCCTTCAGGCCAAACCACTAAACTTCAGTACTTCAGTACAAATCATGCACTTCTTTGTTGGTCCTGATTTATAGCTAAAACCTGGCAGAACACTCAGAGTAACAGAGTAGGACTGAATGTGGTGCAACTCGTTCAGGGCCTTAACCAACTCTGATGTAACTGTAAAAAATGCACCCTGTACGCAGTGAAGTTAAAGTCAGACAAACCTTTTACCAGTTAGACATTAAGGACAGGAAGGGGTGTTTTTGCACTTGCACCTGGATAAGGAACGTGGAACCACGGAGAGCTGGTCACAGCCTCAATGTTGATGTCTGTCCTGGCCGAGAAGCCGTACTCGTCGGACTTCGAAGGCAAGACGTCAAAGATGGTCAGTAAGAAGCAGATCAGCCAGCCGCCACACATCCCGAACAACGCCTGGAATTCATCATCAGGGAACAGCACAGATGGAGGTTACGTTTTTACATTTCTGTTTAGTTGGATGTTTCATTTCACAGATAACTCAACGGGAGATGGAAGATCGCTGCATGAAAACTGAAAAGGTTTCAGCTAATTTGAGAAATTTGGTCATGAATTTCGATCCCACATGTCTGGCGACAGATGCGCACTATGGGCTGTACTGTGCACATTAATAATGGTTCCACCTGCAGAAACCATGTGGGCAAACAGTTTTCTCAGTAGTTCATTTATTCATATCACATTTAAGGAAGGATCATTTAAACAAGACAAGTTGTTTGGGTTTTTTTTTTTTTTTTTGTTTGGTTGGGTTTTTTTTTTTTTTTCGAAAAAATGTCATGTATCTGTTATTTCAGTGCCGTGTGATGATGCTTTGACAATTTTATCTTTTTTAACCTTTATGTCAGATCCAGGGCACAGAGGTCAGTAATCCTCCCTTGAGGTTTTGGCATGTGAAATGACATGTGAAGAATGTAAATCTGTAAAAGTCTGTAAAACTGTGCAAAGACTTGCTGTGAATGACGCATTCCAGAGATTTGAACTCCAAATTCAAACTAACTCTTTAAGCTCTCTGAAGGGGCCTCATGTCTTCAATTTTTATGTTTTTGTCATTCTTTTCAAACCCTTGATTTATTGATTTAACGTTTTCCGAAGAACGTCTCTTTCCTTGCTGTCTCTCAGCATCTAATGCTTTTACATCCCTGTTTCAAAATATACAGAGCGCTTGTCACACTGTAAATCATGTCGTACCCATTTATGTAGCAACACGTGTTGGCTGAGTTTGAGCCTGAATGACAGCCATCAGTGGAGCTGCATCTTCGTACTTGTCATGTGTAACAGCATGAAGGCGAAACCGGGGCCAGAAAATAAAAAGTGAAATTGTCCCTCTGACTACTGCGGGAACTTTCAACAGCTAATCTGAAGGCAGTTACGCTTGATGGGTTGTAAATGTGAGCGAAATATTTTCCTAAAAAAAAAAAATAAATGGAAAGTTTGGAGTTTTTTACGGGCAGTAGATACTAAAAATAAAAATTTTCTGTTTTAATTTGCTCAGTTTGAGACGTGGATGACGTTGGTGACTCACAGAGAAGAGCTTGAAGAGCGGATACTGGAAAATGGTCCACTTCTTATCCTTGTAAGCGATCATCGGCACGTTGACTTTGCTGAGATACTGGGAGAACAGGAGGATCAGGCCCACCGTGCTGTGGCACAAAACAGAAGAAGGTGTCAACACCCGAGCCCGCTGCTCCTGCAGCTGACAGCAGCATTAAACAAAGCATCCTGCAGTAAAGCCGAGGAGGGAGAAGTGTCATTTTCCGCAGGAGAGACGTGCCTGTCATCATGAAGAGTGTGAGTGAGTGATGGCTGAGTGAAGGTGTCATTATAAAGAAAACAGTTCCCAGCCTTTGAATGGCATTTCAGAGTACACATCACAGCAGCTGCACACTGTGCACGAAATTAGGAAATTATGAAATACCGTGCCAGGCTATAAGAGGTCACGTCGCACCAGTGGGAAAATGTACAGCTTGTTTAACCCAAAGTCAACAGGCACAGTTACTGGAAATAGTCAAAACAAGAGAAATAAAAAAGAAAAAGGAGAGATGTGAGCTCGGCTGTGTTCATCTGAGTGGAACGCATTCAAATCGGATTAAATCAAATCAAATCAAATGTACACGGTTTACATATAGAGCAGGTCCAGACCAAACCAGGGAGCAGACACTGGAAGGCAGAAACCTCGAGAAGAATACAAACAGGACGTCGTCCAGAAAACAGCATCTGCCGGTGCTCTCGTAAATCTGAAGGGGACTCAGTCAGCAGCAGGTGCTGAGCAGGAACCTTAGAAATATGCACTTGGATAGAAAAATAAAGTGAGAGAGTGGAACACGGAGCAATTTTGGGCTATCACGGAGATGCTTATCAGCTGGATGAAGCATGGAGGATGTTACCGACCCCCCCCACATATGGCACCCAGATATAGATGTGCTGAACCTTTTAAAGCCTGCAAGGTTTGTTCCATAATGACGCCGTTAACGCGGAGCAGTGAGCTACATTCGCGGCCGCTGGGGGAGTCTGGGCGGTTTCAGACAGACGTCACTGTTTCCATCAGGAAACAATTGGACCCAGCAGCGAGATGTTTATTGGAGAAGTTCAGCAAGATGGACAGACAGATTGAGGCCCATTCCAGCGCCTTGTTCTTCATTATTACAAATCAAAAATCTGCCATTCATTTTTTTGCTAATGATTTGCTAATGATTAGCAAGCTAATGATTGCTAATGATGCTAATGATGACGTATGAGGGTTACTTAATCCACTTAATCCACATTCATTCACCCCCCCATAGCGACCAGGCACCGTGGGTATGAGGTTTACACAAACGTTATAACCAACTACACAATGTAGCCTTTGTCTTGATGGGTGGCCTCTATCAGCTCACAACCAAAGTCGATTTAAAGCTTTGTTTTTCTCGGCGGGACCTGGAAACAGACATACACGCTTTTACCACCCTGCAGCTGGATTACTGTAATTACTTGTTCTTCACCTTGATGCTTTATTGACAACAAAAAGCTGCTGTCAGGAAAGAAAACACCGGTTAAGTACCCATCAAACCCCTGATGGTTTGTCTCTGCAGTAAATTTCTCAGGTCACTCAGGAGGAACAGTCACAGCGGCCTGCCTTTCCTTCGCATCTGTTGCAGCCCACAGACTCACATTTCATGTCCTGAATTTAAGACCTCGTTTTTTTGGCGCTTTTTTTCTTGTTTTGTCCAAATTTGTGCACTCACTGACACTTGCCAAATGTATTCTGTTTCTCTTCAACCTTGTTTGCCCTCCATGGGCGGAATTGTATTAGAATATATGTGCTTATTAAAAAAAAAAAAAAGCGACTAATAAACTGAATAATTATGCATTTTATAGATTCATTTAATGAACTGTTGACTTTTACAGAGCTAATTTGTCTGCCCATTTTCTCACCTGTGTTGATGAACAGCTGGATATGTTTACAGCTATTATTATTTCTTTTTTTTTTGTGGCAGGGCTTTAGTTTTATTAGAGAGACAGTGAGAGGGAGAGACACTAAAGCTGTACAGAGAGAGGCGATGACATTTCGTGAAAGGCCGCGGGCGACAGCAGCTTCATATGGTATGCACGCCATCCTTTTTGTAGTAATTAATTTGGCACAAACCAAAACATTCTCTTTACATGGCTCTTTAGATGGTTTAGATGGTAACTCACAGAGCAGCTATTCCCCAGTGGCCTCCGCACTTCTTCCCAGCCTCGATGAACAGCGACAGGCCGATCAGGTTGATGGTGGGAGCAATCGCCAGAGGCCCGATATATTTGAGCACGAGGCCCACCAGCCCGGAAAAGCCCAGGAAGAGCTGGATCAGCGAGGACACCAGGATGGCTCCCTGGATCTGTGGACGAAAGGCCAAGGGAGACATAATATCAACACATATTTCGGATTTTTTAGGGCTTCACAGTCCATCATATATCTCAGCAGTGGCGTTCTTCGAGGTTATAGATCAGCTCTTCGCCCATATATTTTACTGAATGCTGTGAAATATACCGTTTGGGGGTTGAACAGCGGCTCGCACAAAGGCTACGTTTTAAATTATGGAATCTGGCAGGAACTCTTATTGTGCGTGGAAGCTCACCTGTGTGTTGCCGGAACAACCCGATAGGTGATTCAGAGGCAAGTGTTTATGTTTATTTGAAGTTTATTTAAAGAAATCTTGACTCCTTTGGTTTTTTTAACCAAAGTTTAAGCGTCACAAGCTGTGAAACACGGGAAACATTACAGCTGTGTGGTGGAGATCAAAGTGCAGCAAAGGTCGAGCTGGAAAGTGTTCAAAGAGAAGAAGTGATATTTAACGGCTGTCACACAGTGTCTGGTCTCTAGGTTAAAATCATCACATTTGTTCCACGAATAATCAGACTAAAGGGAGGATCTGGTTTTTAAATGTTTGAATTACTTTTTTAAAAATATATTTTTCTGTGTATTTCATTTGGTATGAAGTAGAATAAGGAGCCTTTTCTTCTCGATTGTTCTCGTTAAACCCTCCGGTGTCTGTTTTATGTACCTCACGCATTCTTGACATCCAGATCTGGTCCGAATCTTCCATTAGCTGCGGGCCGGTCCCATTGTGCAGCTGCATGGACAGGATCACAGGTGCTTTCGGAGCCGGACACTGCCATTTGGGCAGGGCGAGGATGGCCAGAGTCGGTGTGATGAAGCTGAAAGTCCCACCCTGGAGGATTGGTAACCTTCAAGTTGATACAGCACAGGGGGTTAAAGGTCAGAGGTGAGCGGAGCTAATGATATTATGTCTTTAAAGAATGGGATGACCTCGATCTGTCTCAAAGCCAGCCTGGAAGGAGAGCTTTTTAATGAGCTTTTCTCTCACACTGGGACTTTTGTTGCTGCAGTCAAGAGCGATTCACACAGAGATATCAAACATATATCCAATTTCAAGCCAGTTCAAACTTTTTACATTAAGCTGTGACTCAAACTAGAGCATGATCTGCCCAGAAGAAACACTTTTTTTTCCTTACATTTCTTTACATTTACCTTTCTGTTCTGCTTTAGACCTTTTTCTCCTCATATCGCCGTCTTTGACAAACCACACTCACACAGTTCTGCTAAGGTGTGGAAAAATAAAAAGGAGCTTCTTTATTATTCGATGTCAAAGCTTGTTTGCGGGGATCTTTTTTTTTTTTTTTTTGCCAAACTATGTAGGTGCAATAGTTGAACAAGAGCATTAAGTATTTATTTTCTCAGGCTTACAGTTACAGCAGTGCTGAGGGGTCACAGAGGTGCAGGCGGTTCCCCGTGCTGAATTGAGCAGATTGAATGTGGGATGGAAGCTGCACTGCGGTACACCATAGAGACTAAAACATCAACCTCACTTAGATTTTCCTATAAAAGAGCCAAAGAACTCCTTGGATTGGGAACTGTAAGTGAATCCACATCAGGGGAGGGCAGACGAACTGAGCTTCATGAAATACTTTCTCCCACACACCCACACACAAACACACATCATTCCAGTGTTACAGAGGTGGAGTCGCACATGTTGTGTGGGAGAAAAGTATGGGAACTGTCCATGTGTGTCCGTGTGCACTACCTGGTACCAACGATGGTCTGCAGCAGCGTGCACAGCCCCGACACGAAGAATATGGTGGAGATGAGCTGGCTCTTGGCGGTGTTGTTGTCCTTGATGCAGAGCGGCTCGGCCAGGATGAGCGGGATGGCGATGATGCCACCGAAGGCGAGGATGTAATGCTGAGGACGCGTAAAAAAGTGAATCCATTTCAGGCTTGTTTGAATCAGTAAAAAAAAAAAAAAAAACACATTGGCTTCCACGGGTATTTATTAGTCTTTGTCTGAAGTGTTGGTAGATACACATTAAGTTGCTACTCAGTTACGTTACAAGTTTTCTTTTCAGTTAATGGGAACTGACTTTGTTGGAAATAAAGAGCCTTTCTCTTCACTGTTATGGTGAAAGAGGCCGTTGTGCAGCTCAGCAGTCGCTGTGATAATATACTGTACCTGACAGATCACATCAGCTGTCAGCTCAGATGCTTAGTACCAACAAGCTAATGGTAACAGAAATCTGGACACACACTGAAGAGGTCATTGGTTGTTTCCTGTCTGCGCATGCACGTGACAAACATTGTTATCATTTAACTGAGCGCAGAAATGTTATTATACTGTAGTGATGTTGACATCTGGGCACATTTCGTAGATGAACCAGCTCGATCCTGAAACAGGACAGCCATTAACAGGCCACGATTAGCATTGTTTTCTGTCCTAGTTTTGGTTTAGAAAGACGTTCGCTGCACTTCACCTGCGTGCAGTTCTCCTCTGCTAATTCAAAAAACCAAACAAGCGAGGTTAAAGGTAAAAAAAAGGCATGATCATTCGAGACAGATGTTGTTAGTCCTCACCAGATTTATGTGGATATTTTCAAACCTAAAATTCCCTCCTCCAGCTGGGGGAGTTTCCTCAGGTCAGTTTCATGACAGAGGAAACATGGAGAGTTTCCTCAGGACGAAAACCGCTTATAAGGTTGTGTATCGTCTCCAGCGAGGGAATATATATATCAAAATGGCAGAAGCTTGACAAGAGAAAACAGGAGCGGAATCTTGATGTGGTGAATCAATCTGCCCAGTTCATCCCCTCAGTCTTCAATCATTCGTTCATCTTC
This sequence comes from Echeneis naucrates, assembly GCF_900963305.1. NCBI lineage: Eukaryota > Metazoa > Chordata > Actinopteri > Carangiformes > Echeneidae > Echeneis > Echeneis naucrates. The sequence goes on along the minus strand of NC_042526.1, from coordinate 2,098,849 downwards.
TACCTCTAATGTGTTTCTGGGTCATGGGGGGTTGTGCAGCTGACGAGGGGCGGGGTCTCCACAGAGACAGAGACCTGCGGACAGTTTAGAGTCATGATGTCTGTGGAGGCCCCAGGCTGGGAAGCGAACCCAGAGCTCTAACCGCTCTGCACCGTGCTGCCCCCCCCCCCGCTGTTAAAGACCTCACACAGAGAAGCTGTGATGCTCAGCTTCGTTCAGCTCTACCTTCCACCTCTTAGCAGTACTTTGGAGGTATGCAGTCAGTTTGCATTTGGTTTTTCAAAATCTTTCAGGTTTTTGACGGAATGGGGTCATTGGCATTCAAAAGAAGATAATTAAGTATAGATCACCGTCTTAGTTTGTAAGTCATTCCGAACTGTAGGACCCTGATGGGGGGGGGCTGGAACAGTGTGAGGCATTGAAAGGCAGCTGGGGATGTTAGAGGTCAGGTTGTTTTCTAGAACAACACAAACACAGAAGTGTGCGTGTTGTAATCTGAGACAAAAGTGAATATAAATAAAGAAAGAAACTAAACTGCACACATTTCCCCACTAAAGAAGAAGAAAGTTTCTCCAAGTTTCTGGTTTTTAACGGCTCCAATAAATCCAAAAGCTGCCAATAAGCCAACAAATAAACTGCCAGTCCCACAGTTGTTTTGTGTTGAAGCAACAGGAAGAAAGTCCAAATAATCAGACACATGATGCAGATCCATGAAAATGAAAATGCGTGTGCAGCCTCCAGAAGAACATTCACATCTGCGTGGCGATATTTCATTGTCTCCTAATTCCCAACAAATGCCGTGAAAAGCCCCCAATTTGAGTATAACCTCATCGTTTAAGCATGAACATTTCAATACGAAATGTCACATGACCCCCAAATGAGAAAAAATACAGCTTTGGGCCAAATTTTACAGCTATGGTGACTCAAATCTAATCAAATCTCCAGAATGAGAAACAGGATTCCTCTGGAAAAAATAAAGCAAAGATCCTCTCCTTCTTTCTTTTTTAAATATATGCACAAAAAAAAAAAGACAATCATGCTGTTCATGCTGAGAAGCATTTAGCTTTGTCTCCTCATCTTTTGTTTTCATAGTAATCAGGAGCTCCATTGTCGACTATTCCACTAACACACACACACACACACACACACATATATATATATATATATTTTTTTTTTTTTTTGGAAATATTATTCCATGAGCATGAATGGACTGGAGAGGTAATTGTGACAGAGGGGAAGAGAAAGAGCTGTAGTTAGGATATTTAAATTTGATAAATCGGCTGTCACTGAGGTTCAGAACTAAATTTAAACGGAGCGAGACTGTTGGACTGGATGTGGTGAAGAATCCAGTTTGTCGTTTGTCTTTTGTTGTTGTTGTTGTGACTTTACCTGGAAGCCGAGCAGGATGCAGAGGTACCATGGCGGCCTGTCATTGAGGGAGTAGACCAGGTTCGCACCTTTGTCCTCGGGCTCCTCCAGGGCCGCTGTGTGTGGCTCCCCGATGTCCACCGTCAGCTGCGGCTGTTCATCACTGTCTTTGTTCTTGGAGAGAAGTGCAGCAAAGGCAAACAGAACATTAATTCACCGACATCATTTATCCAAGCAAAACACATTTTCTGCCTGTACTCCACCAGAACTATGAGGACACTGTACAAACACACCTTACACCAGTAACTCATTTATTATGAGCGTGTTCTGGAGTTTAGCTGAGTCCAGATGACAGACAAGTAAGATGCATGGCATGCAGCGTATCTGTTGATGCGATTGTGGAAGGCAGTTAAGGAGGACACCTCTCCAAAGAAAAACAAAAAACGGCAAAGATGTGTTTCTGTTTTCTCCACTTAACTTTTTTATTATCATTATTATTTTAAATCTCAATCATGATCTCAAGTTATCATCATCCAAGAAAAGTTTTCCCATATCTCCTCGGGTATCGGTCCAAACTTCAGAGGCGCTTTGATGAAGCGTATTATTTCTGATTTATGTTGCTCTGTGACATTGTCTGTCTGTTTTATGGCTTTCAGCGATCAGCGATCACTCCGTCCTCCGTGGTGTTGACTTGATGGCTTCGACTGAGTTCATGCAACCAGAGTTGTGGATAAGAAACAGGAGGTTGAGATGGCATGTGAATGTGAAACATAACTCTGCTCCCTGCATACAAAATGAAATATTGCTTCATTTATTTTTGCATTCGTACGTTTGTCATATTCTTTTTGATTTTTATTTACAGTGAGCTGATCCTATTTTTAAACGTGCATGAAATGTATTGGCGCTTGTTCTTGTTTTTTGAGAAAATCTTGCCAGATAGAGTGAGATTTCTCCAAATTGTCGAAGGGCCATATCTGTTTTAACTTGCTGGTCTCGGAGACATGCCATGGAGCTGAATGCTTTTGTTTTATGACTCTGTCTATTTCGAAAGGGCATCAGACAATCACGATCAAGCACCGTGAGCCCACAGTTGGCTGGGGATTCCTGTTTTACTCACAACGGTACTGAATTATACGCTGACACACTTGATTCACTGGATTTTAGTGACACCTGCGTAATCTGATATCTGACAGCGTAAGAATTTATACATTTTCAAGCCGCGTGCCAAGGTTGTGCTTTAAATTACACAAGGTGCTGCTGAACGGAGTGTAACATGTTGTGAAGTGTAACCTGCCAATGAGAGCGATATCCAGAAAGGAACAGCCTGCTTGTTTTTAATTCTGTGTGTCTGGATGGCACCAAAGTTGTACTAAAACATCTGGACAAAGAGAAGTCTGTTCTAACTCACTAGTTGACACTGTGGATTTATTTCACCCGTCTTCTGTCCTTAACAACGCGGCTTCCCCAAATTGCAAACCTGACCTGGTGAACTTGCTTTAATTCTTGTTATTTATTTTTGCTTGTCATAGTGCGACTGTCCTCACACGTCGATTGCCATCTTCTGATACACCAACGCTGGTTAATTTTTTTAAGAACCAGGGTCACTGTTGTATAAATAACTCAACAACTTGTCAAAGTCAAGTTGAAACCACATGTGGGTGCGTTTGTGTTAGCTGTCCAAGTTTATTTGTGCAACCGTAAATGAATGAGTAATGTCATGTCCAGAGAAAGTGGTGGTGCCTCCACTGGTTGCATTTTTGTTTCGCTGACGTTTAGTGCAGGAAGTCAACTTCTTCCCCCTCGCCGGAGGGATGTGTGTCTGCGGGCTTCGGGTCGGATTGTCGAGAATTTACTGAGGTCTGGACATGTGTCTTCTGCCCTAACTACAACTCAAACGTCTAGAACACAATGCAGGAAGCACCGAAGGTCGTGCTCCCTTTTGGGTTGACAAAAATGCACCGGGGCGTCTCAAATCAAAGCGTCCGTCACTTCGCAACGCTCAAGAATATATATAAAAATCAGGCGTGACTGGCAGAGCAGGCTGCCTGTCCACTGCAAACGTATCGAATTGTTAGGAGGGGATAAAAGGAACTGAACAAAAAGATGATGCTGAACATTAACCTGCGTTAGTAAAGGTGATCATCGAGGGCCACCTGATATTTGAGACCAGATCAACTGCTGCTCCGAACAGGCCACATGGGGGACAGATCAGTTTCCCGTGGAGTTGTGTCGACCTTCTGGAGGTTATGTCAGTTTGAAGTTGAAATACAACCACTTTGGTCGTTATATGCATTCAACAAGAAAGTCCCCCCCCCCATCAGAGCTGCAAATTAAAATATCTAAAACGCAGGAAGAGAAGAGCTAACCCCTGGTTCGTCTGGAGCTTCTTAAATCACAAAATGGGGAACAGGGGTGAAACTAAACTCGCTCCTGTCTACGCTAAACTGGCTAAACTAAGAGATTTATTTTTAAACATTCAGACCTTAGAAACTGCCGTAAAGCTTTCAGTGGCCGGCCACATTATTGTTTTCACATTTCACTATTCTGTCACAATATTAGGATAGATTACAAATGATCTTTCTTCGCCTCATACATCCCAACTCTCAACACTCCCTCATGACCAAGAAAAATAAATTGAGGTTAAAACGTTTTGAGGTAATTCATAACGAGGAAGCGTTTACCACAGACAGGCTCCCATTTCTCTTCATTTATGACTGAGAAGTTTTACCACTTCAGTGCCAGAGAAGCTGTTGTGAGTTCAGCTGATGGCATGGTAGACGGATCTGAATCTGAATATTCCACAGCCTCAGTTTCACCGGAAAGTCTTCTATATCTGACCATCTTCTGGCTCCAGATGCAGAAGTGAGACCTGTTGGACTCTTCTGTTGGACTGTATGATCCACAGGAGGTAAAAAGAAATCCTGACTCGGCTCCTCCGGTGCAAATCTTCATCAAACTGACTATAGTGGCATTCAGTTTTAGTTCAAGTCGTTGGCGCTTCCATTTTTATTTGGAAATATATATGGCAACCTTCGTCTACTCATGATTTTTTATTTTTGTTTATTTATTTTTTTTTTTGGTAAGGCTTATAATAATCTCAATGCAAACTCTACATTGTTGGAAATCCCGATCATCATCAAACAGTCAGTGTTTTGCACCGTCCAGTGGTTGGTGGTGCATTTTTACTGGGCACTTTTAAGGACAAACAGGAAAAACACAAGGAGGCGTGAACCAAAGTGGAACAGTTGTAAATTCCCAGGTGGCTGATTGAAACACGTGTGTCATCTGGATCACATTGGAGTCGTAAGTTTGGACGTTTGACGTTAGATTTTATGTTATAAATCAACAGGATTAATAAGCAGCACGACTCATCAACTACCTCATCTGACGCCAAAGTTATGAGGGCCTCGGCTTTCCAGATCTGATTCACTCTGGGCCAAGATGGATCCTGAAGGCTCACTAGTTATTCACATCTGAAAACATCTGCACTCACATTAAATTTTACCTATAATTCAGATAAAAATGTCACAATCTCCCCGAAAATGAGCCATTTTAGTCTTATTTGGAGAGTAATTCCAATATAATAATCCAATTCCTCTGCTCAGTGGCAGGATTAATCCACACTGCATGCAAATGTTTAAGGATATTTATCTAAATTAGAGTCCAAAGTGTCAAATGGGGACCTAAATCTTATCTTATGAACCTGAGAGGTGAAACAGGCACACAATAAAATACAGGTCAGGAGTTTGACACCAGAAGTTTCTCACATGTAGATGTTCTCTGGTTTTTGGGGGGGGGGTAATCAAAGCTGAAGTAAATTCTTGACTCAACCAACAGCTCATGATGTTTTTCCATCAATGGAAATAATTCGTAAAGCTCATCAAAGCGGCTCCAGAGACTGTGCTGCTCCTCACTGTCAGTATGATGATGATGATGAATCCCTGATCATCACATCTGTCGTCCTCTGATATTTGGCTTTCCGGGTAAATTGTGGAAGGAATTTAAAGAACTATTATTTCGGATTATAATGCATCAGAGTGTGTAGTAACTAAGTTGTGTCAGCTGCTGGTTTCTGAACTTTGCCTTTTTGGTTTCTTGAAATCGGAGTACTTGGAGGAGAAGTTGGATCTGACTGGCTCTGTGCCCTTCCCCGATTAGTTGTTACAGTCTGTCATTCATATTGCAACCATTCTCCCTCATGCATCATCTATTTTCCTCTAACATGGACCATTGGTTATACAATTAGCTGCACTGGAAACCTGAAACTACAGACTGAGACCACAAACTCAAGAAGAAGCAAAGTGGGCTTGTTTTCCCATAGACTTCAGGAGTCTCCCTCTCGTGGTCATTAGTTAGAATGCAGGTTTGGGCTATTCAAGTGGAGCTGGGGGCTTGTAAGTCATTCACCCGTGACATTGTCTTGACTTTCACGGTTTCCTTTATTGCCGTAGCTGCAGGGAAGGAAAACCACTTTTCCTCAGTTGGCGACTTTAATGCTTTGCTTCCATTTTATTTATCAAATAAAATTTTACCTTCTCCGAATTCACACCTTTAAAATATTAGTAAAAATTGAAAAACGGGAGTTTTTATAAAACAAACGGCGTTGTGTGTACAAACTCAAGATTTCCTGCCATCTCACACGGGGGAATATGACCTGTCCCACATGGCTAATTAGACGGCTCCATAGTCAGAGGTCAGTTCGCTCCTAACACAGTCTATGTGAGGCAGCTCACATTTCAGAAGTCTGTGTTCAAACTCTCGCGATGATGTGCCTGTTTGAAATGTAAGTCTGAAGGTGACACGGGAGTTAGGAATGTCATCGATGTATCCCGGTCAGCGGACAGTTTGAAAGGTCGCAGAGGTCAGCCTGCAGCAAAGTCAACACTAAGTTTGTGGAAAACAAAACAGTGAATTTTTCCAAACTGAGCTTCAATTCAGCGAGTCAGATCACGGAGTAAAACACACACGAAGGTTCCTAACTAATCATTATCATTCATCTACTCTTATGTGTCTTCTCTGCAGCCACAGTAGAAAAAGGCTCACATGAGACGAGGCTGAGCTTTTAATATTATACAAACGGATCCTACATTCATATGAAACCATAAAACTAAATATAAAGACACTGTTTTATGTCCTGGCCCTCTTTGGTCTCTGTTGTCTGTTAGATTACCACGAGTTAAATATTATTAAAATGACATATGAGGTCTGGTGGTGCAGTGTTTTTCATAAACTCAGACAATATTTGATATACAAGGTTAAGCCTGCTTTTTTTTTTTTTTTGGGTTGACAGATTCTGTTTTGTGTTGTTTTGGAGGAAAAAAGAAGGAACGGCAGGAAACACGAAACAGATGGCGGCATCGACCTCAGATCTTAGTTTTAAGATTCGTTCCGTGCCGAATCTAAAACACCAATCTAGTAATTATAGCTAAACCATCCATCTCTGTGTGCTGCATCATATCAGTGACAACGTCTGGACTCGGGCAGCGTCCCTGTCATCAGACCACCGACAGCCAGAAGGAGTGGCAACAACCAGACTGCAGTGGATGGACAGATTTCCCATAAAAGCCATGACGGGCCTGGCACTCAGTTGGCACCTCAAACAGAAGAAAACACCTGGTGCCCGTCCCAACGTGACACAGGCCCATCTGAACCCAACTTCCTGTCCTGCCTTTGAGTTGCTCTTCTGTGAGGTTTGCAGCAGGTACACAGGCGGCATTCACAGCTCTCTGCTGCCATCTAGTGGTTAATAACCTGAGCTGAGACAACAGCCGAGGAGGCGCCGTCAGAGGCTCAGGGTGAGCGGGCCAACACACTGCTGGTCACACATAAACACATTCATCACATGTTATTTTACAAATATGTTATACATTGTATACCTGCTAATATCATTGCTATTACTATTGTTTAACCCGGCAACGCACAAATACACACCCACAATGTAATCCTTCATCCTGTGTTAAGAGTTTGTCTGTTATGTATCTGAAATCTTTCCAGGCTCAAAATGTTTGTGCCTTCAGTGAAATGTTCATGATAACAGTTGATCAAATTCAATGTTCTCTCTATGATTTGTTTGGAAAAAGTCTCCTCATTTAATTTAGGTGACAGCAGGATGGATCCATTTGCAGCTGAGGACATGTCATGTGTCCTGAAATGTGAGCCTTCCCCGCCTCAGCTGTGATCAAACGGACAGATAGACTCCATATGGGAAAAAGATTTGTGACAAGCTAAAGACAGGACAAGTTTCTTTGGTCCAGTCCCAATTCAAGCTGATGTTACTGACCAGTTTAATTACGACTGAACAATGAACTCAAACTTTGACTTGTGATACTGAGTGAATTATTTCTGAAAGTTAATATTTACAGACGTATACTTATGGATGACAAGTTAAAGGGCACGAGAAGCGCCTTCCCAGCAGCCAATCATGGAACTGTGCCCACAATCTTCTCCTCATCTATATATCTGTCTAACGATCTATCTTATCTTCGAAAAGTCTTACTCGCTGCAAACATAAACTGGCTCCAGAAAACCTGACCCACTTTAGGAACTTTGGTTAATATTGTAAAACATTAACATGTCTCGGAGCAAACGACTCAAGAAAGACTTGGCTAAAAAAAAAGGCAGCAAGAGCGTCGTTTATATTCAGTCAGACAATTTGTAACGGTTGTATTCATTTTGTGTGGTGTTTTTGTTGTTGTTTTGCTTTTTTTATTTGTGAATAAATAAATAAAAAATTTTAAATACATATAAACTGGATTCCACTTGTCAACAGCCTCCATCACCATCTCCCTAACCCTAACCCTAATTTAAAATCTAATGTACTACCTTAGAACTCAGGAAATAATAACAGCTTTAGAGAATGTAAATCTGGATGCTCGCTGTTTCTATATTCAAAATGACAAACGTCAGCTGAAGGTTTGTCTCCTTGCTTGTACTGACTTTGCACACTCTTACAAACAGGCAAACACGTGTTAACGGTCAAATATTAAATATTGAAATCTAATATCATGCAGTTACAGCCTCTTTTTTTGGTGCTTATCATTTTTACTTCCTACTTCCTACCTATTTTTACTTCTTATTTTTCTTCCTTCCTGTTAATTCATTTACAAACAATTTGAAGGAGTACTTTTATATATATATATAGATTTGGTCGGTTATTAGTCACCTCTGAAGTCATAAAAAATAAGTAAAAATGAAAACGAACAGGTGAGCAGTGAGGCGGTCAGAGGTCGGAGCTGCTGGAACAGGTCGATGTTCCTGTGACCAAAGGTATGTGCACTTCACTCTCACATGAGGCGAATCTCTGTCCTCCGTCAACACATGAAACCTTAAAAGGACTTTGGCATACTTGACTTCCCCTGCAGTCGAGGAAAACAAAAAGCTTGCTTGTCTGAAGACCCAGAAGAAAAAAATGCATCAAAGGCCTTTAGTGTATCAGGTGTACAAGATGATTTTTTTATATATATATATATATATATATAAAAGCCCTGTGTCTATTTATTAAAGAGGCATGTTGAAGAACTGTGAGAACTTTGTCTGACGAAAAAAAATCCTGAATTTTAAATTATGCAATATTAGATTAAAAAAACAGCTTTCTTGTGCTTATTTGACGCTGTAGAGGGCAGAATCCTGGAAAACTGCGAACTGGGTCAGGCTTTCTGGAGTGGTCCTTCAATGGTTCATATTTTATTTGAATTTAGAAGGCCGGAGTGAATTTATTACGATTGGCAGCTATGAGTCTGAACTAGGCTATGGCCTGTGGAATCCTCCAGGGGTCAGTCCTTGGACCTCTTCTGTTCAATCTGCATGTGCTCCCTCTGGCTCAAATGTTAAATTCAGATATCAATTATCACAGTTACGCAGATGACACGCCAATATATGTGTCTCTGTCACCAGATGGCTGCAGCCTATTAGGCTCACTGTGTCACTGTCTGGAGCTAATTAACAACTGGATGAGCCAGAATGTTCTTCAATTAAGGATGAAATTGAAATTATTCTTTGTGGCTGAATTTCCACAGCCACATCAAAGCTGTCACCAACTCAAACCATCAGAGCGGAATTAAAAGTTGTTGTCACCCCAAAAGACTGTAAAACAGCTGCTGCTTTACACATCACAGATTGCTTTGTGAGCAGACTACATCTGTGATATGTTTGGAGAATAATTACCTAGCATGACTCTCAGATCCATGAACTCAGGGTCAGTTAATCCAGACCACAGTCCTGACTAAACACGGAGAAGCAACATTTAGCTTTTTATGATGCCAATAATGGAACAAACTGCCCACACCAAATGTTGATACTTTGAAATCCAGGTTAAAAACTTTCTGAAAACCTGCTCTGCACCAAACTGCTGCCTATTCCTTTAATTATTTTACTATTGTCATGCCATGCATGCCACTGATCTTATATTTCTCTGTCTGCATGTGAAGCACACAGAACTGCCTTTGTGTGCGCTATATACAGTAAATTAACTTGCTTTGCCTTACAATTATAATAACCAGTTTCCATTTTGACATGATCTGAAATATTTATTATTATTAGCGTGAAGAATCACACTGCTGGAATTTGTTCCTCCTTATGAGTGCTTGATGATTAAAGCTTTAAATGGTGCAGAACATCAGCTGTTCAAATTAAATTGGCCATAGGATGAGAATATATCCAGAAGGAACTCGTCTTTTATCGCTCTAAAATGCAACTTAAAGGAGCTATTAATATGTTGAGCTGTTTCTACACTTCTAATTTGTGTTTGTCAATAATAACTCATCTCTCACACTTTTTTTTATTCTACTGATCAGCTGCTAACAAACGTTATGTAATAACTCAAGAGAATGAGGAGACACTAAAAGTTGAACTATCTCATTTGACATGTTACTTTTATATATTTCCAACACGTAGAATGAGAATAAAAACCTGAAGTTTATTAAATGCATGAACTCTCAGACAACATATCTGAATGGATTCCTAATATTAAGTGTCAGATGGTTAGAGCAATAAGAAGACTGCAGTCAGTCATGACATCTTCACACATCTGCAGGCGAAGCTGCGTTGTTTGTTTTTCCTCCTAATTTTCTGAAATCTTCTGTTATTTGGAGATGAGGAGGACTCAGCTGTGTACACTCGCACGCCCCATGAAGCCAAACCATTGTGAGGTCCTCTCACTCTAACACCAGCCACAAAACACATTTCATTACTTTGATTCATCTTGACTTTACTCAAAACGGATCATTGCCACCTGGTTGTTTTTTGGTGGAACACATTCACACGATGGTAATTTCACATTCCACAGAGGCTTACGTTCAACTCTGACTGCTGTAAACACTGTAACTCTGTAACTGTAACTCACTAACCCTTTCTCTTGGTCTTTTATTACATGAAAGAAGAAAAATGAATCGTCATCTATTTTAAATATTCCAAAGCACTCACTGGAACATCTCAGTGAATGTTCAACAACTTTGATTAGACTTATCACTTACGAGAAACGCAGGATTGACCGTTCCCTGTTCTTTAAGTCCGAGCTCTATTTTCTCCTCCGTGGTGAGTTGCATTCTGGTCGATGAGGCGAGGTGGACTGTCGTTGCTTCTGAGGACTCGAGTGATCTCTTGACAAACGCACAAGGACGCACTGTGGGAGTCACTACTCTGACTAACTGCAGGGGCTCAGGGGAGAAAGATCAATTCAAGTCACCAAGGAAATTGGTGTTACACAAAGAGCATGTTCCGGCTATTTCTTGATGTCCTTCCTGACCCTGAAATGTCTCTGCTCTGCTGCTAAGCGTATGCCGGGTTTAGTAGCCTGACCTACAGTCATGTGTCTGTGCGATCCTATGATGACAGCACAAGCCCATCTGTCACCTGATCTCAACTTTGTCATCGATATTAAAAAATCTGACATCCATCATTTTCCCTGCTCAACTCGTTTCCCTCACAGGATTCAGAAGTTGAAACTTTTCAAACTTCATTCAAAACTTCACCAACTTTCTCACACAAAAGAATCCTTCACGGCATCTTCCCCTCCCAAAAGTATTTTTTCTTAAAAAACATCAAGTGCAGCTCCAGTCTGACTTTAATAACCGTTATTTCAAATCCTTTTAACCTCAAAAAAATAAAAAACACTGACACAGCAGCTGAATCATAAATGTAAGATTTTTAACATTTTTAAATCAGCAATGGAATATTTTATTATTAAAAGCAGGAGCAACTCGTGGAATGTTTCTGTTCGTAACCATCCAGGTTAAAAGGGCCGACACTTTAGAGGTTCATCTCAGACTGAAGCGTACGCCCTCCTGGTCTGACACTAGTTTCAGGACACTCAGTTTCTGAGTGTGTTTGATACCTCGGCTGTTCCCAGAGTTTTAAAGCTGCAGATACTTTGGAGAGGAAGTCGGTCACAGATATGAGCCACAGCTCTGTTACAAATTCAAAAAGCTTGTGACAAAAATACAGCAGCTCGTAACAGCAGAAGGATTTGAAACAGAACAGCTGAAGCCGATGTTTGATTTTCATTTAAGGTTTTCCATTTACAGTCAATCAAACGTCTGTCTGCGTCCATCAAATTGTAATTGGTTGGCTGAGAAGTTGGCTGGTTTGCTGGGACAAAAAACAGAGGACAATGAGCGACAGTTAAGATTGACCCGGCCAAAATCGAATCTAAAGCATGTATCCCATAATCTTCCAAGCATCCCCTTCTTTACCTGTTCATTTGTAGATTTTCCAGAAAAATGTAAACAACAGAGCATGTTTGCTTTTTTTAAACACGAGGATACATTTTCTCAAGATTAGTACCAGTCACAGTGTTTGTTGAGTTCATTAATGAGAAACTGCTTCGTGCCACGATTGAATGAATTGTTTCATTTACCAAAATCCACTTTGTTGAAATCTACAGTCTCAAGTTCATAATGCGGAAAACCAAATTTTAGAAATAACAATGAACTTTTCATCCAGAGGTAAACAAACTCATGCCCTCGGGCATTTCAGAGTCACCACCTACCCTGAACGTGCATGTTTGGATATGCATGTTTAGGCTGGAATCCCATGATGTGCCTGATCATCAGCGTGAAAGTGTAGTGCGACTAAATGTTTACATTTTGCAGCGTCGGCTCTGCACGTGCTGTGGTGTCTTTGCTTAAACTTGTAAAAGCTGCCCAAAAAATTCAAATCTCATGTGACCTTCCTGCTCTCATTCCCGTCCATAAGGAGGAATTCGACACATTCTGGGTGCAAGAAAACTTCCACAACTACTACGTCGAATAGCACTGTCCCACGTGATCCAAGAAGAAAATGAAGAATCCATCCGTTCCTTTAGTCATGCCATGTTTAGAACGCTACATTGGTGCGACAAAACGGTTTTCATTGGCGGGGGTGGGCGGCCAAGTGGCACTAATTCATCCCAGTTTTAGTTGTGTTATTAAATAAAAATGTTATATAAGTACCATCGCAGCTTTAACATCATTTTCTGCTTGTTTGGGTCGTGGTGAAAAAGGCGCTTTTTGTTTCCTCGGCCACAGAAGATGGTTTCTTGGCGATTGTTGCCTGACATCATATTCAGGTTAGCTAGCAGCAGCGATGGGCCGGAATAGCCAGCTAACTTCAGAAGGAGAAAAAGAAGAAACAGAAAGACAAGTTGAGTCCTCTGATTCGTTTCTCAAAACTCTTTCTAAAGTCTGTTTTTTACAGACACTGACGTTATTTTTTATTTTTATTTTCTGGTAATATGATGATGTAATGCTCAGGCAGTGTTGATGAGGTTTGAACATGATATATGATAAATGAATAAATAACACCAAAAGGAGCCAGTTATTGACGGCGAGTTCATCTCTGTGGCCTGAAGCAAGAATAATAAACATCAAAATGTGTTTTTTATTTTTACTCTTTGCTGTTTTCTTTCAATCTGCCTGCATTTGCTTGGCAAAGAAACAGTGTTTAAGTCGGAGCACTGCTGAGATGTGCGATTACACTCTGTGATTGTGCGCTTTAAAAAAGTTGCCTGCCGTGGGGATGAATCTTTAAGACGACTTACTGAAGGTCTGGCCTTTAACGGGCAGCCTTTGGTTTCCTGATTTATCACCTTTTTCGTCTACCTAAATCATCACCACAAAGAGGCCCCTTGATCACGCTCTGCGTTTTCCCAAAGCTGGAAAACTGGACTCTTTCACACATTGTGATTCTGTTTATGTGCAAAATTCTCATGTCTAATTTAAAAGACACCCCAGCAGTCCTTTAAGAATTTGAATTCTTTTCCACTTTTCTGTAAATCCCAGGGAATTTTCCCCCTCATGACTGGCCCCCACTTGGCTCTCAGGCACAGAAGATCGACCTTAAGTCTCAGGTGCCTGAAAGGATTTGTCATGGCAGGGCATTGAAAAGGTTCTTTGTACCTTCGGCCTCTCGCAGTTCACGGTGATGCCCGACGTGATAAAAAAAAAAAAACTAAAACAAAGAAGAGGGAACATTTCTGACCACCCGTTTCGTCAGCAGGCTGTAAAAATATAAAAGATGTTTCCTGAGCTGAAATTGGAACAAAAGTGTGTGAGTTGATGTTTTACAGCGTAACGCGTCGCTGAGTGTAGCGAATCAGACAGCGATGAATGAAAAATGTACGTAGAAGAATTGATCTGGGGTTTGATGAACCGTAGACCCGTGTGACATGTGGAACAAAGCGGCTGACCTGCTGGTGAGCAGGAAGCAGGAAGTTACGATGACGTCAGGATAAAGCGTCTGACGCTGACGATTGTAAAACAAAACAAGGAGCTTTGTCTCATTTGAAAAATTTACTGTAACCTTAAAAGCAACTCTGATTAGTTTTATTGTGTTTATTGTAAAAGAGAGAGTAAGTGTGTAGAAACCATAGCAGGAAAGCTAAATATCTTCCGGATGTATTAAAACATTTGCTTTATAACCATCCAAGTTCCCGCCTGAAGAGGACTTCCTGCCGCTCTAACAAACTGGAAAATCCTATCTGCATTATCGTTCATAAAAAGAGCAGCATGTGTTGTCAGCAGCACATGACTGAATAAAAAACTGATGGATCAAAGCGAGTTTCCTGCTGCGGAAAAAAAAACAAACCTTTCATTATTTGGTCGTTTCGATTTAAAACACATTCATTACACTGAAATTAACTCGTTTCACTAAAGTGAGCGTACTTGAAATCTTTCTTTGAGCCACAAGGTGACAGTATAACATTAGCCAGAACACGACGGCCTGCTCTGTGTGAGGCCAGCGAAGCAGAACGGCGTCATTCATGATCTGGAAACTAAAATACACCCACAGGTGTCTTCCCTTATCTCTGTGGAGGTAAAATCTTCAGGATCACAGATATCAGCTGTGTATTTATGAGGGTTTCAAAAAGGTTTCATGGCTTCATATGATACAACAAATAAGTTTGAAAACAAATGAAACCATTTCAGACAAATCGCTGTTTGATTTGTGCATTTTTTTGAATGATTTCTTTGTTTTTCTTTGTTTTGATGAAACTTTTTTGGCTGTAGTTAAAATCTCATCTGTGACTTGATGTATTTTCCATTGAAAGAGAAAATATTCTGTTTCTGTGCTAGATAAAGTACTACCCCTGACTCACTTACACTTCCATGGCATTCAGCTCTTTGCAGCTGCACAGAAGAACTAACTCTCATTTTGTGTATTTCACGCCTCACGGGACTGATGGTAGATGTGAATGTTTGGGTGTTTGGGGGGTAAAATGACTCTTGGAGAATAGTTTGCAATTCTGCTCAGTCTCAAGTGCAAATTCAGTTTTTCTGTGAATTTTAATTTAAAATATCCAAAAAGCAAATGTCTGTGTGTGTGGGAAAGTTTGAGACACACAGGCACACAAATGAAATCCATACCATGTCAGCAAAAAATCATTTACATACCTACTTACCTACAAAGTTCCTGCTTGTCTAGGTCTCCTTAATCCCTTTCATTGCACATACTCCCCATTCATTCACAGGTCAGGATTTACAAAGGTACATTCATGCTAATTCCTGATTTGTAGCCGTTACCCCTTGAGGTCATTACATCTCACTGCTGGATTATTGGAGGTAATCCCACATCCCCCCCTGGGATTATCACCCCGCAGATCCAGAGAGAATGGAGTCATTCATATCAGCGGAGTTTCCCCCTGAAGGCAAAATAATTCCCATTACAGTGAGCAGCTTCTCCCCTCCTGTGAGTACAACAACATTAAAGATCATTTTGAAGACAACACAAAACACAAACATGCGACGTGTTTCACTCCATTCACTGCCAAAATCAGCACTTCCCAGTTCTAGTGTCATAACTGTTTTAGTCGAGCGTGTTAATTCTTACACCAAATGATGATATGCTACTTGACAACTACAATGTTTTTGGGGATTCAAGGTGAGCGCATTTAAAATCACACCCCCAAAGTGTGTGACACAACAAATTTAACACTTAACCAGCAGAAGTGTGGTGTCAGATTAATTATGAAAATTTGTTTGTGATTATCGACATGAACTCCTTCTGAAGTCAGAAAAACCACGTAGAAAGTTAGTGAAAACTGAGCTGTTGGCGTCATACACACACAAAAAAAAACCTGATGGACAAAAGTTCTAAATTCTAGTGCCGTGTTGTGATGCGATGGCATTAACCTCCATCATGAGTCACATGACTGTCGTCGTGCAGTCGGAAGCACTGAGGCTCACGTGCAGCAACAGTCCGCTGTGAACACTTCAGGTGTCGTAAATACCTCCACCTGAATATTTCATGGCCTCGAGTTGACTGAGATCACTGTACAATAAATCAGCAGCATCTGAGCATCCAGCCGTATCCCGGAAGAACTAACTCCTGGTATTTCAATATTTGGGGCCGTGAATTCGCTTTCCCTTCCGGCTCAGCTAGCATGAATTAATATTTCAGGTGAGACTGGGCCTCTGAGGGCTCTGTGCTTCCATAAGATCACAGGAAATGGGCAGACCCCCCCCCCCCCCCCCCCGGAGGCTGGAGAGAGCAGTATGTGTGTGTGCGATAATTTAGTTTGTGTGTCAGAGAAGGTTTTTGTGAATGTGTTTGTGAGGAAACAATCCTGCAAGTCAAAGTGAAGAGAGCGTCACATGTGAGTTTGTGCAGGGAATGAGGTCATGTTTGTGTTTGTGTTTGTGTGCGTGTGTGTATTTTCCACTATGACAGGAAGAGCATCAGATGATAGCGACCCCGCGGCTGTGTGTGTGTGATTGTGCTTATATGTTTGTGTGGTCGTCGGCAATGAGGATGTGCATGTGTGTTTGTGTTCTCTCATACACACAAACACACTCAATCACGCTATAATATGTGTTAAGGGAAAAACAAGGAAGCCATGAAACAAACGCACACAGACGCACAGACAAATCAAACATATAACACCTGGATAATCAAGGTCGAGATCATCCTGACATCCTGTTGTTGCTCACACTTTTGAGAATTGCCGGTAACACACATATTCCAACCCCTTCGACACACAACTCAGTGCTGACGCAAACAAACACACAGTTCACAGGGGACAATCAATTTAACCCCCAATACTGACACACGTGAACTTCCGGGCTCCTGAACTGAACAATGGCGTTAACTCTGTGTGTGTGTGTGTGTGTGTGTGTGAGTGACAGAGGGGGGGAGGGGCTGAGAGACCACTGGTCAAACCAAATGGCCTCCAGCCTCAGTGAGTTCGACTGACCCCATTATATTTGGACGCTTTAAGTATTTAACATACATTAGCTTTGTACTTAATGAATCAAGCAGATTTGATTTTTTGTTGTTGTTGTTGTTTTTTGTTTTTTTTTTTTAAATGGCACAAACGAACAAAATCAACTGGCTCATTTCGCCAAATCAAAGCTGGTCTCATGCAGCTGCCCCTGAAAAGTGAAAGGAGGCCTTAAATCTACTGACCATCAGGGGGCGACGCCTCTGAACTCCCTCGATTTATCTTTTGTTTTCCTTTGTGAGTTCATGGTGTCAGTCTGTAGTTTTAATACAACACAATGCCCAGTTTTCAGCCTCCAGATGCCAGCTAACTTCAGCGATGCAGAACTGATATTTTAGTTTCTGTTTCATTTGGGAACCTTGAAAAGGAGAACAAAATGTTTTCATATGACTAAAAAAGGTCGTAGGAGATCCGTCATCTGCAGAAAAACTTTGTGATTCTGAAAATATAATGAAGCTATTTAACCATCTTAGTCAGATTGTCTACTAAATATACATAACAACAATGAAAAGAAAGTTTAAAAAAGCTCACGTCTCATCAGTTCTGCTGAAATATCACAATGACACAAAATGAAAGGCAGAAGAAAATAATTCCTTCTGTCTGTTTCCTTTCACTTTTTATTCATAACAGAGCAGAACAAAAACCTTTCATCACGTCCTGTCAAGCTTTTGTCTCCCTCTGCACTGAGCGAGACGTATTAAATGGAAATGATTGTGAAAACCAATTCCAGGTTTTGTTGGCTGTCCTGGATCGTCCTCTTCAGCCTCAGGTGCATGATGCTGGATGCTGTCGCTGCACCACCCGGGACCTTTTTATGTCTTCCATTCTCCGGCTCAATCAAATGCTTCCTGTACTTTCTGTTTTTTCCCTGCCTCCGTTGTCCCTCCACACCTTACATGGAGCCGTGCCCCTCCAGAGATGGGAGATGCAGCAGATGGCTGCTGCTATAAATCCACCTTTTTATTTCTTCTTTCCTCTGCTGAAGCCAGTTTTTCTGAATGAACACGTGGTTTTATGTCCTCTGATGACGGCATGCTGCTCCCTCTCTACCCCCCCCCCCCCCCCCCCTCCTCCTCTTTCGTTCAGCTGCTGTTTTCCTGAATGAGCACTGAAGCCGTCCCATTACCTCATCTTTGGCTCAGCTGTGCCCCCTCCCCTCCTTCCCCTCCATTGCAAGAAAGAAAAATGAGAGCAGAAAGATGGAGCAGTAATGATCATGATGGAAAAGGTGGTTATGGGATGTAGCGGCGGTCGTAAACCGTTGCTGTTGCCATGATGTAAGACCAACAGAAACATCCGGTCCTCTGCAGACAACCGTTCACGTGCTCACACACGAAACGCTCACATGCACGAGTGCTTCAGGATTATAGTGCTTAATCTGCACAGCAACAGCCCCCGTGCTGCTGTAACGCCGTGCTGACAGACAGAGAAACGAAGGGAAAAAGGGAGACGCCAGAGGAGGGAGAGAGTGCACGACGGAAAAGATGAGGAAAAAGAAAATGTTATGAGGAGACGCACAGAAAGACAGAGAGAGAGAGAGAGAGACCGGATTAAGAATGGCTGCGCACTCATTCATAATTTCATCCCTTCATTCAGATTGTCCGCCAGCTCTGTGGACCGCCATGATTCATAGGGAAGGGGGTGGGGGAGGGGCGATGGGAGGTGAGGTCAGGTGAGGGAAGGCGGTGATGGAGGAAAAAACAGAGTATGCTTCTCTGTTGCTGCTGGACCGATCGCCTCAGCAGCCTGGTGAGGATGTGCTGGTGTCACAACGGTTAGGGAGGTGCACTGGGGGAGGGTGGTGGTGGTGGGGGGTGGGGGGGGGTGAACAGAGGAGACAGTGTCTTTGTAATGATGGTGCATTGCGCTTCACCCAAAAAAAAAGAAAAACTAAAAGAAATGAAAAAGGGAAAATTTCACCAACCTGTATTTACTTTAAAGCCGTAAGACAAATGTTCATACAGATTCAAATAAATACGACTTCTTACATTTTCCTTGGAACCAAAAGAAGGAAAATCTGCCCTCTCAGAGAGTCATCAACTGTGGCAGCTGCCCCGAGGGCAGGAAGCCTCACCTCGTATTAAGGTGAAAAGAAACACAGCAGCGGATACAAAAAGGCCACGAGCACTGACACGAGTGGGGGAGGAGCGAAGCTGTGGTTAGAAAGATACTAAAAGGTCTGAGAAGCTCAAAGGCAGGAAATTTGTTGATGCCATTTGAAAATGTTTTACTGCTTAAAAAATATGAAACAGAAAATTGAGTTAATTGAGCTGCCTGCAGTAAAACCAGATTGTGTAAACAGTCACTCGTTCCATCCATCATTAAATCCTGTTGTCCAGTCCTTCCTCTCCCGTTAGATCCACCAGATCACCTCCACTGACAGGCACCCAGGAAATATCATTATCAGACCACAGACCAGAGCAGCCGTCGCTCAGGTCGAGCCCATCCCATCCGTTCCATGAGCGAACGCTGGCATTGAACCCACATGCTGAAAACATTCCTCTCCAAAGTAGGAAGATGAAACTTCAGGCCCCGGCAGATGCCTCGGTCCAAGTCGGGGCAGAGTCCAGCTGTTAGCTTTGGCTGAAAGCCTTAAGATTTTTTTCTGTGTGCACACCAACAATCTGTTCAAATGTGGAAGCAACATCTTCTAATCACACACACACACAGTTTTAAGGAGAGGTCATCTGAGTCCGTCATCTCCCATCCACCGGACCGCCGTGGAAAACAGCCATTCATGAGCGAGACACCTTTTTGAATCAGTAATAAAATTAGAGCAGTGGGCGTTTATTCAGAGGTCTGGGAACAGGCAACTGGCTTAGCAATGGACGAGCAAACATTATATAAACAGGGAAAAAAAAATTCTTTTATCATTATGAAATTCTACACGGCCGCATCGTTTACCCATCTGCTCCACAACTCTTTCTTTTCTCTCGCCACATTAAGTTTTTTTATTTTATTTTATCTACTATAAATAATAAAATCAATACAGTCTCTCATTCCTCCTTTGCCCCCTTTAAAAAGATATATGACACAAAGATGGAGCTTAAGAGGGAGAATAAGAGACGGGGAGTCAACTGAGAGATGAATCATGCCACGATGACTAACGTCTTGCATAACTTCGTCTGAGAATTCTTCCTATTGCTTGTCAGTGAGCGCCCACAAAAACAAAAAAAAAAAAATCGTTTTGTAAGCCTCTCGCTGTGCCGGGTCCTACAGACACACTAACACCATTTCTTACATCAGAGGTAAAGACTGGCCAGGTGATACGGTGAGCTCTACAGAGGTTCAGCAGGAGTCCCATTTTTCAGCGATCCTTCGCTGTGCTTCTTGAAGTGTCTTGGACCGGACTGCTGCATGAAGGAGGAAGGTGGAACTTTTTGGACAAACTGCCTCAAATGGTGTTCAGGTCAGCGTTGGGTTGATGTTACTTGCAGCGTTGTTTGCACCTTATTAGTTATTTTTTTAAATGAATCTCTTGAATGAATGGATACATTTGCGGAAAGAGGGCCCTGGATGTCGCGTTCATTGAAATCGCTTCCAGAGAAATGAGCAGCTCTGAGGTTATGTGGGCTGTGGGTAATTCCTGGAGTCTTCTCATGCATAGCATATTAGCTTCTGAGTTTCCCCTTATTTGAAGGAGATGCCCTACTTTTTACGTCATCCTCGGGTATGAAAGTCCCCTCATGGATTTTGTTGTTCCATCCGACCAAAGTAAATAGCACATGGGAGCGTATGAATCAGAAACAAACCCACCACCACCACCAAACTGTGTCTTCTCCTGTTTCTCTTGTCTTTCACATGCTTTTCTTCTTCCACCCAGACGCTCTGCACGGTTCCCTCCCTCCTCATTGTTCAATAGATTCACTCATACAGGGAGAGTAAAAAAAAGAAGAAAGGAATAATCACACAGCCAGTGTGGACTTTTGTACGTATTGTTCCCACCTCCTCTGGAAATTCCCTCGAAGAAAGGACGTCATTCTTTTAGACATAGATATTATTATAAAGTAATCAGAATACCTCCTCTGTATGATAGTGACTCACGTAATGTTCGCGCCTTTCTTACATCCAGCTGTGTCGGTCTCAATCTCGCGGTTGAAACAGGCTAGTTACGTGTTGACAGTCAGGTAAACATGGCAGCCAGGTGTGTGTACACACACACGGAGCAGCCTCTGGCTCAGCCTGCGCCGGTTTACCAGCATCATGAAGCTGAAGCTGGCGGCAGAACGCTTTGCTTTTGATGTGGCACGTCTCCGGGCTCAATAGAGCTCTGAAAGGCCCGAGTGTTTGTCTTCAGCCTTCATGTGCCACTGGCACAAACACGGGGGGCTTTCCTGTAACTCCAAAGGAAACATCTGCACTTTACCTTAAATCTCAGGTACACGCCGACAAACTGGTCCAGATCGAGAGGCAGCATCATGACCACACTTTGCCAGAAGAAACATAAATGTGTGTGGCCCCAAGTGCATTCCAGGTGTATCTTATACTCTGAAATGTTTAAGTGAATACTCGTGATTTGGTAGATTGCAATTTCAATTTAAATTTGGATGTTTAAGATTTGCTTCCAACTTCATTCAACTATTACTCTCCAAATGTCTGGAGGATATCTACCAACCGACAACATGTCTACCGCAAGATCGGCGGCACTGACTGAGCTGAAAACTGAATAAAGATATCAAAAAATAAACAAGTAGGTTGTAAATTTAGCAGTTGAGAGTCAGAATTAATTGACTCATGTCCAAAATGTTCTGCTTGTATCGCCGGTAATTCACAATTCAACGTGGAAGGTAGCAACAATAAAGTCAGCACGCTGACACCTTTCAGTTTTCAACATCAGTCGGCAAACTCAAATTCATTGATTACAGCTGACCACACTGGCACACAAACACACTTATGTGGCACTTGCACCTTTCCCGTCTCCTCAATTTCATGACCTCTCACTAGAAATCACATATACGGACGGGACAAGGGTGGCTAAGAATAACGCATCACACCTCCAGCACCATCTCACACTTCGCCGGAGCTGTGAAAAGAAAACAGAAAGAGCGAGCTCGTCTCTCTCCCACACACATACTGTACGTACACACTGCAGGGTGGACCGAAGTCTGCCTGTTTATTTCTTTTTTTATTTTTTTTCCCGCCACCTTATCAAACCGTAATTACTTTCTTACTCATGTTGCTGTCTTACGGTGATCTTATGATTTAACATCTCCAAGTGACGCCAAGACGAGACTTTCATGTCAAATCTGTCTTCCCACGTAGCTCAGATAACAGATTTATTCTGCCGCTGCTGCTTCTTTCACAGGTCTGCTTTAATGTGTGTCTAAACTCGGGAATAACATATAAAGCAGCGGTGACTGTGCAATGTATCAGAACAGAGTCAGACTCCCCCAGGATGGCTCAAGTCTTTGTCACTTCCTTCTCCGCAAAACACATTTACAGTTGATACACACTTTGTCATATTTTACCGGCTCACTAACCAGATTGTAAAACGTTTTGTTTTCATGTGAATTTAGCTTGTTTGATGTTGGCTAACTCTCTGATCTGCTGCGTGTGACCTGATGTGTGACCTGATGTCAAGTCACACTTCTTCAGGGTAATTATGTTGCCGCTTTGGGGTCAGCTAAAGTCTGCGTGTCTAAATTTGTGCCTCACAAATCTCTGTCGAGGCTGCACAACTTTTGAAAGTTGTAGTTGTGAAAAGGAAAATTTATTGTATCTGGGTCAGCGCCATCTGTCCGGTCGTTACACAGGAGTCTTTGGAGACGGGCTTTATTGTTGGGGCTCTGGTGGTCATTACAGGGACTGCAGGTCATGAAATGAAAATCATTGCGCACGTGTTTTCACAAGGGAACAGACGTTAACGCAGACTGGCTCAGATTTTAAGGGACCTTGTAGAAGGATGAACGGATTTATAAGTAGCGGTGCTCGTCGTCCACATCTCGCCTGCAACTGGTCCAGAATACCTGCAGCTTGGCCTCCTAACTGGCTCCAGGCCTTTCTCTGTTGGCTCCAAACAGCTCAACGTATATCAAAATTTTCAACGATGCCAAAATAAATGATCTTGTAAATCATACTTGAGTATCAAAATGATTCTCTTCAGTTTATGAGCCTGTTAGTTCCTCAGTATGTCGCCCTGCAGATGCATGAACGGTATGTAAGTTCAGTTGATCTCTAATTCAAGTTTACTTTGAATTCAAAGCAGATAATAAGCTTAAAAGGCAAAAGATCCCTCTAACGAGTAAATAAAACCTGAAAGTTAAATTAGACCAAACCTCCTGAAAGATATAAATATATATATTTATGTTACCGCGAACTCAAACAGACACAGTTGGAACAGAAACACAATCCAGCTAATAAATAAACTAGCTCTCCACTTGGCCTCCTAATGAGAAATGCAAGCGTGCAAAAGGAGCCGCTGCCCCTTGCACACCAGCACACGGCTATACCGAAGCCTCTGAAATATTAATGCAAAAAATGAGTCAGAAAAATTAATGAATAAATAAAAAGTGAAGCGCAGCCTGTTAACAGCGAGCCACGACAAAGTCATCCATAATTGGGCAGCTGGACTGCTCATTCTTGAATCTTACATCACGATGACGCTCGCTCGTCCTGAAGTCGCAGTTTGGAAAGTACGAATCCTTCAAAAGCTCAACAGACGAGCATTACTGTGCTGGAAGCAAATGTTTACACTAATCCGGTTATTCATTTGGCTTATTTAGCAGCCTCCTTTGGGTAGAATGGATGACTTTGGTCCAGCCACTGCGGGTTAGCATATAAGTGCGTTCATTTCATTATATGGGAAATTGTAATGTAATGTCATTTTAAAGTGTGTAATACTGTATGTAAATTCACAGGAATTGAAGATGACTAATGTTACATTTTTATTATATTTGCTCTTCACATGTTTTCTCATGTGAACCTGAAGCACGCTGCTTGCTGGTGCTTTTTGGCCGGCATCAATCTGCCCGTGACACATGCGGGAGTTTGTCTTTGACTGGGTTTTCTCAGGGGCTTCACCGTCTTGGCTGCGGGCTTTGATGTGGTGCAGAGAAGGCGTTCTCCTAAAAAACCTCCACCCACTTCTTCTCCATCAATCCCACACCACACCAAAGGCCAAAGCCATCTGGTGTCTCTAATGAGGAGCTCAAAGGCCGGCAGTTTCCCATCAGCAAACACCTTCTAGACTATAAAGTTCAACACCGTGTTGGATGGGAAATCCAAATAATGTCATAATAATATTTAATGTATATAACAGTGTAACAGCTATGACTCCCTTTTTGCCTCAGCGTTTGGGTATAAATGATCATTAACACCTTAACGGCACGGCCGAACGAGCAGATTATTTATTTTTTAAACTTGCATCGGGGCTTCTTGCAGGCCGGATGCACTGAAGCTGTATATCTGGTCTGAGAGGACCAAGCTGAGCGGGCGACAGGTTAGTTTAAGGTGTTTTGTGTTTGCACCAACGCCAGTTGGAGCCGCAGTTGGTGAATATCCAAGTTTACTGCAGGGTGTGAATGATCGTTTGTGGTGCATACAAAAGCCTGATGTGAGCAGAAAGAAGCTTCGGATGGTCCACTCTCTGTCAGTTTCCCAATTGTCCTGTAAACAGTCGGAAGGTAACCCGGCTTATCGTGACGACGTGTGCACTGCAGGCCAGAACAACGGCCCTCAGACTCAGGGTCACTGAAGGTAACAGTTACAGGTCTGACAGCTGCCCCGAGGGTTTTACCTGTCACTGTTCCCGTCAAACCTCAGGTGAGGTTTTGTTAAAGCAGGACTGGGATGAAGCCATGGGGGGTTCCATTGGCCGTCCCCAAGTCCAAATAATAAAAGTAATCCCTGCTAATCCTTTAAATTTACAATAGATTTACAAAGTCTGCCCACAAATTTCCCACAAGTCTCCTGCTTGTCTTTTTATGACTCAGACAAAGAGAGATTATGTGAAAGAAGAGACTTCTGGATAATTACAGGTGTTCACATTGTGCACGTGTGTGTGTGTGTGTGTGTGTGTGTGTGTGTGTGGTTAAATGATCCGGCAAAAAGACATAGCAGGAAGTCAGAGACCGCTAATTGTCCCAAGTTAATCCCGCATGATGTCATCAGGACACACCCGCCGTCTGACTGAGACACGCACAAAGAAAATAACCAATCGATGACATGGCCAGGCCCGACCTGAGATCAGTAAGCAGGTACACGTCCCCGTTTTATAGAGTAAAATTACATGACTATTTGCCAAAGCTAAATGTTTCATTGTCAAAAACAACGTGGTTCTGTATGTGCACGTGACCCTGCAGGATGTGGAGTTCCTTCTTTGGCTTTGGACAACTTTTAAAGGAAAATTACTAAAAGGGGCCATGTCAGAGTGACATTACTGTTTGTACGCACACACACATACACACACTTTGCTCTGTAGCACAAAAGTGAAATGCCGGCTGAGAAGGTTACCTCAGCACCTTGGCTCTCACCAAAGCACTGGATCATTAAAAACCCATGAGCTTTTTTTTTTTCTTCATTTTTTTTAACAAATGGCTGTTAGAGAAGAAAAGACCTGATCTCACCGTGAGCCAGAAGGCTAAATAATGGATGGGCACCTTGAGATGACATCATCACAGAGAGTTAATTTTGTAGGTCAACAGTTGATGTGATGTGGGACTCAGATTAGCCAATCAGTGTCTCGGATGGATCCATTCAGTCTTGCAAATTAAAACTTTCTTCGTGTTTCCATCCATCCATCCATCTAGCAGTCGGGTCGTGGGGGTAGCAGCTTCAACAGTGAGCTGCAGACTTCCTTTTCCCAAGCGACATCGACCAGCTCTGACTGGGGGATTCCGAGGCGTTCCCAGGCTAGGAGAGTTATATCTCCACCTGGTCCTCGGTCTGCCCCGCGGCCTCCTCCCAGCTGGACGTGTCCGGAACACCTCCCAAAGGGAGGCGCCCCGGAGGCATCCTGACCAGATGCCAAAACCACCTCACCTGGCTCCTCTCAACGTAAAGGAGCAGCAGCTCTACTCGGATGTCCTCTCGGATTACCGAGCTCCTCGCCCAATCTGTAAGGGAGAAGCCGGCCACCCTTCTGAGGAAACATATTTCAGATGCTTGCATTCGTGAGCTTGTTCTTTCGGTCATGATCCAGTTCTCATGACCATAGGTGAGGGTACGAACAAAGATTGACCTGAAGATCGAGAGCTTCGCTTTCGGACTTTTCGTCACAGTGGTGCAATACAGCGACTGCAGTACCGCTCCCGCTGCTCCAATTCTCCGGCCAATCTCACGTTCCATAGTCCCCCCACTCGACCCCGAGATGCTTAAACTCCTTTACTTGGGGTAAAGACTCGTTCCCGACTTGGAGTAGACAATCCATCAGTTTCCGGGAGAGAAACAGCGCCACATCATCTGCAAACATAGAAATCCTGTCTATGAAAATCACAAACAGGATCGGTGACATGGCGCAGCCTTGGCGGAGGCCAACCCTCAGTTGAAAAAAGTCTGACTTACTGCCAAATGCCCGAACACAGCTCTCCCCTTGGGGCAATCAGAGATTGGATGGTCTTTAGCAGTGACCCCCTCATTCCATACTCCCATAGCACCCCCCACAAAACATCTCGGGGGACCCGGTCATACACCTTCTCCAAGTCTACAAAGCCCATGTAGACCGGATGGGCATATTCCCAGGCTTCCTCCCTCTTTGTGTTTATCTGTTTAAAACTTTGCAAAACAAAAACTCCCGTTAATGATGCCTATCCACGTGTGGTCTTTGTTTCTGAACGACGCCAAAAGTAGATGTTTTCAGTATTATGTCACGTTGTTTTTATTCTCAGCACTCAGATGCCGTCTGTGGTTCAATGCGATCGCAGAAATACTTCGTACATCCTACAGTAATATATATTTTCAAGATTTTAGAGGATTTTTTTAAGGCTGCTTTGTGGGAAATAAAAGATGTGCACTGCGTTTGATCTCTTGCTGTTCGCCTGAGTTTTTGGGAGGAGTATCAAAAGTGCCTCACAGCAGCGTTCAGTTTTATTAGTGACTCACCCTCATTGAGCAACGTTACAACCTGAAGGTCACAGAAGGTGTTTGCACAACATAACTTTGTAATGATAGTGATTACAGGCACATTGTTCAGGAAATGACTCACCTGACATGTTTACAGCTGCGTGCACAGTGATTCAGTGCTTCCATCTATAAATTGCTGTTTTGCCATTGAGCTTCTCCAAAAAAAAAAAATAAAATATCTGATATGATTCATTGTTCCAAAGTTCTCTAAGATTGCAGTCAGTGATTTACATAGACTATAATTAGAAGAGCGCAGGAGACTGCTGGGTAGAGTGGGAGGACTCCGGTTATAAAGCCTTCACACTCAGACCGACCCTGGTGTGGGTTTGTTGCTGTCATGTGCAACAACACTTCAACTGCTGCATTTCTGTCTCGTGCTGCTCGCTCAAGATGTTTCAGTTTTCTGTCGCTCAGACATTACAGCCTGTATTTTACAAAAAAGTACATGACATGATGGAAAAGATGTCGCAGTCACTGAAGCCCAAGAATGAAACAAACCAAAGTAAAAGAGACACAGTGATTCATTTGTGTGTGTGTGTATGTGTGTATATATCTGCAACACAAAACACACATGTGCACTTACTTCTGCTTTGGGTGGACAGATTAGTGCTTCACGGTATGAAAGCATCAACAAAGAGGGAAAATCTAAAGTCATAACAGACAAACTGAAAGAATGGAAGACCTCAGCCACCCAAACTATCCCATTTCACATTTATGTGGTTTTACATTTTATTGTTTCGTATCCTAAATCTTCCACACGTCTCGATATAAAGGTATTATAGTTGTGAGTAGAAGCCAACATCTCCTCACTTTAATTCTTTAATTCTCCGAGTCTTCGGAGTCAAACCTCTTCCTGACGTTTCATCAGGTGATCTAAGCTGCTCCGTCTGTTGCTCACGCAGGAGCAGAGCCTCCGCTTTAAATGATGGGGCCACTATTTAAAAAATAAACATCACGGAGGTAATAAATCAAGTGAGAATGAAGCCATTTTCCCCTAAACTTCAATGCAACCTGACTTTTGCAGCCCCCCTGGTGGTCATTTATTCGGCTCCCCAGCTTTGTCTTCACTTTTCAGGCCTGCAGTTGTCGTACTTTTATAAACAGTCCAGATGCGAACCGGGGCCTCCGACCAATCAGATCGTTCGGCCGCAGCTACCTGTTGCGTAACGCCACGTTATGTGCAGCGGAGCTGGGGAGGACAGCAACATGTGTGGCAGCTGAAGGAGTCGGGGTGTTGCGTTACTTATGAGTCATGATGTAACTGTGCGAGAAGCACAGCAGGGACTCTAAACATGAGATCCACACACAGACACACACAGACAGAGACACAAAAGCTGGATTCACTCTTTACTTCACGTTCACTTTCACGCTATTCCCACAGCAGTCATATCTGGAGCTCTGGATACACAATCACACAGAACACACAACACACACACACATGCTGTTTTGATTAACTCTTTCTCTGAAGCTGCGCTGACTCACTCGGCGTATTATGCAACTTCCCTTAAGCGCATGATCTTCTAGACAGCATCGAGTGTAATCTTTTTCCAATCCGCTTTGTGAATGAAGCCGTTTCTTTCGTTTGTATGGTCGCAGAGAGAAAAAAACAAAATAGCAAACAGTGAGAACTGGGATTGGTAAAAGGAGGGGTTGGGGGGGGGGGGCATCCATCTCTGGGGCTTCTGAGTCTGCTGAATGGCAAACACCTGTGAAACAGTTACATCCTACAACCACATGGTGTCATAAGTTGAGTGGCCAACGTGTCGTTTGTGAAGCCGCAGACTCAACAGGGCAGAAGCTCGCTTCAATCGGCGTCCAAATCATTCGTTTTCTGTCCACAGGGCCCCCTTTGTTCTTCCACTGGGCTCACAAACTACACAACAACTACACAACATCAACCTCTATTCAAAATCAGAGAAGTTACGGCAGACAGTTCTCCTTTCAAAACAGTCCCAAACGTGCCTCGGCTGTCTCTCTTAGCTCTCTAGTTGTTGTTTTGTATGATGAGCCATTTTTCAGTTTTCATTGTACGGATTGTTTTTTACATCATGTGCACTGAAATTCCAGTAAAAAATGAAGTGGTGCTGAAAAGGAATGTGAATCCAGAAAGTTTCAGCTGATAAGGATTTTTTTTTTTTTTTCCCAACTCCAAAAGAAAAGAACTGAAAAGTGTTATGCAGCTGAAGTGGAGAAAATGCATCATCTCCCCCTCAAATCTGGGAGCTCACGCCTCCTTTCACAGCATCAATATTTCAGTCCCTCGCCAGCCTCTGCTTCCGCTCAGCAGTGATGCCATGTTGAGTCAGATGTTTGACTTTAGCAGTCTTAGATCATTTTGCAAAGACCGGGAGATCGGTTGAAATAGGTCAGCGACGGCAGCGCAAAAAAAAAAAAACAAAAAAAAAAAAATAAAACAACACAGTAGATTCCAGCTCAAAAAAGAAAAACCGCTTAGCTTCCGCCCCACTTTGGCATTTTGGTCACCTTAAATCAATCCCTCCGATGATTTAAAGCGGTTCCTATTTAAAGGAAGTTTAAGGTTTCAGTCTCGGATGACATTTGGGTTGAGTCGTCCATCAGGTGTTAAAGTGAGCTTCCTTTATGACCTTGTTTGTGGCCACTCTCGCGTGGCGGCCATTTTCCTCTGACGCTCTCGATCACGTGCATGCATGAATTCATCATTTGTCATTTACACCCTCAAATTACTAAAAAATATCAACTGGGTTTTTAATGTGACCGCGTAACCTCGTCATTGCACATTCTCATCCTGCCACCGTCGCTATCCATCTTTCAATTGTTGCTGTGTGGTCAGTTCAAAAGGTCACGACACCCCCCTCCCAACCCAAAGGGGACGAACCTATAATCTGCTACTTATCAGGTGAGTGCGAGTGCGACCCCACCCCAACCAAATACACGGTGACCTTTTGAACTTCCTGTCGGATGAGGTCAGACTTGTCAGTGTTTACCAGGATGCAGAGGAATTTTTACGACATGAAAGGTCTGCTGGGAATTCCCCAAGTGGCCCACTTGAAATGGGGGGAGCCGCTCTGCCTTCAAGGGCCAAGCATGTGACCCCTGGCTCGGAGGTCAAGTAAATAAAGCTTTATGGCGGCCTGTGCGGAGCAAGAATGTCAGCTTTTAAATCACTTTGGTCAACGCACCTCTACAGACAAGCTTCACAGGCTGCTGTTTGGCCCACCATCCATTTTTAATTAAATTCTAAAAATATAATGGAATATGGCCCGTGCAGAATATAATACTGAGCTGTATTGTACTTCTAAGTTTTTCATGTCATTGAGAAGGAAATTGCTCTGTTTGCGACTCTATTTTTGGTGGCTACAGAAGGAAAGCAGTGTGATGATTCTTTGAATAATCATCAGCTTCTCTCCCTACCTGACTTCGACCAGATCTTGGAAAAGGTCGAGTTTCCTCTGATGAGACGCCACGCAGAAAGAATGATGAGTCTGTTCGACTTACATGTGTGAGCAGACGTTCTCTCTATTAGCTCTGAAGAAAAAAAAAAGGCAGAATGAGATCCAGAAAGACCGACAGTCATGTCTGTGATGTCCGTCGGCATCTCAACCACAAAACTCACCCCTGAGCTGCCAGCTTTGCTTAACAAGCTTGAACCATCCGTTTGGGTTCGAAACAATATTAACTTAGTTGAGTTTTGTAAAAGAGCAAACTTTGGATTCAGGTTGTTTAAAAGTCTGAGAACGCCGTTAATCCTCTCATCTCAACCTCACAAGGAGGACAAGTTACCAAACTGTTGAAATGTTTTTCAAAATGTAATGTGAAGCGGTACATCAATTTCAAGAATTTCACCGTTAACTAACCCGAAGCTTGAATTTTATTCTGAAAATAAAACACACCTGCAGATCTGAGACGATAAATCTGCTAATGTCTCCGTCCCCTGTGACCTGATGATGTTGTAATGAGGTCATCATGAAGTAATCACCTAAAACAGGGTCTTTGCTGTGTGATGTAATGCCACAGACGTTTACCAAGCCGAATATTATGCTTCATAAAAAACTGACTTTTTGAAATATTCTTCAAATTCAGTGTATCTTACATCCATTTCAGGGACTTTACTGTTCAATAAAGTGAAGCTTTTATTTCATGTTGAAAATACCTCTGGGAGAGATGTGACATATTATTACTTGAGACATTTTTATGGGTCATGATTCCTGTTGCTGCTCACTCCTGGGCTTTTATTAGGTCCATTACATGATGGCAGTTAATAGTTATTTGCTCTACCTTTGTAGCAGGTGGTAGTAAAAAAAAAAAAACTAACTAATCCAAACCTTGATACTTGATATATTTCTTCTATTAGATTTTTCTTAAATATTCAAAACACTTGATTCGGGGTTAGGGTTTACCTTTAATTGTTCAACTCTTCCATGGTTGAACAATTTAAAAAAAAAAAAAAAATGTGGATGAGAAAGTTGTACATAGAAGCTCGTGCACAGCGAAACATGCCCCGCTTCAGTGATATTCCCTCCTGAATGGCAGCGTTTGTTGAGCGGTCATGTGAAGCGTTGCGGTTAAATTTGTCCTCCTCTCCGCGTCCCATGACATCCTCTGAGGTCAGAAAACCGGAGCTGGGAGGTGGAGGGGCTGAAAAAAGCAATCCAGCACGCCACGAGCTTGGCGATAAACACGGAGACGTTTCTGATGGAGGGTAAAACTGACAACAGCATTTCATCTCACGGCTGCTTTCTCGCTGAATCCCCACGACACCGTGACCGCTCAGATACCGAGTGCGGCTCACGTGACAGATTAAGGTGGTTCTTCCTGCCACAAGTGATCCGCGTAGCATGCGCTCATGCTAACGTACGCTTGTGACACAAGAATCGTCTGACAGCAACAGGTACATAATCCCATTAGTAGTACAATTCCAAAGGTAAAGTTGGGTAAAGATTCAACTAAAATCATAAATATTTTGAGCCTTCGAGGGGGAAGTTTATATGTCGGATTTCCAAAAGTTTCAAAACCCAAGATGGCTGCTCCGTGCAACCGCTAAAGCTCAGAACAGAAGGTCGATGGATAAGGCCGGATCATCTACGATCACTTTATTTGCAGAAACGTTCTTTCCAATTTGCTGTTGATGCCGTCTAATGTGTTTTCACGTCAGCGGTATTATCTGTGTGTGACCTCTGATTTGAAGAGCTGAAGAAAATGAAAATTGATTGATTGCACATGTGCATCAGGGCACAACGCGAATCCAGATCAAAAGGTCGAAGACTTAAGTGAAGTCAGAAGTCGCTGTTGTCGAGGCGAAAGACTGACGAGGACTTTGAGATGTTTCAGGTTTGGTCTGGAGATTCTCGATTGAACGTAGAATTTAGATGATCGTGTAGCGGCCGCCATTCTCCTCGGCTGAAATGCTGACAGCATTCACTGCTCTTTGAGCAGGGAGCCTCACCCCGAGCGTCCATTCACAAACTCCCTGAAAAGCCCCTTTTAGCTTCCTGATCAGTGATCACCAAGCACAGAAGACAAAATTTCAAACGCTCCATTGTGGCCGCCGTCGGTGTCAAGCCCCAGCGGGTTACGCAACCCAATTACACCCGGCGTGGCCCGCCCGTTGAGGCGGATGTGACAGCTCCTCTCAGCCGGTGCCATGGCATTCTCCGGTTACTGAGTGTGTGCGGCGGACGGGTCCTTGTGTGTATCCCTTACACTCGCTCAGGCAGGCAGGAAGTTCCTGTTGACATGAATGAACCGGCCTTTCAATTATGCAGGAAGAGCTCAGGGGAGAATGGCTGCGATTCTCCGAGGACCATTACCTCAGCATCTGTCCTGCTCAGGCTTTACGTGTGTGTCTGTGTGTGTTTGTGTGTGCAAACGCATGTGCATGTCACAAGGAAAGCAAAAGAAGACGGTTCGCTTTGTAGATGCACTTTTGTGTGTCCTCTGATTCTCACAGGGAAGATTTCTCTCAATGGAAGACAATGATCTGCCCAAACGTAAATAAATGACACATAACGCTGCTTTGGTTTCGCAGTTAACATATAAAATTTTGATTTCCTGTCGGTGTTGTGTTTGCCTAACAACATAATCCTTTTTTTAGATCAGTGATTGTGTGTTTTTGTTGGGTTCCCCAGTAAAATTTTACAGAAGCAGGAAATTTTTTTTTCAAAGAAGGATCAGGAGGCCAAAAACTTTCCATTCAACACTAGCCAGCAGCTTGAAGTTCTGGTTTTGAGCTGGACTAAAGAATATTAGAACCATGATTGGAGCCTAATCCACCGATGTTAACGGGTCTTAGCTGATTTTTGGGACCAACTGGAGAGGAGCTATATTCGATTTTCTCACGGATTCCCAAGTCTTCACATACAACCAGCTGCATCCTGTAGTTGGTATCAAACATAATAAACTGCGGCCAAAAGGGATGAACTTTGTCCGCTCCAAGATGTAAGGATCCAAACGGCGATTAAACCTGTTAAGGAACCAATGAAAACATTCGGCGCAGTATTACACATCCAGCCTGGACCGTCGCCACAGTCTGACCCTCCAATCAGCTGAAATCCAGATTCATCAGACCGGTCTTGATGAGTCTGGGTTCTGTGACGGTGAGTGAAACCCGATGTGGTTTTCCTGCTGTCACAGCTCATCCACCTCAGCTTCTCTTTTTCCCCACAGCTAAAAAAAAAACACAGCTCCAACCTGTCCGGTCATTCTACACTCCTGAAACCAGGTGCATCTGTCGGCAGATCTGCTGCTCACCGGACCGTTTCTGTTTTTTAACACCACGATGAGTAAACACTCCTGAGACCGTCGTGTGTGAAAATCCCCGGAGACCAGCAGAAACACTCAAACCGGCCCATCTGGCACCAACAGTCGAAGTTACAGAGATCACGTTTCTTCCTCGTTTTGATGTTTCATGTGAGCAGGAAGTAAATCAAGATTTTTTGAACTGCTCTGCTGTCACACGATCGTCGAATTGAATGATTGCCTGAATGAGAACATGTGCAGGTGTTCCTAATAAAATGGTTGTGGAACGTCTGTTCTCATTATTTAGGAGAAAAGACGCTCTGTGATGGTTTTCACACTGAAGTAAAAAATGGGATGGATCCTGCACTTGTTACGTCGGTAGGTTTTATTCTGCAGAGGAGCGACAGGAAATCCTTACAAACTGAGATCAGCGGGACATTTGGATTTTGGAATAATCAGCGAAAAGCTTCTAAACGCGCTGTAAACGGGTTAAAATGGGGATGGCAGAATGAAGGAAGGTTTTGAAAACGGGCCTGCTTTATGTTCTTGACCTCTCCTCATGTTTTCTGCAGCAGCCCACACATCAAACAGACCTCGTCCCAACAGGGCCATTGTAAATGTTCCTTGTTATCTGACCAGACTAAACAAGCCTGATTACACTAACATTCTTGTTTGGCCATAAAATCCCCCCCCCCCACCACCTCAGCCTCCTCAGCACAGCCTGTCCTAAGCAGCTCTTTTGATACCAGCCCCCGCAGCTCTCCAGCCTCCCATCTGCGCCACTTCAATACCGACACGCTAACATAGCCCGAATGCTTCCTTCCTGAACCGAACGCCCCCTCCCCAGCAGCCTGCAGCCCACCTTTTCCCTTTTCTTTAATTAGCTTTCCGCTGGTGGCTTTTATTGACCTGCAATGTCCCTTAAACCTGAAAACCTGAGTCCTCCCCACCCTTCAGCAGCTCATTAAGCCCAACAACAGGAACAGTAAAAAGAACACACCTCCACATTAAGAGCAGTCCGTGCCACAGAAGCAAGAGCTGATTTATTATTACAAGTAAAACTTTTACGGTGTTCAAGTTGTCATGCATCCTGCAAACCCTCTTTTTCCGTTTCCACCTCAGTGTTGAAGCTGAACCAGATTCTCTGAAATGGAGACTTTCAGAGAAGCTCCTCGTCCGGTTTTAGCTTGAAGGCTTCGGGGTTACATTGTAGGCCGGAGGAGCAAAATCAGGGAGACCAGGGAGGATGATGCAGACACCCAAGTTGTCCTTTTCGTGGAACTTATCACTCATTCTGAGCAGCCGTGTCTTCGTTAGCAGCTGCAAAAGTGATGGTTTGATGCTGAATGCTCAGCATTCGCGGCGTTTTCTGCAGAAACTAAACTGCAGAGCAGACAACCAGCTTCCTGTTCACACAGCTCTGTGCACATTAATATCTGATATGCATTTTCAATCTTCTGAGAGAGAGATCAGGTCTGATACGGCGGTGAAGCAGTTGTCTGGATGGAGATCTGTGATTGAAAAGGACAAGATTGCAGCATGGATGACGCCTTTAGTTGAGTCGTGTTAGCAGATTAGATGCACTTCCACTTATCACGAAAATCTGCAACAGAGAAGATGCCTGTTGATGCTATTTTGATGTCACACCAGCAAAATCACACACTTTCTTCCAAGGTGCGATACACGAGAGTAATATTTAAGTGTATTTTATAACCATGTCAGCAGCTACATGTGGACAAAATGACATTTTAGAAACGCTCGCTGTCCAAAAATAATCCAAGATGAATTCAAATTGAAGGTGAGCAGCGGCTCCAAAGCATACGCCACATATCGTGTGTTTCTCTGGCGTAAAGGTGCATACATGTGCGTTGGAACCATCTGTGCGCCACTTCCTTCGCAGACTCGTGAACAATGAAGCTATTAAGCGCTGCAGTGGCTGCTGGAGTTGGCAGCGTTCCACAGTACCGCAGATTTTTAGCTTTGGTCAGCTGTAACACACAAGAAAATGGGCATCGACCAGATCCTTTCTCTGGTGCCGCTGTAGTTTGGTGTTCCCTGAGGGGGAATCCAACGGTGGAAATCCAACTTATCCATGGCAGAGGAGGAAAAACTTAATGAAAACCACATTTGCAGAAGCAGAATTGGAAGCCACCATCGAATCAACAGAGGGGAGGAAAAAAGAAAAAGAAGGTCTTTTATCTCACGTTAACCAGATCAGAGGAAAACGCTGACAAAAGATGTAATCTGAACAACAGAAGGTTTGTTTTGTAGAACTTGAAAGGAAAATTAGTGACTTGGGGAAAAATAAATGACTTTGTCTTGACTTGTGAGCAAAACCGTCACTTAAGTGGCTGTTATCTCTGCTGGGAAACCGGGTTTGTTGTCCCGTGTTGGAATTTTACCGCAACACACTTTCAGGTGTGTGGTTGCTATTAAAGCGCACAAAACACAAACACACCATCTAAGCAGGAGGGACATCTGTTTCCAAATCAGAGAGCATTAGCCCTCCACTCGGCTTATCCGCCTCACATATACGATTCCTCTCTTTCTTGTTTTTATATGAGGGGTTGTAAACAGACGCATCGCCTGTGGCTTTACTGCCCCCTCCCTCCGCCTCATTTAGTGACTTCCTCTCGGGGTGGCAGTAAAAAAAAAAG
This sequence comes from Echeneis naucrates, assembly GCF_900963305.1. Lineage (NCBI taxonomy): Eukaryota > Metazoa > Chordata > Actinopteri > Carangiformes > Echeneidae > Echeneis > Echeneis naucrates. The sequence goes on along the minus strand of NC_042526.1, from coordinate 2,062,357 downwards.
AAAAAAAGACTTTATTCCTCATTATTCCTCTGGCTTGTTGTAACTCCAGACGGCAGGATCAAGTTGAGGTCAGCCAGGTTCCTTGTTTGCCTGCGAAGGGAGTGAAGTGTGTGCCGTCTCCTCGGCCGCCGCCGCCGCCGCCGCTGCTGCCTTAGACCTCTTCATGTAGATTTTACACAGATATGGGCTGATTAGAGAGATCGCATGCTGAGATACTTTGATGTTGGTTTCAAAGGTGGAAAGTGCAGCAGAACGCTTGCACGGAGAAACAACGAGCGGGATCGTGCTGTGACTCATTTTTTACGAAGCTATAGGCCGAGATGTCAAATAAAGTTTATGTCAGCGAGGTCGACACGCTGCGTCTGGAAATCACGGATGCTGAAATGCAACTAAGGCAACATCCGCACTATTACATTTCATCCGTTGGCACTTTTACACCTGGAGAGTTTTTCTACTCTCCACGGTAAAGACTTTCAGAAACACTGCTGGCTCCATTTTAGTTCAAATGCTGTTGTGGCAAAAAGGGGACTTTTGGAAACTATGACTTACCCGCCCACATTCGCCTCCTGATTGGCTCTTATCTCAGCAAATGGTGATTGAAAAACATTGCTCCCTTTGCTGTCTTTGCCAGCAGCCTTTTTCTGTTCGTGCTGTCTGCAGCCAGTTAACCATGACCATCCTGTTAACGCGCCGTGTACCTGAACGCTCATGTGATATCCAGTCTCAGGTGCGTGGCTATCAGCTGAGATTACGTCAGATAGTTTTGTTTTAAGATGAACAGATAGTTTGGACGTAACAGTGACGATAGCATAGCGTCCAAAATAATGCTTCAAGGCAAATCAAAGTAAAATACGATTAATGAACCTAAAAAAGATAATCCTGACAAAACGAAACGTACTTTAGAGAAATAAGTTTCATACAAAGTGAAAAAGATAAATTAGGGGCCGTGACTACAAATGCTTCAATTCAACGGCCAGAAACGTCAAGTCACATGGGGGAAAAAAGTTCTTAAATAAAGGGAGTCCTAGAGTCACATAAACACTTAGTTAGGAGCTGATTTGCAGCCAGAGGTGGCGGATTGATTTCCGACTGAGACACAACAGTAAAAAAAATGTACAGAACACAAAGAAGAAGTTGAATAAGAAATGCACAATAGAATAAAACAAGCTTATAGCAGACTGCAGATAAACTCAAGTCTCGGGAGGAGAGTTCAGGTCGACCATCCCTCATCTGTCACCCACGTGTGCGACATCACACCTCAGTGACAAGATTGCGGTTAGTTTATGGCGCCACCCGTCACGTGGGCCCAACGCCACTTCCTCCCCACCGGGAGTCACGGCGGGTCCATCATATCGCAGGTGTGCGCTAGGTGGACCAGCCAAAGTTCGAGCCCCGTGGCCTGGCTCCTCTCTCCACCCCCCCACCACCCCCGAATCATCACCCAAGTGCCGCACCGCTCGGCCTTTTTCAAGTGCACTTCACGTGTCCACATTTAGACACACACAGGTGTTGAATTATAACACGTTGCATGTAACTGAGAGACAAACAAAAAGGCGATGGAGCAGTTTTTCATGAGAAAGTCCCCGTCGGGCCAGTCGGGGACTGTTTCACCAACAGCACTGTTAATTATTTTGGCCTTTATTCACCGATCTGCAAGAGAGGAGACGTTGATGGACTGCGTCCTGAAGACATCGACACGCTGTTGACGCCCGGATCAAATTCCTGTTTTGTTCCCGAGACAAAAGCATCTCCAATGAGTTAAGAAAACACGGAACTGGACACCTCGCACGTGATGACACGGGAGTGCACGCAGAAAAAGTTGGCCGGTGCCAGGCAGCGTTCAGGTCTTCTCATTCCTGGCTGACGTCCAGAGTTCTTCAGTGTCCTGTTTCACGGTGTGTGTGTGTACTGACCCATGTTTGTTTGTGTATCGACACACGTGTTTTTATTTTTGTCTGTCCTGGAAAGAATACGTTGTTTTACAGCTCAGAGCTAGTTTGTTATGTTCAAGAGCTGCCGCACAAGTCTGCAACATTTTGTGTTTTTATTTTAGTTTTTTTCTTTCCCAGAAGTGAACGAAAGCACATATTCCTGCAAAAAGGAAGACAAAAAGAAGCCTTTTGTGAGAATTTGCAGGAGCGGGAGGTGTGATAGAACAGGAAGCATTGTTCCTGTTGTGTGAATGAGACGGGAGAGCAGGGGCCGAGACTGCATCGACATGCTGCTATTTCTGGAGTTTCCTCAGTTTGAATCTGGTGACAGATACCTTCGTGTGAACGGAGGGTGAAAATAGAGTGGGGGAGATTTTTGTTTTTAAAATCTAGCCAACTCAAAGTGGCAAGAGACACCTCAAAAACCAGATCCTGTGAAATTATGTGGTATGTCGCAACATTATTCATTTTAAAAAGTCCATCAGTGAATCATAAATGTTAGCAGAAGGAGCGGGAGCATACTGATGGAGGCTTTCACAGATCCCGATTTAAAAGCTGGGGGTGTCAGTCTATACTGTTTGCATTGTGCAATAAAATATGACCTTGTAATGATGAGTTCAAGGCCAAACAGTGTCTCTCTAATGTGGATGTGTGTGAGCAGGAGTGTGAACTCCGGACCTGAACAATACGGCAGCGGCACGTCGCCCTCCTGTCCACCTGCATGCCTGCACCTAGAACCTGTCTTTCCCCTCCCAGCCCCAGAATTCCTGGCCTGTTTGTGAAAAATAATGAGCCCACATATGAAACTGCTGACATCCGTATATTTACACACATCACATGCGGCGGTGGGATCCTGACACTGAAATTCTCTATCATAAGCGAAAACACTTCGGTATCCGAGGAATCTGACCTCTGACCTCAGAGTTCAGTCTTTAAGCAGCCAGCACACACTTCCTCATGCTGTCATTTTAGGTGTATGGATCAATGCCACTCATTGGCCGGGCCCCACGACCTTCAGAGCAGCAGGTGCTCAAGGTGAAAACAAAGTAGAAAAAACATTTTTCAGAACAGCCTGGTGAAGTCTGAGGATAAAAAAAATAAACCACTTTGACGGTTCGAAGATGAATCCAGTTTATTTGTTGGATTACTCTCTGTATGTGGCAGTATTACCATTTATTATAATATCATGATAAAGATTTTTTTTTCTTTTTTTTGTAGTTTGTATGAATTTGTGCAATAATTCTCTGTGCTGCGGCTGTCTGTTTGGTTCTCTCACTCCTCCGTGTGTTACACAACGTGGAGGCGACGGCTGTGGCTACTCTGGGTCAGGATGTGGACAGATGTATGAACAGCAGGAGGGAACGTACTCGATGTCGTAGTACAAGAAGTCCACACCAGATCGGCGTTCAGTCGGTGACGTCGTGGTTTTTCTGATTATAGGACCGGGTGTGACCAGGTGTACGTGCACAACATGATGGGATGGAAATCTCCTAACTGGTTTGAACCTGCCTGATGCCGACACACGCCAAGTGGTTGACGAGAAATCAGTGTGTTTTTTATTTGATTTTTTTTTTTTTCATTACGTTCCACTTTTTTTAAAACTCAATGTAATCAATAAAATCAGAAGTTGTAGAAATATCTTTAAAGATGGAAACTTTCCACTCAGCTACATTTCCCATTTCAGACTGTGCACTCTTTCTTCATTCAGCTTCCAGGTGAAAAGTTTACGTAACACCCTCCTCCTCTGCAAACGTGTGAAAGGCTGAAAAGAGTAAAATGTGTGTTGAATATGAAATCATGAAATACTTCCCGAGAGCAAGGCCAAACAGTGTTAGACGGGGCTTGTGTGGGATGAAGTGTTGAGAAAATGAACTAATTATTAGAAAGGAGAGCGAAGACGGACAAAAAGGAACTGAGGAACCGCTCGGCAGTCGAGTTCCAGCTTGAAGGTGAGAGTGAACTAAAGTTCAGTGAGATGAACAATGTCAGGCAGTCTCTGTGCATCTGCTGCCCAAAGTGAAGTTTCCTGAGGTACCAGTTCCATTTATGTCCTTTCAGGTAAATCAGAAAAAGAAAAAAAAAGAAATCTTGAAGACATTAAAATCTCTGTTTTATACCAAGTTTGACCAGAATGATACTGAACTTCTCATTTCGTGAAAAATGGACAAAGCTCAGGACTTTAGCTATCGGCCTCTGAGACACTATTAACTTAAACCCTGATAAGAGGGAACGTTTATAACCTTGTCAGACAAGCTATCTGAATAAACCAGACTCTATTCAGCTTCTCTCAGCCAAGACAGAGCAGCCATCAGCCTTTATCTTCCCATCGCTCCTCTTTGACCCTTTCTGTCAACTCCAAAGCTTTCCTCTTAACCCCCCGTCGACCCCTGCTGCCCCTCCCCAGTGGCAGAATGAATGGACCACAGGAAGCCGCTGACCTTTTGCCCCGCCACCTCCAAGGAGTGTTTTCTTTTACCTTCTGGGAGGTGACACTTGTTCACATCCCATCAGCCCCATCAGCGCTGCTGCGTTACCTCCTGCCAAACGCCGTACCTGCAGCAGAAGTGCAGCCCAGAAAAATTCTGTTATCTCGTCGGACACATTTTCAGAGTTTCAAATAAATGCTTTATTGTGAAGGACCACGTCTTCAGTTGACGGTGGGCTTCTGATGATGCTGTTGGGACGTTTTGATGCGTTTGTCTTTTCTGGATCTGTATCGTGGTGGCGAAGGTGTTGAATTTGTGGTTTTTGTTCAAGTCAAAGGAGAGCATGCTGCAGTTTTCTCGAAGACCAACTTCGATATTGTCTAAATTGCTAAAATGAGTTATATGTTAGTTTTGCTAACATCAGTGACTCGCTATCAGAAAGTAAAAAAACTGTTAGCATACTTAACCCTAACCCTTAATGTTAGCTCTGCGGTAACAGGAAAAGTGAGTGCATAAAAGCATCAACTTTAAAAAAGCTCAAATCTACAGATGTTCGGCAGTTTTGCCTGAGGAATGATGATAATTAATCCATTACCAAAATATTTCTAACTAGCTAATCAAGTAGGCTAATGGTTAGCTACTGGATTTGACCGTGCTATTTAAGGTTCCTTTAATCAATAATTATATGATTAATGAGGAGCTGGATTAAATGAATCCTCTTTTAGACAAAGCATTTATGTGTGAAGGTGCCAGTAGTCTCTTCTTTAAAAACACATTATTGCTCTTGAACTCACACTGGTTGACCTCTGACCTTCCCCTCGAAGGTCTACAGGCACTTAGCACATTTTGGAAAAGGCGTCACTTTCATACATTTGATGCCCACAAATCAAATATCAAATATTAGAGAAACCTGCCAACAAAAAACAAACGAACCAAAGTCACGTGAAAACGTCCAGTTGGCGCTGAAGGAGAAACTACAGCCAGTGGGGGTTCTTTGACTGTCAGACGATTTGTTTTGGTCAAAGTTCTTAACGGAAGGTCGTATTTGAACTGTCACCTGAAAAACGGCCCGTAATTCTGTTCAGCCTGATGACTTCTTCCAATCTGCGTCGGTTTATCTCTTCTTGTATTTTAACTTTCTCTCACAGCTGTAGAAGCAAACACAACAGAAGAAAGGAAAGGGCTGGGGGTTGGAAAAACTGGGGGGCGGGGGGGGGGGGACTGCTCAGCATTGTCCTTCCTCCACTTCACACAAAAACATTTGACACCTTTCAGAGTCTCAGCCCAACACTTCCAGTTTACACCCACATGACTCGGGGTTACACAAACTCCACACAACACGGAGGAGCTCATTCACAGGTTCACAGATTCAGAGTGTCCCCTCTGCCTCTCAGACAGCATGAAATCAGCCCTCCACTGGGGGTTTGGAAAGGAGCAGGAGGGTTTGGCGGGGGGGCGGCGGTTAGTCTGTTACCAGCCCCGTTTTTCCTTCCTCTTTGCTTTCATCCATTCTCCATGGCCCCGCCCTCCGTGGGGGCCCCCAGAAGGCCTTTGTGCAGATCGATGGCCTGTGGCTAGCCTGGAAGTCGGGTTATACAAAGTGCATCAATGCTCACTGCTGCAGGATTTCTGCGTGGGGGGGCAGTGACTGTGGCAGTTTTCTGTCAGTGAGCAGCTTCCTGTGTGGTTGTTTTGTTTTGTGATTTCAGCATTTCTTTCAGGTAAACCTGAAATACAAAGTGCCATCAGGTCCCTCACCCCCCCCCCCCCCCCCCGCCATCATTACAGCTTGTAATCACTGCTATCTTGCCTTTGTCACGTCTCCCTCTCTGGGTGGGGCAACACTTTGCAGGTGAGGCGCGACCTCGCCGACCTTTTCCTCCCCTCCTCCCTCACATTTGGAAAGAATTTATTTTCCTTCTTTCCTTCGTTCCTTATTTCCTTTTCATTGCCCCCTTTTCTCCAGGCAGTCCCCCCCCCCCCCCCCCCCCCCTCCTCCGATGCCCCCTCCTGGGGCAGTTAAAGTGCAGCTGTCGCTCTCAGCTCTCTATTATCCAGCCCGAGGGGTGAGAGGGGCAGGGGCAGAAGAGGAGAGCAGAGTGGAAAAAGCAGAGGAAAGTATGGGATGATATTTTAGCATTTCTGGGAAGCCGTGGGTGTAGTCCTGGATTACTTGAACAGGTGTTACCCCAGTTTGTGTTCTGCCCCGCTCTGCTCCACTTAAACATACCAGAGAGGCCCGTCATTCTGCGGGGCTTTAACAGCATCCCACACGCTAATACCTACATCTATAAAACAAAAGTGTGTTCTCCTTTTTCGTGACTTTATTCTGTCAGACCGACTTCTCCTCATTCAGAGAGCAGAAAATACAGCATTGATCCCAGAGCTCGGCCTCTGAATGAGACACTCTGATTGGCTTTGACGTCCCCCAGCTAAGCCAATAGGAGCTTCCGATGCAGAGACGTGACTCTGTAAAGATGGAGGATGAGAATGGATGGATAGAGCTCCTGATCCACATATTAGCTAACCTTCTTGACTAATTCACCAACAGAAGTCAGAGTCACATGTTGACAAATCAGGGCTGGTTATAAAAGTGATTCTCTAGCTTCAGATCAAAGTTTCCTGTCGGCGGCGACCTCATGCTGCACTCGTCCACCCACGACTGATCCCCGCCATTGTGTTTCAACAGAGATGACATCACATTACGGGAGCTGAGATGCAATTTCACGGGAACTTTCTGGGAAGCTCCGTGAAAAATGTGGCCAAACTGCCCCCGATGTCTGGCAGCAACGCTCCTTCACACATTTATCCCATTTGGATGAACACTGGAGAAGAACAAGCTGCACAAGTTTACGTGGATAATTCAAGACTTTTCCCTCCCCGGGGAATTTTCCAATTCTCATTTAACTTGGGTGAGTTGTCACTTTAAGGACCAAACAGCAGTTCTGTCTTTTGTCTCCTCTTCTAAAACAAAAAGGTTCGACAGCAGGTGAACGCGGCTGAATATTAACTCCACTAACCGGCTACTTTACCTCGACCGGGCGGAAACCGCCGTGTAAACTGAACTCCACCTGTCTGTCGGCCCGCCATCCTATCCTATCCATCTCGCTCCTCGGGATCATTTTGGCCGAGTTGAACGAGGGGTCAAGGCAATTCAACACTGCTCGTGCTCTGTGAGAGAAGAAGGGGAGGCGGTGGTCAGTTCTGTGAACTTATCACAATAAAAAGATTTTTTTTTATTGCACTCATTGTGTGGCCTTATACTTCTGTTATCACGACGCATTTAAAAAAAAAAAACGTCGCTTTGGCTGTGATTTTTTTTGCGACAACGTTTCACCTTGAAGGTTTGAAGGGTTGCGGCGTTGCAGTCTGGAAGGGCAAAAACAGTAACTGATGAGAAGGATGAGCCAGCTCTCCGATTAGCTCTTATCAACCTCGACCTCCAGTAATGAACTAATTATTTATTGTGTGAGTATTTTAAAACTCGATTTCTTTGTCGCAGGCTGCTGTGGAGTTGCTTTTGGAAATTTTAACACCACAGCTGCCTCTTCTGTTCCCCATTTTCAGTATTTTCTGAAGCTAATCAGCTGCGGAGAAAACAATCTGCTTCCTGTTTACGCCGGCTTCGCACAGAGATCATTTGCAATATGGTGTTAAAATGCTCATCTGGAGGGAGAATGCTTTTCTTTTAAAAATGTTTCGGGGGGGGGGGCATGAAGCTGGAGTCAGAGAGTTACAGGGACCTCTGTGCTAAAATGTCTGAGGTCGGGTGAGTGGGTTCAGACTTCTGGATCCCACTTTGTCTTTAAAGGTGAACTTCCGCCTGAGTGTGCGTGTCTTTGTGTGTATGCCTGTTTCTCTGTGATTATATCTGTGTGTGTGTGTGTGTGTGTCTGTGTGTTATAATTTAGTCAGTTAATGTCAGTGATTAGTGTTGGTCTCCAGGAACACAGAGAGGAGGAAGTAACGCAGAAATCAGCCTTCTACAGTTTCGTGGTAATGACCTGAGCAATTATGATGAGCAAGCACACGCACACACACACACGCACACACACACACACTTACACACCTGACAGCCCACGAAGTCAGATTATGGCTGTCTTCATTGTCTGTTGCCATGACAGTGCCTTTCCTTCTGTGTTTGCAATTTTCCTCCCACAGTGTCAATGGAGGATGTGTTTCACTGAGAGAACTACACACTGTGTGTGTGTGTGTGTGTGTGTGTGTGTGTGTCGGGGGGGTTGGGGATGGTTCACTTTCACCATGTTGCAGACGAACACATGATGTCTGAGCCGGTGAGCTCTTTCCTGGTGTAACAGATGGCTCAGCCCACTTACTTCCCCTTTACAGGGTTTTTATTATGGAGTCAAACATCTGACTGCTTCTTGGTTTGTTATTAACCAGATGTTCTTTACCTTGGATGGATGAACGGATGAAGCTACATTTGCATTCTCTACACAAGAATTCAATCGATGGTTTCATCTTAGAACACAAATCATCATATAGCACCAAAATATTCAACGAATCTCTAAGATGTCATTTAAAAAAAAGACAACTATGTGCTGAAGCAAAATACGCATTGAAAATAAATGTTGGACGTTAAGTTCAATGAACAGTTAATTCGTGCTGAGTCTTCATATTTTTATGGGAAGAGTTTTAAAATAAGTTGAATTAAAATGAATACATTTTTTGGTACACAAAAAAAAACCTGCCAGCTAATGTCCAATTAATGAAACTGATAAAAGTTTAACATTAACACAACCTGCTCCACGAAAATCCGTTATAAAGGTGATCTCTTTCCTTATCAAGGCCGCTTTTGGGTGCACTAGTTTTCTCTGTGATATCGTAATAGTAGCTAAATCTGCCGGAGGTTTTAACACGTCCGGTTTTCCGGCAGAAGATGGCGAGTCGCAGACACAAAGAGGATATCAATTTCAGGACGTTTCCTCTTCTTACCTTTCACCTGAATGTCGCTCGAACAGACCGAGGCCCACAGGCTGTGCATTACAGAGATGAATAGCAGGTCAGAGGTTGTTGGGTTTCCTCTCTGTTGAAACGGCGGAGCCAGCTTGGCTGGCTGACATCATTTCACTGCAGGAATTTCTAAAGTAAATGGAGGTCAGAAAAGCTCATGTGAAATCTTCTCTTTAAACAGCTTGATGTTTTGGAGGTGTTGTGATTCTGTACGGCTAATGTTGGTGAGAAATGATGAGCAGGATTCATCTGAGAGGAGCTGGTGGAGTGCGTGTTGCTGCGTTGTTTGACTTTTTTCTGCCTCTCTCTCTTAAAGTCATTGTCTTCTCACGTTACAGACAAAAGATGAGGTCAGAGCAGAGGAGGAAACGGAGGAACTGGAGTTTTGAGTACGGAGCTCAACCTTCAGCCGAACAACTGGTGCTTCCAGAAGACGTCCAGCTGCGATGAATATTAAGTCTGCTCTCCAGGGAGTCCGTTCTGATGCTCCCATTCTCTGTCCTGTGACCTTATTCCTCACTTTAAAGGAGATATTGTTCTCATGCTGCTCAGCGAACATTAGCATCGACAGCGAGCAGTTGGGAAGAAACTTTCTGTACTCGCCAACAGCTTTTCTCCGGACGGTTAGCGAGCTTCCAGTCCGCGCTGAAGACGACGTTTTGTGGCCTCTTCCTCTGGTAAAGCAACGATCGCTGAATAGTTCACAGAATAAATCCCTAACAGGGTTAGGGTTAGGGTTAGGGTTAACCCCATCATCATGTTTTAGTTCCTGTCCCTCAGACATCTGTCCTCTGCTCCGTAGCTCATCTTTAAAACGGGCGTCTCCACAGATTTAATTATTCACCACTTCGTGTCAGGAAACAGGCCTCCTGTGGGCTTCTGTCCGTGTGGTTGATGGCTGCAACGTGAAGAGATTTGCATATCCTGTCTTCAAACCGATGCTGCAATGAGCTTTGAATAATCCCTGAATATCTTCTGAGAGCTCCACGGGCTCTGCCGTGCATTTGACCTTGACCCCTGACCTTTGCCCTTCAGGAATCAACGATTGGGCATTTTGTACTGAAGCGATGCGTGTGTGTGTGTCGGGGGAGTGGGTGCACAGCCGGGGAAAGCATTACATTAGGCACACTAAAATATTTACAAGCCTCCATCAGCTCCTGAGCCTCCAGCCGTCATCAAGTGCCAGGGCCCTGCCATCCGGTGTGGCCCCTGCTGTTTGTTAATGGACTTCCTCCTCGGCTCTAACAGGAGGACGGCTGCTGCGTTTATGTGCCCATGGCCTTTTTTAAGAGTGAGCATGGGAAGATTAACACGTTTAGAGGTGTTTTATGTGAAGGCCATGACAGGATAACGTGGAAAGAAACCGCTCTTATGTTTTCTGAATGAAACAGATGAAGAGATGCGGATTCATCACAGTGTGAAAGGAAGTTTATAAACTAGATGAAGGACACTCACTTTAATTTTTTATTTTATTTTTTTCCACTTTAAGGCCTAAATATAATCAAACTCCTAAAATTGATGTTAAAACTGCAATGATCTCAAAAGCAACAGGTGATTTGGTTGTATTTAATCTTGTATATAATTTCATCTTTCCGGAGTATCTGACAATTGAATTGAATTGAATGAAAATAGCACTACTATGAGCTAACAAAAGACCGTTTGAAGGCTCAACAGTGATCCAGCAGTTGGTGAAACCAAATCATTCCTTTGTTTTACTAATAATAATGTAAAAAGTAATTGTTGCTCATCTTTTACAACTGAGGCATTAACGCTGTTTCCCGTTTCAACATCCTTTTCTTGCCAAACACGATCTCTCAGTAACAACTGAGTTAAATACATTTAAGAAGAATACGTTCCAAACAGGTCAAAGGTCAAATTCATTATGACGTCACGTTTGCTCATTATTCAGCTTTTCTGCTGCTTTTCTAATTTAACTGATGGTGCTAATCGCTTCAGGTGTGGCTAATAACTTTTTCTTTTCCGTCACGCTGATCTTGTTTGTTGAATATCAAAATCTGTTCAGTTCATCCGTGTGTTCCCTGTTTTTGGCAAATTTGAAGAGATTTCCTCAAAGTCTTTCAAGGTGCAAAACTTAAATATCACAAAAAAAGTGACTGTTGACTGCAAATCAAGTGTTACGAAACCATGGCAACGCAAAACGCTTTCAATCGGGATGATTTTCTGAGAATTCTGGGATGTTGGGAGACTAGACTGTACGAGAACAGCCGTCAGTGGAAACACCTAAAAGTCTACTTTGTCGAAATGTTTTTTTGCGAGCAGCTGTAATGGAGACACAATTACTGAGATGTCGCATTGAAGAGACTCACAACTAAACAAGTCGCTGCCTTACATGTACCGCTCCGTTACGGTGGTTGCAGCGTGGCCGGAGTATCTATTTTTACGCAGAGGAGTCTGTTGCTCGTTCATTTTCAGGGTCTTTTGGAGGAGAAGCAACTTCAATAAAAGAGCAATAAAAAGCTGCACGTCAGTAACTCGGACCACGGCTGACCTAAATACGGCTCAGCAACCTTTCTCTGGAAATCACAAGCCACTAACTGCTTCCATTTACCTCACAGGAAGCAAACATAAGTTCATTCAGACCAAGGACAGGCTCTGTTTGTCCATAACGCCGAGTCTATATTTTCCATTTTAAGCGTCCGCTGGCTAATGGTTGAATAAAATGTGTGTTTATTTATCTTTGCCATCGTCGGCCTGAAACAGAGCTGCAGAACGAGTCAAAAGAAACTACAGGAGGGTCGATATTTAACCCTTTTCTCCCACAGGGGAGATCATCCAGACATACAAATCCTCAAAATAAACAAGATATGGTTTGTTTTTTGTTAGAATCACTGCGCTGACGTGATTATGAAACGTCCTCTGAGTCGGGATGCCTCAGCGACACTGTCCGACCGGAGCAGAGTCAGCTGGTTAGCACGTTCAGGACGTCGGAAGGAATCAGTCTGAGACATTGGAAACTGATGATAATTCACTTTTTGTAAAATTCCTCGCCCCGTCTGACATTAGCAAAGCTGATTTATCAGCTTTCTCAACCGAAGCTCTTGTTAGTTGTTATTATTAACGCTGGGGTAAAAAAAATGACCCCCAAAACAAAACGAAAACGAACGTCCAGTCCAGCGTCTGCAGAGGTGTCTAGTTTTGGTAGCCGTCAACTCGCCTGTGAAGCCTTCTGTTTATCACCCAAGAGCTTGTGAAGTGTGCTGGGATGCCGGAGTGAAGCGAAGTGTGATTTCCTCCCACTGTCTCCCTTATTAGCTCCCTTTCCCCCGTTCCATCGCTGCAGTGGCTCAGCGGTGTCAGCAGCATTACTCATACCTGCTGCACAGGCCTGGATCTGCCTTAGTCAACCACTTCCACTTCCTGTTCCTTGATGTGCCAGCAACCCGTCGTGGGCGGACACTAATGACGGGAAACAACACAGCCGAACCCCGGCGAGGAGCAGGAGGGAGGACTCGAAGAGGATATTATTACTAATGAAGAGGTGGAGAACCTGGAAGAGACGTGCGGATGCCTGAAATACGCACGAAATACGCTTTTTCTCACACGTTAAAAGGTCAAGATGGTGAAAGAACAATATGATTTTGATTTATTTCTAATATTTTTGGGGGGCTGAGTTCATTGATTTCTTTGAGTTTTGTCAGTTTTGCAATGTTTGCAATACTGGTCCCTGGTGCTTGCTAGTTGTTCTTCCTGTTTCCAGAAAACGTAATTGAGCTGCGCTCTGCAGCAGCTCAGATTGGTGATTGCTTCACCAGATGTTGCTTAAATGTTCGTTACTGTCTTGTTAACTTTAAAGATGTTTTACCAAGTAACACTTTGCATTCGTGTTCACTGATTTTTGACGTCCTCCACGAATGCAGCCTTTCATTTGGAGCTAAAGCATCCACACTGTAAAAAACGTAGGAGAGAAATCTGATGAGCAGAGTTATTTGTTGATATTTTCATGTATCACTGTCGAACTGGCTCAGACAGATGCCGGCCACGTCTGAAATTGTGCTGAAAGTGTAAACAAGATGTGGAGGCCGACCGAACAGACAAACAGGGTGGAAAAATAAAAATAAAAATCTGTCTGTGTGGGCGGGACATGATGTTTGCTCACTTTGTTTCTCTTGTTTTGTCATTTTAAAAACAGCTTTTAAATGATGATGGCTATTTATACTCCTCTTGAGTTGGCTGCGTGGGCTCGACAGAGACAGCGGCGATGATTCACAGCCGACAGAGATCGCTTTTTGTCAGCCGCTTCTTTCTTTCTTTCTCTCTCGGCTCGTCTCACTCTTTCTATTCGTTCCCTCAGTCTCTTTTCTCGGTAACAGAGCGATCGCTGCAGCCGCTTCAGGTAGAAGCTGCGTGGGCGAAAGGACACGTTGACTCAAGGTTTTATGAGAGAGACAAAAATACATTTTCGAAGGAAAGGTTTCATAAGTCTCCTGTTTGAACTCACAATGAATTTCAAAGAGCTGCAGCGTCGATGTTTTCAGCCAGGTAGGAGAGCCGCGGCCTGATCGATCAGAGACGCAGAGATCTGTGACCTCTCAAAGGTGAAAATGACTCTGATTGACCAAAAAAAAAAAAAAAGAAGACGAGAAATTTAAGAAATCTTTAATAGCTGTGATAATTGCATTGCTAACATTAGCTCAGCTTACACGTGGGACTCATTGAGTCATTGTTTTTCTAGAAGTAAACATGATTTCACTCAGCTACCAACATTTTAATGGGCTAACGTGTTAGCATACAAAATGGCAGACAATGAGCGTCATCACTGAGTTCTGTTTGTGTCCTTCTGATCAAAAAGTTTATTCTTCTTTTAGCCTCAAGGATCTTTAGCTAATAAATGCTCCGTTAGTTGCTAACTTGGTCTGTCAAAATGTGAAAATCAGTGATTAATTAACAAAAAAGGCTTCTCTGTTTGGATAAAATCTGGATATCTGCCGTGTGTTTCCAACTTGTCTTTGTAGACACGTGTCTGCGTAAAAAGCTGCAACATAACAGTTTAGTTTGTGTCTGAAAATCGTTTGTGTCCTCTGGACTCATAGAACTCAAAAAACCAACATCCATCTATCCAAGCTGGTTCCGGCCGGATCGCTGCAAAATCGCAGTAAAAGCCAATTATAGTATAAAGCATGAAAATCGGATGTTTTTCCCCTCATCGCTCTGCCTGTATCTGGGACACGTGCGACAGTCAGCGACATCAACCCCCCCACCCTGAAAATCCATCTGATTCGCACATGCATCACAGTGGGAGACGGGTGATGGAGAAGTCGGGGGGGCCTTTTCACCAACTTCTAAAGAGGCAGTTCCTGCAACGTGAACCGTCCGGCTATTTTCGTCTGCAGCAGCAGAGCCGGTTTTATTGGGTGGCGCCGCAAATCTGAGGAAATTCGAAGGCACATCTGGAATGCTGTTAGAAAAAAAAAAAACAAAAAACTGAGACAAACACAGCATTTTGAACAACACAACTATTTTTGTCGAGAGCTTCAGAGCTCGTCAGCAGAAGCTTTGGATTCCACCTATTGTTGTTTTTGGTCTCTGCACCTTTTAATGTGGGAAATTTCCACCTGAAGAGCCGTTCTTATAGCGTTCAGTTACAATAAAAGTTTCACACTCACCGGTTAATAAAAAAAGAAAAAAGTTGTGCCAAGTGTTATTCAAGTCTCAACGTGTCAGGGTTACAGCTTCACCTGAACTTTAATGAAGTAAAAGTTAAATCATGTTTTGTTTGTTTGTTGACGTTTGATGTTTACGGTTGAATATCTTTGCTGAAAATGGAGTAAAGTTTGGTAGGACTGTGATCACACCGTGGAAACTGCGTGGGCTGAAAGTCAGAGATAGAGGACACTGTATTAAACTGTACACACACAAACACGCACACACACACACGCACAAGCTGAGAGCGAGCAAGAGAATAAGAGCAAAACAAGGGTCTTCATTCAGACTCCCCCCACTCCAGACATTCTTTCCCAGCATTCCAGAGGGCGTTGGTGGGGTCAAAGGTCACAACGACTCAAGTGATGATTTTAACAGTAGGGAAGTATGTTGAAGAAACCTACACACACACACACGTTTGTCGTCTGTATACTTACAAGGATCCTTGGTGACGTACAGCCCCTGAACTCTGACCTTCACTATCAAAACTACAAGAATACACACACACACAATCGTGACAAATCTGCAAAATATAAACTACCTGCGTCTGTCCTGATGACTGAAAGGCAGATTAAAGCAAATTAATTCCACTTTGTGGATGGACGTTGTGTTGAAATGTAGATTTCCAGGAAAGTGGTGGGAAAGTTATTTACGGTTGGTCTTCAGTGAAGCTGTGATGACCGGACGTGAAACAGCTCATGACGTTCAGGCAGCGATGTGAAAATCTGAGCGAAAGCCTGAGAAAAGATGGATAACTCCTTCAGAGAAGAAGAACAGAATCTGAGTTGTCACACAGTCGCACACTCCTGCAGCCGCATTACGCACACAAACCAGTCGGTGCTCTGCAGATGGTGCATAGACGGCAAAAGCAACACAGAGGTCACTGAAATGACGCAAACATTTGTCGAGTGTGTTGTGATTCTTAATCAGGGTGAATTACTTTTAGCTTCTTTCAACAAGCAACATGGAGGCGTCATGTTCAGAGAAAAAAGGCGAGCGGCTGACGAACGGAACCAGGAACGCTTTCGTCACCGTGTAACGTAGACTGGACGTGACTGGCATCATTGTCGCGGCGCATGTTTGACGTGAACGATGTATTTACGATCCACAGACTCAGCGGTGAAGAAGCGGGACACAGGAAGGGAGGACGTCCGCTGTTGGCTGTAGAAGATCTGTCCATGTGGGAGGTTTGTAGCGAAGGAGAGGTGACGATAGGCCAAGTATGAACACACCAAACGCATCTCATGGTTGACCCGTGGACCTCCATCTGGGCGTACAGACTCGTACAGTTGTGATATCGCTCCTTTTGAGTTTCTGGATAACTGGGTCAGAGGTCACCCAAAGTAATTTGGGCAAACGTGTGAAAGAGACGAGGAAACGACAGAGAGACAGCTTGCTGTGTGTGAGCTGGCGTCAGGAAACATCTGTCTGGCTGCGGCGCACAGGTTGATCACTAAAACACAGAGCAGGTGAGGCGGATTAGAGCTGTGTCCCAGTAATCAGAGATTTCTCCTCCGTGTCACCTGTTGAACCCGTCGGAAACCCAAAACCTACATTTAAAGGAGTAATCCTCCACCTCTCTGTTTGTGTTGTTTGGTTCTGTTTTCGTCGTTGTCACGCTTTTGAATCGGCCGGGATTGTCCAACCCGAGCCTGAAAGGATTCCAAACAAATGGACAAATATTGGTTTCCAATTACTTCCGTCCACATGAATATTTAAGACACGCTTTCATTTAACAATGATGTCAGTGAAGTGAATTCAATTATCTTACACACACACATTTTTTGTGCCTCGTTGTCAAGGTCACCAACATTTCAGCTCAGGCCAAACGCCATTATCATAACCATTTATGATTGGTGTCGTGCTCTGATAAGGAAGTGTGTGTGTGTTACTCATTTTTCAGGGACATATCTATTTACAGCTACACTATCAGGACACAAAGATCCACATAAGGTAGGAAAGTGAAAAGTAAAGTCAGAGTTTAAAGTGAAGATGTGTTAGAATAATCTCCAGGAAGTCACAACTGTGTGTGTGTGTGTGTGTGTGTTTGTGTAAATCCACAGACAGGAAGTGTTTTTGGGGTTTTTGTTGTTGTTTTTTTGTGTTTTTTTTTTTTTTTTTTTGTGAGCTGCTCCATCTGTTGCTTCCGATGAGGTTTTTGGTCACAGCCTGTTCCCTGAGCTGGATTAATAATCTGCTCAGAGAGAGAGAGAGCAGGAAAGTGTGATGGGATTGTGAGGATTGGCAGTGGAAATGATAGCATGGCTGGCATTCGAGAGAGTGTGTGTGCGTGTTTGTGTGTTTGTCAGTGTGAGAGTGTTTGCTCCATTTTCTATGTGTTTTGAGAATGAGCCCCTTGGCAGTGTGTGTTTGTGTGTCTGCCTTTGCAGTTTTGGAACTTGTAACATGATCAGCGAGGGCAACAGGAAATTACTGGAGTGGATGAGAGGGAAGCAGTGTGACATGAGACAGGTGGGTGGGTGGATGGCGGGGGGGGGGGGCAGATGAAGGGTGGTGGGTGGGGGGGGGCTGCTGTCAACACGCTGTCGCTCTGGGGTAAGAAGGACAGGAACCGTTAGCAGGGGATTAGCAGGCGCGCCAAGTTTAGCCCCACACAACCTCTCGCCTTTATTGTCATGACCAAAAAGCCAGTGGGAACTGGGGCAGCGGCGCTCCACGGCAGGACGAGTTTTGATGCTAAACATCCAAGTTGATCCAATCAATCAGCTTGGATTAAACCGGCTCTTTCTCCAGGCTGCTGATTTCAGACTTTTCAGAAAAAGTTTCTCTCTTTTTTTTTTTTTTTTTTTTTTGGCTTTCGCTTTTCCTCGGAGGAAAAATCTCCCCACGCTTTTGGCAACTTCGCCGCTCAAACTGGAGCGTGGCGTTATTAGCGAGCACCTTGGGCTGTTCGCCGTTCCTGCAGGAAGACTGAGCAGCCAAAATAGCAGTTGGCTTGTTATTCTTGCAGTATTTGCTTGTAATTGGCTATTTCATTCTACTCCAAAAGAAAAGAAAAGGTGGTGTAGGCGGAAAAACTGTGTTGCTGCAGCTCCCACTGCAGACAACGGAGATCAGAGTGGAACTGAAGTCGACGAAGGTGCTCGGTGTTAAATCATTTAACCCGTTTTGACATTCGACACATTTAACAGAAGTACAAACTTGTCCCACTCCTGCATTTCTGTCCCGGCCGCTTATTTTGCAAATTTTTGGGTCCAAGTTTTGGCGTCTTCTCCAACTTCCTGAATCATTTCCAAGTTGAAGCGGTGCAGGCCGTTGTGTTTTTCTTTTTAATGCGGTGCTATTTCTAGTCAGAATGGCCACTTGCTCTCCTCGCCACTGTACATTTAACTCCAGGCCTGTCAGTCATCTGACCACATGTCCACATGCCGACACCCCCGGCGGCCCTCGCCGTGACCCGGGCCGACGTGTTTCCAGATCCCTGTATGGCCGGGGCTGCTGGTGATGCAGGTGCTGATGGGGTCTGCCAAGACCATCTACATACCTGTCTAAAATTAGCCCTGGTAGTTTCCTGTGGCCTTTAATCCCCAGCTTTAAAGCCACGAAAGGCCAAGCCGCAGACAGGAAGAAAAGCCATGAGAGCCCCCCCCCCGGGAATGGGGAAGGGGGGGGGGGGTCGGCGTGCCACACATTCCCCCCTGGCAGCATTCGTCAATGACAGTCCTCCCATGACATCACACCAACCTGTTCTAAGAATAAGACCTTCCCAGGCTCGGCTCTCGGTTTGATGGCGGTCTTCTACCCCCCCTGAAGGCTCACAGGTTCGATCCCCTGCAGCAGCCGCAGAGTCACTTTGAATTTCATGCTACGGTGTCGGCAGCACACAGGAAACAATCACATGAACTGAATATTTAGCCTTAATGCGATGGAAGTCACGTTTTTATCTTTAATTTGATAAAGGTCAAACGTCACATTTGGCTGTTGTGGTTATTCGAGGGACTGCAGCACTTCATTCCATTTAAACGTCCTGCGCTGTAACAGAACATTAGCTGACAGTCGGCTCTAAAGGCAGATATTAAATTATCACTGTTAAATCAGCTCCAACTAAAAATCTTTGTTGTTTTTTGTTTTTTTAAATTGAGCCCTTCATATTTTCCACTGACGCTGCCATGTTTCTACAGAAGCCCGCGTAGGACACGAGCTCCAGGGAGGCGTTTTTGAACACGTTGGTTGCCCTTCATGCCTGCAGAGCCGGTTAATTGCAAACTTCAACCTCACTACTTCTCACCACTAAATCCTCCACACTGCTCCTTTAACTTCAGCACAACTGATGTTAGCCAGTTTATCGCCGCGTCAGTCCGAGACCTCAGGAAACATAAACAAATATGGCGTGAAAGCATTTCTTGGAGAGAGTCTGCATATTTATTCTGCAGTGTAGATGCATTAATATTGGATTCCTTCCTGTGTTAGAGACCATTATCGCCTGCACAGTACGTCTGTGTTAATCTCCTCCATCCATTCAGAGCGTTGAGCGAACCCTGTGACCCTGAGCGTCGAGCAGGAGACGGGGGGGGGGGGCTGATGAATGATGGTGCCATTAAATATTAGTGTAACATCCCTCCACAGATATCTGCCCACAACACAAATGTGGATGAGTTTGTACAATGAGCAGCACTGTGTGCAGCACAAATCGCTGATGTACAGCACCGTGAAGATAAATGGGAGATTCCTGTTTCCTGGTTTTTGGCCCCTCGATTCGTGGAAATTCTCATGGGTAATGTGGCGCATCAGGACTCTCTTAGACACTTAATTGAGTGAGAATCGTTACAACAAAATGGAGGCAGCAGCTCTCCAATTCAGCGGGGAAAACAAGAAGTAGAAGTTAAAAAGTTAAGAAATTAAAAAGGCGTGCATTTAAAAAAAAAAATCTAATAAAATCAAATAAAGTAGGATGTGTTGCGCAACCAGAAGAGGAAGAAAGAATACTGCACAGATGTGTTACAGTTGGACCGGAGGAGTTGTGTTATTATGAAATTATTATCATGGAAATGGAACAAGTATCACCTGAACTGGAAAGTGGGCAAAGTGGGTGGGGGGGCTGGCAGCTACTGAAATGCAGGAGTCTTTTTATAAATCATTTACGTCAGGACATGAGTGTTCAGGTTTAGCCCTTTGTTACATCGCCAATGATTCACCGGCTTTGTTCAGCTGTTGTATTTTAAGTCTAAACAAAAAAAAAAAAAAAAAACTACTTCTGTTGCTCCGGTTCTTTCGCGTTGTCATTTTTGGGTCAAGGTTTCACCTTCCTGCCTCCGCTGCATCTTTTCTTTATGTATTTGCATGTGAAGGAGAAATATAAAAAAAAAAAAAAGTGAAGTGTGGTCCACTTATGTTTCACCTCGTCTGCGCTTCCTGTCAGTCAGCTTCGTGAAACTTCAGACTAAACTCAGAGGATGTTGCTCCCTCCGCTGCTCTTAACCGTCCAAGTGACTCTCAGCGAGTCTGCTGTTTGTGTCGACTCGGTTTGAACGCTTTAGTGGAAGCTGCTTCTGTGATTCAGAGTCTCATTACAGACCTATCGACGGCCCATAAACTTTGATGTACAGGTTTGTAGTTCCACGGGCTCCGGAGGATCAACACACTTTGGTTTTCACAAGTCTGCTTTTGTGAATCAGAGTGTGTGAGATTGTTGGCGCGGCAGATCTCTGCAGGTCGCTGCTTGTGCAAGAACACGATGAGCCTCGTCACGAGGATCATTTTCTCCTCCGAGCCTCCAGGTCTTAGCAGGTACACGTTGCTGTCAAGTGACACCGTATCCAGGTGTCTCTCTGACCGCCCCCGCCTCCAGGAAGTGCCCGAGATGCACTGTTTGTGTGAACCCGAAGCCCTCGCGGCTGAATGGCAGCTGGACAAACCGGTCTGGTTGTTTACGACGTGACTGGAATCACTTTGTACCTGTTGAGCAGCATTTTACGGCTCGTGAATGATTGCCACAAGCGTCATGTGACGGGACGTGCTAAGTCTGAACTGGAAAGTGAAGTGGGAGGCGTGCTAATTTACAGCAAGAGCTTTGTGAATAACCTCAGTGAATCATGGTGTCCGTTTTGTTGTTGTTGTTGTCGTGACTCAGCCTGATGTGACTGCAGACAGGTGTGTTGGAGGGAAAAACAGGCACAAGAAGCATGAAGTGTAGACAAAATAGCAATTTATTAATAACTTATCTTTTCTTTACATTCGTAAGAGAGGAGCGTGGAGGAAGGGGGGCAGAGGTCACCGAGTTGGCGTCCTCTGGAAAAGAGCCTCCTCGCTGGAGGAGGCGTGGGGGGGGCAACACAACCGTCCAAAGCTCTGGATTTGCTCATTTCTCTCTCATCTTGACAAAAAAAACTGCATTTCACAGAGTTTTCCCTGAAGAGTCGAGGCAAGTAAAAGCCTCCTGCTTTGTCCGCGTGTCAGAGACTTTCAACTCTTATGCACAGATCAGGATTACTCACATTAGCCTTCAGAGATCCAGACAACAGCTCGGAATAGTTATCTTTCATGTGGTGCCGTATTGAAAAAAAAAAAAAAAAAAATAATAATAATAAGCTCAAGGTTTGGTTTGATTTCTGGGGTGGCATGAAGTTTGGGAAATTCAGGAGTTTTTCTCTGAAGGATAATGCACCTAAAACCTTCTGGGTGCAAAAGTAAGGCAAACAACCAAAGTGACTTTGATTCGTGAGAGGGCGGGTGCAAAAACAAGGCCGGGTCGGCTGAATTCACACGTAAAGCGATAATCAAATATATTACACATGTACACAATTTTCTCCCCAATTTTGGGAAAGCCTACTTGATTTTTGGCATAATTAAACTTAAACATGTGAATCAATACGCGGTTTGTATCATATTCTAGCTTTTTATATAAGCAGAGAGAATCTTCAGTACCCACTTGTTGCAAAGGGTTTATACTAGAGCAAGGCTTTTACCGTATAGTCTTTTATATTAAGATATATACACAATGTATAAATGTTTGAAAAGACTCCACAAATGCAAAATCGAGTCCGGTACATAGTGTGCCATCTGAAGTGGGGGTGCTTCAGCCCCGCACAGGCAAGTCTTCACAGAAGACGAGGGAGACGATGCCCCCTGAAGTCTTTGGGGAACCAGTGCCAGACCCCAAAACACACAAAAAAAAGCAAAAACATTTTCATCAGTCCTGTTTAACGATCACGTATCTTTGGCACACCAGCCTAGAACGTTGAAGCATAACGTACAGCTGTCCGACAAACCGCTTGGAAGTTTCCTCAGACACAACGATAAAAGAGAGAAAAGACCTCAGGAGTCCGACAGCGACACAGGATTGTAGAAAGTTATCTGCACTCTTTAAACGACTCGCTTCCTCTTTTTCTGTCCGTGTCTTTGACCGTCTCTCCTCGTTTAGTCAACAGCAGCTGCGTCTCGGCCAGACAGCTTTGGCCCCGCAGTAACTGCGCTCGGCAGCTGTCGCCTCAAACCAGCTGTATCAATAACGTCAGGGGCCCAGTCGCACGGCAGACGGCGGAAAAAAGAGAAACTTTTGCAGCTTTTTCCAACAAGGAGGCTCACAAAAAAGGAGGTGGCGGCCCGCGGCCGGCCTCACGTGGATTCCAGGGGGTCCAGCTGGAAGACGTTGTGGTTGGTCGGGGTGGTGAAGTAGAGCTGCTGGCTCGGCGCCGCCATGCGGTTGTCGCACGGGCTCTTCAGGCCCAGCGTGCGCTCAAAGTCCAGGAGCTGGCCCATGAAGTTGAAGTTGGGGGAGATGTTGGATTTCTTCATCTTGACGATGTCGTAGGCGTCGTTCATGGACAGGTTGAGCTTCTGCATCAGGTACGCCACCGTCACGGTGACTGAGCGGCTGATGCCGGCCAGGCAGTGGACCAGGACGCCGCACTTTTGGCCTCTGGCTTCGTCTGGAAGGAAGACAAAAAGGCAGGGAAGGTTACAGACCTCTTCAACATCACCAACACGCCTCAGACATACACATTGCCCCCTCCTTTTTTTTTTATTTCATGAACTGCTTATGCAGGATGTTCAGACGTGTAGGTGACAAAAACTGCAGTCACCCCCCCCCCCGTGATAAACATCTGTGACATTTAAGTGGAGCTGTGTTGGAGGCCGGAGCCGGTTCAGAGGAGGGAGAGGGGCAGAAGTTATTATCCCAACTATCTCCCAGGCGTGTCAGCGAACAAACAGGAGCTGGATCAGCAGCAAACATAACCAGAGCAGACAGTCTTTGTGTTTGTGTTTTGTTTTGTTTTTGGGTTGTTTTTTGTGCCCCCCCCCCCTTTTTTTTTTTTGGCCTGGAGTAGCCGGCTGGGAAATTGACTATTACGGTCTATTAAACCATTCTTCCGCTCGCTAGGGTTACTCCAACAATGGTGCCATTTGGGCGTGTAAACGTAGGAGTCATGAGGGCACCCTGTCAAGGCGAACAGGATGTCAACAGGGCCTGTAAATGGCTCCTTTTGTAATGTGGAGGGAGGAAAGAGGGAGGGGGGAAGGGGGGGGGGGGCAGTACCATGTCCTAGATTACTTTCAATGCCACTTCCTTCCTGTTGCGCTCGAATTACCGCCCTCCCCTCGTCCACTCTCCCCGCTCTCCTGTTTCAACGTCGCCCTTTGTGCCGCAATTACACAAGCACCCGGGGACAAGAGACGAGCCAGGATGTCTTCCATTGAAGTCAGGTCATTTGTAAACAGTGCGTTTTAGCCTGCGCGCCATTAGAGGCAGCCTTGTGTTGCCCTGCTCCAACACAATGGCCTTAATCTGCCCACTCTGCGTGTCCCTGCCTGATGGCCTGATAAGACCACAGCCAGGGACACCTCATCTAATCTCAATTGCACAATAAGAACCTAAGAACTTTCTGGCATTGATAACACATATCACATTAATGAGATTATTGCCCCCCTCCTCCTTTTCCAACACAACACCACCACCACTATCTAGTTCCACTCAGAAAAATAAATAAATCATAACAAACACAGAATGTCTCCATGGGAGGATTTAAAGTGGAAATCCTGGACTGACACCGAAATAAGAGATAATCAATGGGCCTAAAAGTGAAGGTGTGTGTGTGTGTGTGTGTGTGTGTGTGTGTGTCAGCTCTCCACTCACCGATGAAGCTGATGGCTTCGGGGAAGAACTGGGACAGGTTCTGGCTCCAGTGGTCCGAGATGGGGATCTGCTTGTACTTAAACTCGCCGGCGTTCTCGAACAGGTTGGGCAGGTTGGGGGTGACGTTCAGGATGTACTTGATGCCGTACTCCTCCAGCACGTCCAGGTTGGTGGAGTCCTTGGCGCAGCCCAGGTACAGGTGCGGCAGGATCTCCACCGGGAAGGAGGGCTGCGGGTTGGACAGCGGGCTGCCATCCGAGTCCGTGGCGCTGCTCGGGTCCCGGTCTATGTCGGACTCGATGTCCGAGGAGTCGGAGCTGATGCGCAGCCCGCCGAGGCCCAGCACCTGGGCGGAGGGGGAGCTGCTGCTGTGGGAGCCGTCCAGGTTGGTCTCACACAGAGCCGGATACTCGGCCTGGAATTTACTGAAGCCCCCTGCAAGAAGAAGCAAAAGCAAACGGGCCCACGTTAAAGGTCTGCACACATTACTCTTAAAACAAAAAAACAAAACAAAACAAAACGAAAAAACTGCAGTTTCATGCAATTATTGTTTTATAGCAACAAAGTCAGAAAATGTTGCATAAAAAGCAAAACAAGATTTTAAATTCATGTTCGTCTGTTGCATCAACCATCTCCAGTCTGTGCGCACAACAAATAAAATCACAACAACACGGTGTGAATGAAGAGCCGGGCAGTAACCTGTGAATGAGCCGCACTCACCCTCCAGATAATAGGCCTTGTAGCCTTCGTCCTTCATCCTCCTCAGCAGCAGACCGAGCACGGAGCCGCCGTCCACGTTCTCGTTCCACTCCCGGCTGTACTCGTCGTACAGCACGATGGTGTCCGTCTTGCACCGACGCACGAACCTCTCCCGGTCCTCCCCGTCGGACAGCAGCGACCTGACGGGCAGGTTGCCCTTCTTGAGCCGCCGCAGCATGAGGCTCGGTATGGCCACGTTGATGGCCGTCTCGACGTGAGACGACTCGTACAGCTCCTGGGCCCGGCAGTCCATCACCAGCAGCGCGTCCCGGCGCGTCTCCAGCTGCTCCCGGAGCCAGCCCACCGTCTTGCTGATCGCCATAACCGAGTCGAGCTGGACGACGGGCTTGAGCTTGTCAAGCATTTATAAGCAGGAGTGGTGGTGGTGGTGGTGGTGGGGGGGGGGGGACCGTGCTCTTCGGAGAGAGAAAGCTGGGGAGGGCAAGGGGAGGTAGGTGGAAAAGGGGGGGTGGGGGTGCAGAGGAGAGCTTCCTGGCTGCAGCAGCGAGCGACCGATCGATCTGCGGGCTTCTTCTCTCAGAAACACCGGCCACTGAAGGTGGAGGTGGGAAAAAAAATCTAATCTGAATAAAGTCAAAACGCAAAAAAAATAAAAAAATAAAAATAAAAAATGTAATAAATAAATAATCAGGATAAAAATGAATTCTCCCTCCGGATGTCCCGTGCGCTCCGGGACCAGACGGATCGCTTCCCTTCACGGACTCTCATTCATGCCTCAGGTCGGTGATTTATCAATGAGTCACACCGGCCTGCTCCGCTGCTGCCGCCTTGCTCCGCTCCTGTAGCACTCCTCGGCGGGGTCGGGGTGGTGGTGGTGGGTATCAACCAGGCGGGGGTATCTCCGACTTGCCCCAGCCTGCAGATTGTGTGTGTCTGCGCTGTGAGTCGACGCTCCTGCGGGCTCCGGCTTCTGTGCGCTCTCTGCGGCGCCAGGCTGCTGAATGGCCACAAACCGGAGGCGTTTCATTGGATACGTCGGGCCGGCCGGCCAATCAGAGCCGCCCTAGAGGCGGTCGCCTTGGCAACGGGGGCCGGATGAAGCGGCCCCCGTGTTGATGAATTGTTAATGAGTTTGTCATTCATAAAAACGGAGAGGAATTTCCGCTCCGGATCAAGTGAGTGCAAACAAACAGAAGAACTGCAGGGAGAAGGAAGGAAGCAAGGGAGGAAGGAAGGGAGGAAAGGAGAGACAGGAGCGCTGGCAGTCTGAGACCATAATAACAAATCAGGTTATTCAGAAAGTTAAAGCGGAGACCTTTAACTCATTGATGCAAAATTAGAACAACCGATTGAAAGAATGTTCACTCGTGAAAAAAACAAAACAAAAAACAAATTAATGAATGAAATTGTCACATTTTAACAAAAAAAAAAAAAAAACAAAACAACCCAAAACAAAACATTTTGTCACAGACCTGGAGACGCCTCAGGTCAAAGGTCAGGGCCTAAAATAACAACTGCTGCAAGATCAGTGCTACTCAAAGAAAAAGGAAACTGCAGTAATATCAGCAGGTAACACAACCGTGACATTCACACAGCAGCACTGGACGTAGTTGTGTCCGTGCTTTTGCATTAACACACAGATTGGGACCATCTCCCACCAATCAACAGGATCTGCCCCCCCCCCCCCCCCCCCGCCCATCATCACCTCGCTCGGCCGCTGAACGGCCGTCACACAACTACAGCCCAGTAAACAAAAAGCTCATTTCCAGCAGTTGTGTCTTGTGTTTTTGTTATCACAGCGTAGACACACACAGCAGGTTATTTTATTGGTGGCCTGTTGACTTAATATGACCTGTCCAGACTCCGGGCCTCTAATGAACTTCACGCTGCAGGGATAAACACGGAAATTATATTGTGTTTTACCTTCCTAAGATAAATGATATTCATTGTTTGTTTGTTTTTTTCCACTCTAAGATTCACAATATGCAGCGACAAACAGGAAAGTGATTAAAAAAAACAAAAACATTTAATGATAATCAAGTAGAAAATAAAAATCTGGTCTGTTTTATTTGGCCACCGGTCAGCGACGTCACATCCATCACTCTTTATTCAAGTTGTCCTGGTTTTCAGAGCTGA
The DNA here is from genome assembly GCF_900963305.1 of Echeneis naucrates. Lineage (NCBI taxonomy): Eukaryota > Metazoa > Chordata > Actinopteri > Carangiformes > Echeneidae > Echeneis > Echeneis naucrates. Next base: position 2,035,415 of record NC_042526.1, on the reverse strand, counting down.
TGCCGGCTTCTTCTTGTTTTGATTGAGATGCATTGTGTATTTAAAGTACATGTTGTGTATTACTGTGAGGGCCACAAACCAAAAAACAAACAACAAAAAGATTAAAATATGGAAACGTACTTCTACTTCACTTCATGTAGATTCCTACGTATATCCAACAGGGAGGTTCGTCTCTGTGTGTGTGTGTGTGTGTGTGTGTGCACAGATTAATGGAGTATGTATGAATCCATTTCCTTTCTAAGAGAGCTGAAGTGTAGCTCCTGCTGCAGCGACCCAACAGCCAAACGTGCAGCCATCGCTGACAGCAGAGTTGAATTTCTTCCTGTAAACAATATTGGCACATCCTGTCTCGCTCACATGATGCAGATCTGTAGTTAGATAGAATCTGTGGGCGGGAGGAGTTCATCAGGCAGCTGACAACGTCCTCTGACAAGATGCTGGGCAGATACATTGCTGCAGGCTTTTATCCGAACACGGTGGGGGGGGGGGCAGGTCATCCCCGGTGCTGCTCAGGGACCCACTAAGGGTTTAATTTCACTTTCTCATTGGATTTACGGGAAAATATGATTCTACACAGGAACTGCTGGTGTCTGTTAAATGTAGCAGGATGAAAAGTGCTGGCGTGTGCAGGAAAGTTGAAAAGAAATAAAAAATAAAATCCTTCAGATATGTGTGTCAAACCATTAGCCACATCCTCACAGATAGATCTTCAGTCTGTTTCTGTGAGGACGAAAAAAACAAAACCAATTTCTCCGTCGTGCACTTTGCAGGTTTATTCGTTTTCGTCTTTACGAGCCGAATCACTTGCTGCTCGTTGTTGTGCAGCATCTTTAAATTTAGGCACATTTTCACGCAGAACAGACGAAAGCCGTTTTCCATTACTGGTTCATTTGTGACCCAAGTCGGAAAAACAGAATTAAGGCAATAACGAAGGCCTAAAGTCCTCTTTTTCAATTTAGCAGCAGGTACGTTAAAGCAGGGAAGACATTTAGCAGAAGGCAGTGAAGTCGTTGGAGAGCGTTGGTGCTCGTCGGGCAGCGATCCAAACACATCAACCTCCTACAGGTGGAAACAAACGGCCTGAGGTCTGTCATTGGATTCATGAGACAACACACACATTCTGAGCAGACGCCTCTCGTTTGCTCGTGTGTGTCTCTGCAGGCAGGGTTAGCATAAGAAGCGTGTAGCGGCCCTGGTGGTAACATTGGCCCTTTGGCCCCTGCGACCCCCCCCGAAAAGCAGCCAAGCTGTTTCTATTCACCTTCAAATGAATTCTGCTTTCTTTCACCGACAAATGCCCCCTCCCACCCCTCATTATGACCCCCTCCCTGCTGCTCGTCCTTTTCTTCTGCCTCTTTCTTCCTTTCTTCTTTTTTTTTTTTTGCCCTTGGCTCCGTCTTGGCCTTCCTCTCTCACCCTTAACGCTCTTTGTCCCGAACTGAAGACGCACAATCACATCAAACATGCCAGAAAAGTGCTGATTTTACACACAGTTACACACTCGCCTCCATCAGATGTGACGACAAATGTCAAATGTCCGGATGCCTCAATAAAAAGGCCAAACCAACAAAGGTTTATTATTTGAAGAACGTCTGTGGCTTTTTTTAATTTTAAATAACAGCAGAAAGAAATCATGACTTAATATTTACTGATGCATTTTGTGTTAAAAATTCTTGAGCGTGCGTTGATTTGAGATGTCAGGAACTGAGTCTGAATCTGAAGTGCAGATAAACCACTCACATCATTCAGAGAAATGACAGAAATGAAGAAATGGTGGTCTCTTTGTTCATGATTTGTAAATCCGAGCAGGCGGCCCAACCTTTTGCTGATTTCTGCGGTCAGACGCTCGATAACCTGTTGACATGTTTATATTTTATTCCTCTCCTGGAAAAAGCCCCAGAGTTTCCTCCCTGCTGTCGTTCTGCTCCCTTTGTTTCCTCCAGATCTCTGACTGAACTTCATGACCACATTGTTCTTGTTTCTTTTTCTAATGAATCGTTTTCCTCTCATTGCTTTTTCATTTTTTTGACCCCCCTCGCCCCCGTCTCTCATTTACATCACAATCACCTCACATTTCCACACTGATTGACCTAATGATCGAAGATGAACGAGCAGAATGAGCTTCAATTACCTGCAGACCAAAAGCAGGAGTTCAAAGGTCAGCGTCACTTCTCCATTACTGCAGGTTAGTTCCAGTTTGTTGAGAATTTCCAGTCAGCTGTGACTTTTTTTTTTTTTTTTGGGAACAAACAAACTCAAGTTTCAGTTCCAGTTCTTGTGTTTTATTGATTCTTGACGTAAACATTCAGAATTGTTTCAGCTATCATTTTACCGGCTCAAAGGCCGCGGTAATACCCGGCATTAACGTGCCTCTTGGGTGATCCAGAAAGTGGAAAGCTCACACCTGGATTTAAAATGGGTCTCTGCATGTGGACCCGACTCCTCCGCACACACGGGGAGGCAGCGAAAACTCTTCAGGTTGCTAATAGAAGAGAAAGAAATCTACAGATTACAGACGAGGTTGTTCTCCTGATGAGATCCAGACAGAAAAAATTCATCTCGACGGTCTACAGCTCTTTTTGACTTCTTTGTATCTGTTTGGAGTTTCTGAAACTCTCAAGCATGAAGACCAAAGCCGGCTCACACTCGTGCTACCAGGTTTGAACAGGTCCAAATGGAAACACCTGTCGTCTGAAGGTGAGCACAGAGCAGGGTCAGTCGGCCCTCGGCCCCGGCCCCCTCTCACTCTCATTGAATGGCTAATCCCCCCCCCGCCCTCCCACCTCCTTTTTTCCTTGCTGCCGGCTGCTCGTCTCAGACAGGGAAATCCTTTGTCTTCAAACAAAGACTCACCGCATGCACTAATCAGGTCTGGAGCTGGACCTGTCTGAAGTGAAGACGGAGGCCCGTGACACATATGGAGGAAGTGAGTGCAGGCTGATCGCGGAATTTACTGTGTGAGAACGACACAAAGTCAGACAGACGGCAGACAATGAGAGAGCGTCTGTAAGTATTTGTACACATGATGTAAAGGAAGTCTGGCCGTGTTAAAAGAGGAATGGGGCATTCTGCATTAGCGGTGATACACACAATGACTGCACGCAGAAAAAAACCCAGCTAAAGCAAACAATTCAATTTCACAATTTGGAGTTGACACGTGTATCAGGGAAACATGTGATTCCCTCCACCAACGTTTTATTTTTTAAATCTTATCGCAAAGACAGCAGGGAAGAAATTGCAGATAAATTTGTGTCACTCGGTTATCTTCCTGTCTAGTTGCTGCATCGCAACTTACCTCCCACTGACACACCGGAAGAAATAAGCAACTCAAAGATGCATCATCTTCATCAGTCGACAAGCTGCCAAAGATACGCCTTCGATATGGTGTCATCCCAGTTTGAACACAGATACGGATTATATTTTAATAAGGGGCCACAAAAAAACGTAACACATCAAGCACAGGTTTGTGCCGAAAAGCTCTCCTCAGATCCGACTTCACTGTCCTTGTAAGAACCTTCTGTTTTGTTTTTTTTTTTTTAACGATCCATTTGCATATCATATCGCATATCTGTACCTATTTGCTTTTCTCTGCTGTTTTAATGAAGTGCGTGGAGAGGAAATCGTGCGTCAGCAGTCAACAACCCGGGCCTCTTCAAAGGTCAATTTCTGGAGGCGTGCACCGGCCCGTGATGCAAAGTGACGCAAAACGCAGCACAGCACAAAGACGAAGACAATGCAATATGAAAGTCAAAGGAACGTGACGAGGAGACGAGGAAGACGAAGACGGTTCCTCTCGAAGGTTCGTCGACTCTCAGCTCAGGTGGAGCTGCCCGGCTCCTTGCTCAGCGAACAACCACAACCACATGCTTCCGTCGCTTATCGCCCTGATTTTATCTGTGCAGTGGCAGGAACGCTCACCAGAGCAACACACACAAACAAACGCACAAACCCACAGGTGAGCAGCACGCGATGGCCCCGACAGCTCATTCTGCAAACTGCAATTAAACTCAAACCCAGCAGCGTTTACCAAAATCTTCAAATGTGGCAAAAGAGATGCGTTTTTAAAACTGAAACATGTTCCGAAAACTCGAGGCTGGATGTCACTCATATCACCACAGCTGAAAGGAACACAGACAGATTCTTTCCAGATTGGTCGGTGTAGTTTTCCACATGTACACAATCTAAACACACAAATGCTCATCGGCGCGGACACACGGTGAAACTCTCAGCAGCTTTTGCAGGTCTGAGATTCGGAGCTTTTCAGCCCGTCGTCAGCTGCAGCCTCCTGCACCCGTTCACACCATTCACATTCAAATCAGGCCTCCACATTTACACTTACAGCTCCTGAGTGACACACACATCCTGACCCAAACACACACGGAGTGGCAGACAAGTGGGCGCACACTTCCTGTATTGTGCAAACTTGTCTAGCTCTTACAAACTCATGCTTGTACACACACATTCCTCCTTAGTAGTCAGCTTTTCTGGCCTCAGACACACACACGCATCCAGAAATAGTCGTCTACAAAATGATTTATACATGTTGTCAATATTTAATCTTTTCTAGTTATCATTATTCTGTTTATTATAATGATCTAAATCAGGCTTCTGGTTTGATAAGGCAGGGACTTTTTTGTGAATCGCTTTGTAAGAGAAAAGCACGCACACACTGATTTCCATAGAGGTTCCCCGCAGCTGTTTCGTGACAGCCCCAGACACACACACAGACACACACCCCGGTCTGAGCTCTGTGAAGACAATAGCGGCTCCAGTGTTATCAACACCTCCATCACTCTGTCTCTGCTTTGCATCGCCTCACTGCTGCTCTCCTGCCTCAGAGTGTGTGTGTGTGCTGGGGATTGTGTAGAGGGCTTGGTCAGCTTCAATAAAGAGTTGCACTCACATGGTGTGTGTGTGTGTGTGTGTGTGTGTGTGTGAGGATTTCCCCTTCACTGGGTGTCCACTTCCCTCCACCTTTGGCCCATTTCTGTCACTCATATAGACACAAAACAGGCTCACTGCTGCTGCAGCTGCCCCCCGAAGTTCCCTGGCATGTTTAACACCAGAGCCGTGTACATCTGAGCTCAGATTGAAGATGTTTCCTGAATTTATCATAATGAAGATGGATGTCATGATGCTTCTTCCTCTTTGGAGTCGGTAAGAGTCAGAGGAAATGAAAAAGGAACCATTTCCAGGTATATAATAAGATGCTAGGTCATTATCAAAAACTTGTCCACCTCCCTTCAGGTTAGGTTATACACACAGTTGCTGCTGTCATTTATACATTAAATGAATACAGTTTCTGAACTTAACCTTCCTAAGAGCTTTGATGATCCCTACATTTTCACAATAAGAGCTCAGATACCACAGTGACTCTGTATCAGAAAGTTAGCTGGTTAGCATGCTAACATAAGAGCAACACCGTAAAGGGATGAAGTCTGATGCAGAACTTCCAAAATTCCCTCCAGGCTGGTTAGTGAGCATTTCTAAAAGTTCCAAAAAATGTAAAATCTGATTAAAAACAACAGATACTGAGTACGACTTTTTTTAAGTAACATTTTTAAAACACCGTAGAAATACCTCAATGACACAAAACAAAATGAATCCAAATCTCAGTCGTGTTATTTGTGACACAAATATTTTAAGTTAATGTCCATTTCATCCAAAAACACTGGCTGCTGCTCAAATGTAAGCATGCAGACTGGCACCCGGATCCGCCTTATTTTGGCAACACGAGCTTATCTACCATCACGGTCATTGTGTTTTATTGTGAGATGGCGAGAGGATGACGGATGTTTTTAGACGGAATGATAATCTCTCTGAATTACATAACATCATTAGTGTGTTTGTAACCTTTGAGGAGTGGAAATATATGGCAAATATTAATGTGGTTTTATAGATGATCCCAGAGGCTGCTTCAGTTTTGATGAGACACTAACTTTTTTGCAGCCAATAAAAACAATGTTAGCACGGACCAAGCGAGCTGATTTTAACATCAAATTCACAATGACAGAAATTTTCATCCAGAGCGTCTTGGCAAGGCTGTGTTTTCCACCAGCAGGTGATGTGTCTGTTTTGTCGCTGAGAGGCCTGTTTACCTGCACTTTTGACTTCTGAGGTCCAGTGAAAACAGGAAGTGTCAGGCTGAAGGGCGTCCTTCGAGAGCAGGCCTGCAAACAAACAGACCTGCTGGAAACAGACGAGTACAAGCATGAAGAAAACAGGAAACACAGACAGGAGGAGGAGGAGGAGGAGGGTGGGGGCGGGGTCGTCATGATGTGGAGCTATGAAAACTGTGATGGTGGTGGTGGCGTTTCTTTTCATCCATTTCAAGAGGAAACAAGAAGGAGAAAGAAAGAAAGAAAGAAAGAACACAGGCCAGGAGACACTGTAGGACAATAAGAGACACACAGAGTGCAGAAAACTATGCAAAGCATTGTGTAACAGTTTGTCCGAAAAAGGTCATCTCTCCTGCAGCGACCCACTTTGTTTCTGTTAGCAAAACATCGCTGACATTCCTCGTCAGGCCGCTGAGGGACGGAGACGGCGTGCGTCACTTTCTAACCAGCTGTACAGACACATATAGATGTCAGCCAGCGGTCTCAGTATACAGGCAACAGTCAAAACAGGACCTGCTGGACATGGGCACACTCCGGCTGGCTCTGGATTCACATCATGTGAAACAGGATATGACATATTAGAGACCAAAAATGAGCCCAGCCCATTTTAATTTGTTATTGGGCTTTGGATGCACGTTCCTGTTGACGAATGGTTGATCATTTCCATCAGTACGACAACATGATCACATCCGGCATTCTGTTTGTCCTACTGCAGGCTCCGCGTTAAAAGCCTCTCTTTCCTGAGAGGCTTTTAATGTGAAACACACACACACACACAGGAAGCGATCGGTTTCATGAAGAGTACATCAAATCAGCTTTTCTCAGACTTGGCTGTCACTTCAGCATTTATTTTTTCACATAAAACTTTCCACTGAAACAGCAACTGGAAAAGTGCAGATTGTCATGTAGAGCATGCAGACAACACGGGTGTGTCCACAGCCAACACAACGGGTCATTGTGTCACTGTAATTTTAAACTGTGGCATAAACAAGGCAGACATGCGAGACTCGGCATCACCCGACCTCAACCGCAACGTGACACAATTAAATTTGTCTCACCTCTTCCTCACAAACATCCAGGAGACAGCAGTCAAATAACATGTTGCCAAAAAACCCAACATCAGGTTTGAAAATACTCTGTATCACTGCATTTTACTGATTTTGTGACTTCCTGTCTGTGCATTAGAAGCAAATTCATCTAAATGGAAAGCTAGCAGTCTCATTAGAGCCACATTTCTTATAGTTTTGGTGAATATTTGCATTTTTTTGTTTTAGGTCAATAAGTTTTTACCCCCAAAGCATTATATAGGAGACGTGGCTGTGCCACATGAGGAGGTCTAAACCAGTTTGGCTTTGACTACAAACCCCCAGGTGACATTTTCTACCTACACAGAAAGCCAGAAGTGTCTTCAAAGAAGTTTCATCTAAGTTTATTTCCTGCGACTGAACAAAAGACACCAAAACACGGCGTGATTGTGGAGGACGAGGTCTGAGCCTGTTGCATTCCGGCGCCACGTGGCCTCCTCTAAACTTCTGTACAACCCCCCCCAGAAGAAAACGCAGCAACCGCACACCAGGAAATGAGTCGAGACGCACAAGTTCAGGCAAGACATGACCCCCGCTCCTCGACAGCTGTTTCATCCACACACACACACACACACACACACACACACACACACACAGGTAGCCCTCGCACAGTCTGGAGCTTCCCATGTAAGTGAGGCGCAAGTATGGGAGGAATGCGGTAAACACTGGGAAAGGAAGGAGGCCTCGGAGCAGCGTGGGTAATGACCCCCCAGAGCCGGGGATGATGGGACAGCGAGCAGGAAGAGGGCCATTATGCGGTTGTTTGTTGCTGATTTTCTGGTTGTTGTGTGACCTTAAGTGAGGAGGCCCCTTTAATTAGGCTGCTGTTAGAGTTATTACTCTGAGCATATGGTTACTGGGACAAACTGAAAGGGGGGGGAGGGGCATTGGGATGCACCAGGACCGAGTGCAGTCGAGGGGGGGGGGTGTTGGGATGCACCAGGACCTGGAAGACGGACTCTGAATCTGACCTTTTGACAGCAAATCCCACCCGACCTCCAAAACCTGATAGAAGGTCTGAAACCACAAGAGCTGGATTTCAACAGACAGTTTACCTGATCGATTGATGCTAAAGCGTCCACACACTTTCGGTTAAGTGACCACTTTCCTTTGGTTGTTGTCGTACTTAATTAATGCTCCTAAAAGAAGAATGAAGTCTTTGAAAGATGAAATTCGATGAACAGCCCACGTTTTGTCAGACGTATTCAAACTCTGCTTCTGTTTACATCAAAGGTTCTTCTGAGAGTGTTTGTCCTGTCTGTGGAACAACTTAGACCACAACTAGCTAACCGAGGCAACAGCCACATGAATCCCCTCCCCCCCCCCCTCCCTCCCCCAACCACAACCCCTCCACCCCACGTTCCACTGACACGGCTCTGTGAAGGGTTTCAGGTACTCTGCAAATGTTAGCGAAAGGTACAGGGCCCGGGTCTACGCAGCAAAACAAAACCCACTCTGCCCAACAAGAGCTGCAGGCCCCCCCTCCAAAGAAAAATCATGGCAGGGCTGTGGACCACCCAGCCTGTAACACACACACACACGTGTCTCGAGTCGGTCCTGGAGAACAGGCCTCGCTCCACTCCGGCCCCCTTGAGAACAATTCGCAATAGAGGTGACCTCTGACCCCACGAGCGGCAGAGAAGAAACAAGCACAAAGCCGGGAGTCTTAAACGGCTCTGAAGATAAATAATATTCAGGGTTTTTGAAGAGAGTGGTTCATTTGCTGCAGCTAAGAGGATGTAGTCAGTTCAGCTTCAGAGAAAGGTGATCCAGCATTTTCAGTCAGAGCGGCTGAACTTTGAGTGTCTCCCTGAGGAGAAACTCTTGTTTTATTAGTTTTGAAAATGTATATCATTGTTCTACTTTGGCTGTTTTAATCTGAGCATTATTGGAAACAGCAGCCACAAAACTGAGAATTATATGTGAATTATTTGTTTATCGGTTCAATTTTGTTTTAAGTACCATAATTCAGATTTAGCCTTCGTATATAAAATGTGGTGAATGTTTTGTGTCAGCCACACAGATTTAAAGTTACAGGTTAATCTCCGTGCACTTCTTTATTGGAATGAAAAGCCCATTAAGGCTCAGGTTTAATCCTCGGCTGTAAAACTGTCACTTGCTGTTGCTGCGCAGTTGTTTTGAATGATGTTTTACAATCAGTGGAAATTTTGGGGGGAAAGGAAGAAAATAGAATCAGGTTGGAGGCCTGCTGAAATCTGACGGCGTCCTGTTGGGTCACTTTGCTGAGGCACAGTTTGAGTATAATAATGTTGGTCAGACGTAGTTCCACTTTATTATGAAGTAAAAAAAACAAAACAAAACATAATACTTTACTTTTAATTGATTAAACTGGTCTCTTTATGTCTTTTCCAAATATCAATTATCACAAAACTTTTTCAAACTGCAATAAAGTGGATTTAAGTCCGCTGATCTTAAGACCAAACCTACATGAAGCAACTTTTTTTTTTTTTTTTTTTTTAAATCACTTGAGCTCTACAGATCATGTTATTCAGCAGAGACAAGACAAGTTTACATCCAGTAACAGCAGAAACTCTTTTCATCTGTGACAGTGACACACGACGACAGCGAGCAGACGGATGCTGCACGCTGAGAGCCGACAGCTGTTAGCCAAATGCCCGGGATGCAGCGATTACCGCCGTCGCTGCTCTGCAACCTGGGCCACCAACTGTCGCCATACATGAAAACGGGCCGGCACGTGGGCTTACAAACACACACACACAAGTACGTATACAGTCCTGCAAAATAAAACACCCCTCATTGTCTTTACATCCACAGCTCAGATTGCACTCGAGCCTTCCCTCTGCTCTCTTAACGGCCCCCTTTATAGTCATTCATACGTCACAATCATCAATCCAAGGACACACGTGCACCCCTCCACCACACACACACACACACACACGTTGCTGTTCCCTCTGCAGCTAAAAAGCCAAACATCCCTAATCCTTGGCAGTAACTGGTGACATCGGGGGTTTGAACCAAAGTTGGGGATGCTGTAACAATGAATCCTGGCCTCCCACCACTTCCCATATCCCCGTTCGACCTCGCTCCCAGCATAGCCAGCACACCCTGGCTCCTTCAATCCCATCAGCCCCTGCCCAGGGCCAGCTGCCCGCAGGTCTCGTGCGTGGCTGCGGCGTCTTAAAGGATGTCTCCGCCGTTAATGCCACTTAAGCGCAAAGCGCTTCAGCGGAGAGAAGGCTCAGCGCCGACGGTGCCTCCCCACAGATCAAACGTCACCATCGCACGGCCAGCTGCTCGCCGGCTGGCCCTTTTCCCGCTCGGCCTGCTACAGTAAGCTGCCAGGAGGACAGGAGGCCTGGGGGTTACTGTACCACAGCCAGAGGTGACAGTGTGCGGTGTAGGAGGCTGCCAGGGAAGGAGAAAGCCAAGCAGAACCAAAGGAACACAGCTGCCTGTGTTTTTATTTACTTCTGCACTCCAGCCTTCATCGTTGAGATCAAAAGAAACAATCGTTCGCTGCATACAAAAGATTTCCCTCTTCGTTTTAGAGCCGAGCTACTTTCTCCTGAGATCTGAACAGTCAACTTCTGTAGAACAAACTGGATCCTGGTCTGTAGCGGACTGGGGCTTCCCCCTGCACGGTAATCCAAATGCATCACCTCTAGGAAACAAATGTCCCTTTGCTTCCCGGACTTTCAACTATGAACGGATACTTGTAAAACCAACTTAATACACAAGAACTGAAAATCAAAACTTCTAATAAACTTTCCAATAAATTCCAAATGACTGTGAGCCCCCGCCCCCCCCCGCCTTGTTTAGATATAGTTTGTGGGAAATCTCGCTCATGAGTCACTAAGTTCCTTTCTTTTCATGCCAGTAAGGAACTGTTGTTGGTTAAAGCAACATTTCTGCATGTTATGTTGTCATCGCAACTAACATTTGATTTTACCCTGATAGACGTTTCTGTTAAATAATATCAGATTTGCCTCATGATATTCATGAGTTATGTTCAAAAGCACGCTTTGTGAGGTTGCACAGACCAAAATCTGGAGTTCATCCTCGTGTCCATGTGAATATTTTCACTAAATTTGAAGAAACGGCCCGAAGTTGTGACTGAGGTATCACTTCCATGGGAACGGGACAGGCAGACACTCAGAGGTATAATTACTCTGAACGTTTACCCAGATCAAAAGGTACACATGTGGTTTCCTGTTATGATAAATCGTTTCCTTCTTGCACAAGCCAACAGATTAAAACTGACAAAAATAATACCTTCAAGGTATTCACAGCCAGTTGACTTTCTGCTGTGTGGCTGAGTGATGCAACTTTGAAGATAAAGATTTGGGGCTGGCTGGGTACTCTCAGTTCCTACAGCCCATCCTGATCATTGTGCGCTCACGCTTATCATTATTATTTTGTCTGTTTATGTGCTTCATGTGAACAAACAGTTCTGTGACTTCTGTTCAAAAGTGCAAAAAATTGACTTCCTGCCTTCCTGGCGCCTGATCACAGCTTAGCCACAACACGGGCCTCTTTCCCGCTTCCCCTTTCTGTTCAGGAAAGACCGGCTGTGAGGTCATCAGGTCACCGCTTGTTTAGCAGAGAGGGTCAGTAGATCGGTTTGACAAAACTAATCAATGGTATTTCCCCCGGAGGAACAACAACAATCTTGAAGTTGTGTGTTTCTTTTCTTCACACGGGTTTGAAACATGTTTTCATGATAAGAGTGAATGGGGAAAGTCTCATTACATCACTGAAAATGGTTCCCTCCTGTTTTCTGACTAACAGTCGACAGATGTTACCAAAGTCAAAAAATGCCTTGTGATAAAGCGATTTCACGAAGAAGGGGAAATGAGACATCCTAGTCCGCCGTGTGGACGGCCCGTGAAAGATCATGGAGGAAACAGGTTGCTTTGGGAATCACGGAGGAAGAAACCAAATCAATCAATCAATTCAACGAAGAGGGGTTTCCCCCTTTTAGTCACGGTGTTGATGACTGTCCGAACGGGTGGAATCAGCTGCTGATTGATCTCTGGTCCGGTGGGAGCTCTTTGATGCGAAGAACAAAGAGTTCCTATTGGGTTACACAGGTCAGGATTGATGGTGCGTGAAATCGAGGCCTCTGAGGGGAAAGACGGGGGAAGGCGCTCATCTTCCAGAGATGAGCTCTTTGGAAAAACTGCCCCGCAAATCTGGCGAACTTTATGGTGAAAGTGGACTTCAAAGCAAGACTCGAGGTCCAAGGTCTTCTGCTGCCTTTCCTGCATTGGAGTTACCTGACGTGGGGGGCGTTTGACATCTTGAGTGAATAATAATAAAATAAAACCGCCGTTTATCTCTACAGGAAGCTGAGATGGGACGTTTTTGACATCTCATGTGAGGCCCTCGGCCGTTCCTCTCGCTTTTTCTTGTCCGTCATCTCTTTTCCTGCCCTCCCCCACCCCTCTCCCTTTCTCCAGTCTGGGGGATAGACGCGCTGACAGATGGACCGAGTACATCCGGACACGGGAGTCAAGGGGGGGTACAGGGAGTACAGAGAGGAGGGTGGACCCAGAGGGCAGGAAGCCAGAAGAGAGGGAACAACAACAGCGTTTGCCAGATACAAAGTGTTTCTCCTCGCGGGAAAACCAGATTCCAGGAATGGATGAATGATTACGGGGTGGAAGGAGGAGAGGGCTTAGAGGGCGGTGGGGGGAGGTCGCTGGAGTTCGCCAACACCTGGTGGGGATTATAGGGGAGGAGGATGGGTGGTAGCTGGGGTAGCTCTGTTTTGTTCTGGAAGAAAGAACTTCTTTTTCCTCTTCTTTTGGCATGCTGCTAGATTAGAGGCTCGGAGTGGATGATTAGGAAGTCAGGCTTCTCCAAAACAGTCCAGAAATGTTTTTTTTTTTTTTTTTTTTAAGGGTTTAATTCTAAATTGCCAGCAAAAGGTACAGTTTAAAATCTCACACAAAAAAAGCTCTGTGCAGGTTTGGACCACACACATCTCTGTCCTGTTCAACTAATTTTACACAAGCAGCAGCCTTCTTTTGTGGTTTTATGGTTCTGGGTTTAATCAGGAAAATCAGGCGACAAAGGGAAGTTGAAGTTGTTTAGGTGGAAGATGACACGTTCCAGGTTACAGTAAAAGGTTGTGCGCCACTCTGCTGTTGTGACATTCAGCAGAAATGTCAACTAACCATCGGGGAGATGGGAAGAGGCAACTTATCGGCTGCGTTGCCATGTCATTTTACATCAAAGCTGCAGGGAGAGAGATACTGGCAAGCTTCGAGACTTGCAGCTTTGTTTATAAGTGCAAGGGTAAAATAAGGAGAAACGTTTGAAACTTTTAGTTTCACTGCTCCGTCTGCAATCTGCCGGCTTGGACCGAGTCACCCGTGGACGACGCAGACCTCTGGGCCTGCTAATCCCATCAGCGGAGGTAAAGATGGAAGGATTAGAGATGAGGGATCAATCTGGTGGCCAGAGACTCTGCCGTCACGTACTGGGAAGTGGACACCCTGGGTTCTGACCCAGAGGCCCAACCATGCTGAGCAGCACTTAGTGTGGTGGTGAAAGTACTGAACTGCACTGTCCATTCAGAATTATGAGAAGCGTACTGTTAGATTACAAAAACAAAAAACTCAAATCATACTTGATTTAATAAAATGAATATGGGTTGAATAATCTTATGTGTCCCAGAAAAGACTTTTATTCCGAAAGGGCTTTGATTCTGCTTCCTCCGAGTCTTAAAAAAACCAAAACATATCACTGCATATTATCATGAATTTTAAAATAATATGTGGAGTACTCTGATGATCTGTTTACTGAAGTTGCAAATCTTTAATGTAGATGAAGTTATTTTAAGGACATCTGGTGTGCATTTCTTTTATATCAATACTATACAATGTTTTTAAAAGCCCCATTGGATGAACACATACAATTTACATTTTTTCATTTCATTATTGATCGTTGTCGACTCCACGTCAGGTCTGATTTCCTGCATGTGCGTTTCACCTCCCGATTAAAGTAATTCTGTTTCCTCATCCTGCAGGTAAAGCCACTGAGGGGTGGAGAGGACCTCTGAGAGGGACACGGCTCTGACAGCAGGCTTAGAGAAAAACCATTAACCAGGAGAGGATCCTTGAATCTGCAGCCAAACACATGACTGCACAGACACATGGCGCCTGAGCGAGAGGGACAGGACGCAGCAAAAGGAGCGACAGAATGACGGAGATGATCCCACTGACACACTCAGATGAGGAGAGAGATCAGGCTTTCACGAGCTGTCAGCCCGTCTGTCCGCCACATCATCGGCCTGGGTGGAAACGTTGGGTCTGCATTCCCTCCTGAAGCTGGCCCAGGGCCTACAAGTACCAGCATGCATTGTGTTTAAGATTATCAATGGCAAGGTGTTGAGCTCGTCGACCTGACTGCGTAAGCTTCTTATCACAACTACAGAAAGAGAGAAAGCAGCTCCTCCATTTTGGTGAACCGCCAGTTAAAGGATTCAAGATCAGGTCACCTCGATTATTACCATTTAGTTTTTACAAAAGTGTGCAAATTGATGTCTTGCCTGATGTCTGTTGTAAAATTTTGGATTTTCAGATCCATTTTCATTTCAGTGTTCTGTAAGACAGAAGTTAAAAAAAAAAGAAGCTCAGAATACATCATGAAGGTGCAGCTAGCTACAGCAGCGATATTACAGATGTACCATCCTCATGCAGACAAGTTTCCATCTACGGCAAAAATGGGAGTAAAGACACTGATGGTCGTAGTTTTACATCAGACTGAGCTGCGGAAGACATTAATGACATTAAGACATTAACGCGGCAGTTTCAACTGACTGTTCCTAATAAAGTGGACGATGAGAAAAGTGAAGCAGCAGCGATGAGTAGTCTGCTGATGGTGTGTGTGTGTGTGTGTGTGTGAACAGTGTGAATAGGATATGCCAGTCAGAGCTGCCACCCACAAACCAGATGGCACTTCCCCGGAAATCTGTCCTCACAATCCGCTGGGGCTAACATGCACGCGCACACACACACACACACACACACACACACACACACACTAATGTTTTGGGGCAGCAGGTTGATGTTAGGAATCTGTTCTGCTTCAGCTGCAGTTCCGCTAACGGCCCTTCAATGCTAACGACAAGAAAAGTATCACTATGTTAACAAGATTGAAGCAACAAACAAAATGCTCATGTTCCATTCCAATTACGAAGAGGAATAAAAGTTAAAAATGTGTCCTCTAAAGTAAAAACACATCGGAGTCCTGCTCGGCACACAGGTTGTGGACGGCCCGGCAGGAAGGATGTGTGATCCACTAGAGTGACCTTCGACCCACATGGCCCCAGACCAATAATACGCCAGGATGCCAGGAAGTCCACTGCTTCCTTATCTGAGGAGCAGAGACAGGCTGTTCCCACATTTTGTTCCTTATCCCAGAGAAAAGGGAACCAGATAAAACAACTGAAAGCTGAGCCATGTCGGAAACCCGACGACATAAACGGGGCGGCAGGTTGAAGGATTTGTGTTGTTTCTTTGTTTGTTTTTGTTTTGTTTAAAAAAAAAAAAAAAAAAGAGGTAAATCAATTTCAACACAATGTGTGTTGGTGTGGAAATGCTGATCCCTAACATAAAACTTTGAATCAAGTCCAGTCAAGCCTTCAGGGACGAAGTAAATCAAGTTAAACATTTTTTTAAATCTTCTTTTTCATGAATGAACTAAGTTTGGGTCTTGAATCTTCATGTAAAGCTTCTTGCAGTCTCTTAATGGTTTATTTGACGTTTTTGTCCACCAGCAGAGAACTAAAGTTCCGCATGTTGCCGTATCCAATTGTGCAAATCTGTCTCTCTCCTGGCGAAAATGATAAAAACATCATGTGTTAAATATACTGTACGGATAAAGTCACCCCCATCCTGCCTGAACATGCATCTAAAAGTCCCACTGCTCACTTACACTTGTTGAAAAGTTACACCTTCAGATTTGCTGATGGCTCATTCAGAGAGTGAAATCCTACGACACATCTGGAGGTGAGCAAAGGCAGTTTTCAACCGAACGACGCCGATGCGTGACCTTAATTCAACGCCTCTTTCTTCTTCGGCCGATGCGCATCAGGCCGTCTCGTGTGGTTCAGGCTGCTCTTTGCTTTAAGAGGTTGCACAAACGGTATGCCAGCCCGGCAGCAAGAACATAATTCACGGTCCGCGGACGTGTTATATAAATATCTTTAACCAAAAGAATGCAAAAGGGAAAAAGTAGGAAAAAGGTGCGCACTGCTTAATACTGATAATCAGGTTTTCCTGGAAAATGACCGTAGCTGGTGGGATTTAGTTAAAGCTCCCCCACCCCACACACACACTGCTGCGTTTATTGGACCACAAGACAAGTTCAGCATTAGCAGGTTATATGTCATGGAAGTGAAACTATTTAGGGTTCTGCACACCGTGTCCAGGATACAGGAAGTTTGAGGAGAAACAAATAACATTTTATTAGCCCACAAAGGAAGGGGAGAGGGTGAACCTGTTGTCAGAGGCCTTGTGTACATGCATCCCTCTGTTTCCTGCCAGTGAAAGAGAGGAACAGGAAGGCCGAAAGAGTGAGAGAGAGCGATAGAAAATCAACTCGGGGATCAAATGACAACAAACAGATCACACAGGAGCAGAGGTCCCTTTGAACCCCCCCTCCCCTGCGGAAGTCAGCTTTTTTTTTTTTTTCTTCCTGTGCTCACTCTTTCTTTCCCTCACTTTTTTTTTTCAATTCATCTGCCGCCCCCCCTTCCCACCGGAGATAAGCTTTCAACACGCTAAGCCTTGTAAAAACAGGCCAGTCAAGACCGGCCTGCAAAGATGTCCCAGCATGCTTTGTTGCGTCACAGCACCGTTTGTCCTTGCTGTGCGTTGTTGCTGCAGTTATGACAGATGTTTTTTTTGTGTGTTTTGTTTTTTATGTCTGGAGTTCCCTGCCAGTGCGACCCAAACCTGGATGATGTGCGGTGTGACATCTTAATATTTGTTAAGACAAAACATTATCAGTGACGCATCAACCCCCAAAAAGTGAGTCTGTGATGGAGTGAAATTGTAAAAACAACCTGAAGATAAACAAACAAACAAACCAAAAAAGAAAAGCAGGAATATTATTTTGTTTCATTTTGTGAGACAATGATATTTAAAATTCCATCAAAATGTATTTCTGTTGCAGGATCAGGAAATTCTCTTGCATCATTTGTCAGGTAGTTTTTTCCTGAAGTCATGAAGGTCTTGAACTAAGCTTGAGCCTTAAGGTTCATATTTATAGACAGCAGAGGTTTTAAAGTCCTAGTTTTTTTCCATTTTATCATTTAAACGGGGAAACTGAGTTTGTGGTACGGTGCTGCACGCGGGATCATGGTAGGTCATAAAGCACTGCTGCAATTTGTATCGTGCGACTTTCAGCGTCGTGCTGTAAAAAACACAAAAGTTAAAAAAACAAAAAAAAAACAAAACCTTTTTAGTGTGTTTTTGTTTTTTGTTTTATGAGCAAGAGAGCGGAAGCAGCTTGTTAACTCCTCAAACAGACGGCATTTTTCCAACTAAGCAAAAGTCAGCTGTAAAGAACAAACAACGGAAAAGAACAAACGGTCGAACAGCGAGCAGGTTTGGCTGTTTGCTCGTCTCCTTCTGGGGCTATTTGAACAGGCGTCCCTGTGTGTGTGTGAATAGGTGCACACATTAGATAAACTACAATCAATTACTGTGAAGGCCAGTCTGAGACTTGCTGTAACTCAATAGGCGTGGGTGCAGCCTCCACCCGTCCTCCTGTCCTCCCTCCCATCTCTTTCTTTTTATCTATCTACACTGTCCCCTCCTTTGTCCCCGCTCTCCGTTTATCGTCTCATCCCCTGAAGGGGGTTAAGGGGGAATTTTTGAAAAAGATAATCCTCCTGTTTTTTGGAGATAGGGGAGAAGCAGCAGAGAAGAGAGGAGGAGGAGAAGAAGGGCTCTGGGTATTCAGTTGGGAGCTAAAGATAATGCTTACCTTCAAACTCGCACCGGCAATGACTTCATCATGAGGGGTAAGATGGTGGTATCCACCAAAAGGCTGTGGCATATTATTAGACCGTGAAAGCAGAGAGGAAGCCGAACACTTCTACCTCTGGCTTTAAAATAAAACCACTTGCACCCTGACACTCTCCACTGAGGCCCAGACCAATTAAATCCCTCTTCACCAAAGAAGTGCACCTTCTACAGGGAATCCTTTAAACTTCCCTAAAAACTGCTAACCAGGAAAGAGCCTGGTCACCCAAATCAGAGCTCAGCAGTTTTAACTTTGGACGGATTCATTTCTTTGTCTACAGGAGAAAGCAGCAGTGAAATCTGTAGATGCTCCAGTAGATGCTGGTGTGGAATCGAGCCCAAAACAAATAAAAAGGAGAGAGAAAGTAATTTTAATTCCACGTACTTCTGTGTGCAAGATCTCAGTAACGCTGCGTCTTCTAATTTGGCACAAATGTCCTCAAGGACTGAGGGATGCATTGACCAGATTTGGGTGGTCAAAGTTCAAAGGTCAAGGTGACCCCTCAAAAAAAACTGGGTTTTGATGAACTGATTAAATTTGCTTGGTTAAAAGTCAAGATCAGTTTGATCCCACAAAACATTTTCATTCTTAACTTGAGATCAGATAGTTTCACAGTTTAGTTTAACTTTTTCAGATTTTTACTGATATCTGATAAAAGGTGAGACATTGATTTTGACAGAATACTTCTCCAGCCCATCAACATACAAACACCAAAACACACACGACATTCAGCAGTGAACTCTGAACATGCGTTTGCCTGGTGGAAAGTCAACAAAGCTCCTTCCTCAATATCAACAGGAAACCCCTCCTCCAGGAAGCTATTAACAGGTTACAGGATCATGTTCATGGCGCACTAAAGACATAAAGACACACACACAGTAAAGGCTTTACTGTAAGACGAGCCCTGTGTGCATGTAATGAGATCAAATTGGAAGTGAAGGTGGAAATTGGTCGTTAACTGTTCACATCTGAATCCGTTGTGTTTCCTGCATTTGCTCACAAAAGTTTTTTTCTCAGACTTTCTTTGTGTGTTTCTGTGTTTTCACTCACGTAGAAATAGTAATGACAGTCGAGAGCTTCGGGGGGAAGTTTCTGTTGGGAGAGGTCATCTCGGCCAATCCTCACCCTGAGTCGCTTTAGGCGGGGGAGGGGAGGGGGGAGATGAGGGATCAGGTTCTGTTACAGAAACCAAACCAAACGTAATCTTTATCTGGCAACAATCTCAGCTCAGTGTGCACTTACTTTCTTGTTTGTGGACCTTCCCTGTATCGACGCTGTCCGTTGTTGTGAAACTGTAGCCTCGTCAGACTTTCCGTCCTTCCCATGACTTCTGGCTCAAAGGTACGATTGGACAACATCTTTCTTGAACTTGGAAACAGCAGCTGCCAACAATCCAAGTAAAGTGACCTCGATTCAAACTTTCTTTTTTCCTGCCTTTAAATGTTTTTTCCTAGAAAGTGCTGGGGAAAGGATACTGCGTGAAACTGTGATGTGAAAATTCACACTGCAGACAAAACGAAGACCAAAAAGTGGAAATTAAATCTCCAACAACAGATATTTTATGAGTGATAAAAGTCCAATCTGGATTCTGGGCAGCCAATGGCACCATCAGCGTCTGTTTTAAAGGTTTAACATGCCAAAATTTAGACTTATAATGAAAAATTTCAAAACATTATAGATCCAAGAAGTCGAAGAGAGTAGAAACAAGAAAGGAGGAAACAGGCTGATCTTTGGATTTCTTTTACTAAATGTTATGTCTCCAGAGTAGTCCAGGGGGAAGAGGACCAACAAAGATAGACTGATGGAAGGTGAATAACAGGAGCAAGTGAGGTTGTCAGGCCAGAACCAGGCTTATCAGCCACGCCTGTAGCAGTTACAGAGAACATAAAGCAAGCCTACCAAACAGGTAGGCTGAAAACTAAAGACGCTAACAAAACTGTCATGAGGCCACAAGGTCACCTAAAAAAAGAAAGAAAACCCAGGAGACGTGTGATGAGCAGCACTCGTACACATCAGCTTTTATACCCAGCTGTGATTGTGTGCAGGTGTGCACCACTGGAGAGGAGGGGCGGACTCGCACACACCACTTCAATCACACACATCCATATGGTTAATATGGTAACCCTAAACGTTCCTGTTTTTTTTTTTTACTTCAACCACACAAACATTTTTAATCTGGCTAATATTGTATAAAAACCAACATCCAACTACCTCAACGTTTCTCTCTCTGAATTGGATGAACCGGAGTTGGGGGCCAAACCACTTTATGTAACTGCTACAGAGGGAAAAGACAGAGGAGGAGCAGTAAGAACAGTAAGAAACCAGTAAGAACTTGGTGGGGGAGCAAAGGATGTGGTGGGAAGAGTGAACAGCAGGCAGCTGAGGGCTCCAGTTGGTGTGTGTTTTGTTTTTTTTTTTGTTTTTTTTTACTGCTTCCTCCCGACTCGGCCGCATCGCTCACGACAACTTCACTGCTGGAAAAACATAAACAGCCAAAGTCTCCACATTGAAAGAGGCCGAACCGAGAAACCGAGACAGAAATCGCACGAGGAAGAGTCACCAGATAGCAAGTGTCATGATTCTACGGCAGGAAAATAAAAAAAAGGCAGATGAAAAGATGAAGATGGTGGTGTATCATATCAATGAATGGGAACTGGACCAAAATCAAAGAACAAATAAAAGATTTCTAGTTCCTATCACACTGATCTACATGGTTTCATGTCCGTTTATGGACAGGAACTCGACAGACTCTTCAATTTTGTAGAGACGAGTTGTCCATCCTGATATACATTTTATGTATGATATACTTGATTATGATAATATATTTCCATTCTGATTTAATCCCAAAAATTGAGAAAATAAATGCTTATTTCGGGGACCTATTGAAAAATTCTAAAATCTAGTCGACTAAGTTCAGGTTAGAGATGTTTTGGTCCTGCACACCTTCGATCAACATCACTTATCACCAATTATCACGACAGAAGCAGACACACAGATAACACTGTCAACACTAGAGCTATGCTGTATATCATTTATTCATACGCGGAGGTGTCTTGGCATTATGCAGATATGTAAACAGTGCAGTGGAAAATTATCCGGCAGACGCAACAAACTGCTAAAATGCAAGCTAACACAGAAATGCACACGGGAAAACACACACGTAACACAGAGGTCATACAGCAGACAAGCACCGTCTGTTTTCATAGCTGCAGCTGTCTGGATGTAACGTCCAAATCGACACGCACACACACAGAAATGGACCGACTTGGCTGTAGAGCTGGATATTCCTAAGAGACGATGAAAGATAAGTATGAAGAAAGTATCTCTCTCTCACACACACACAAAGTCAAAAGTCACGTCATCCTTCAGCCAAATCCTGATCAATCCACTGACCCCTGAGAAAGACCACCATGGTGGACATTCAGTGTAACAAACGCCCATGTCCAAAAATCCAGGTTTAGCAGGACTGTTCAGTCAGGGTGGGGGGCGTTCACAGGTGATCCTTCTGTCTCCTCGCTCGCTGTCCTCCTCCTCCTGCCTCGGGATGCTTGCACGTCCTTGAGGATATGGGACTGGTGGAGGAGACACTCCTTCAGCTTGTCCTCAGTCAGAGTGAGACGCTCCTCCAACACTGACACAGTCTGAGTGAAGTGAGGGAGATCATTAAAAAAAAAAAATGCATTAACATTAATTACAGAAACAATAAGAGGAGAGAGAAAGGTGAGTCTTTTTGTTTTTCTCCAGCAACGCTTTGGCTTTGATTCAAGTCATCCATCTGTATTTAGAACGCTGATTCTACCAAACTGACAGAAGCCTTTAAATAAAATATTCATATTGTCAGGACTATTTAATAGTTCATTTCTTCAGTTTTATTTTTCCTGAATTATCCTCTGAAGCTGAAAAATACACCAAATATTTATTTTCTCAAAAACAACATACACACAACAAACTGTGTTCAGTTGAATAGAGAGGATAAAAATTTGATTTGTGAATTAAGAAATAATCCAGCTGCATGAATAAATCATCAATCTGAACCAACTCACCTGTTGAAACAGGTGCAGGAATCTGTGTTTGTTTTTTATTTGACTTGACCTTGGAAAAACACTGCGTGTGTCTCTCTCACGAAAGAAAATATGTCAGATTCCAGTCTTCCAGTTTCAGGCTTTCAGGGATGTTGACTAATAACTGACCTGTGTGAGAATATCCAGCTGTTGGACAATGTGTCCCAGCGTAGAGTCCAGACTTGATGGATGACCGGAGAGAACTTCTAGAGGGTGCGTCTCCGCTCTCTCCTCTTCCTCTTCCTCTCTCCTTCCCCTTCCTCTCCCGCCAGCTCCGGTCCGGCTTTTGGCCGTTGAACCTCCCCTCCTGGCATTTCTCCCCACCTTCAGTTCTTCCTCTCTTGAACCGGCGACGTGACACGCAGCCAGACTGTTGGGGTGGTGACCGTTGGCGGTGGCAGACTGCGTGGATGTCAAGTGCATCCGACTGTTTGAAAGCTGGAGACGAAAACGAAAGAGACGGGGAGGGAAAAAGAAGGAGAATGTTTGCGGCTGTTTGACGGTCACACAACGTTTGCTTTTACGTAAACGCCTGCGCTCAAGTCTGCCTCGGCAACTGTGCTGTACTGAAGTTGAAACGCAAATTAAATCAAATCATCTTTGTATTTCCTGACAGTTATTTGAGGACGTGCCACCGAGAACGATGGGCTCTCGAAAACAGTTCCCCTTAGATGTTGACGCTTTTTCACCATTAAAGGTGCCTTTAAGTGTCCGGCCTGCTTTAATAACCTGCTGTGAACGGACAGGAAATGGAAACATGCAGGAGGAGCGGACTCACCTCCATCACAAAGCTGCAGTTAAAACTTTGGAAACAGTTAAAAAAGGCTGATTCAGGGAACATCAGCTGAATAGTTCCATTTCAGATGGGAATAAAAGCAGCCCTGAACTTAGTCGGCTATGTTGTTCTGTTTGAATTAGTAAAGAATAAAACAGGAGGATTAATTGAAGACAAAGTGTTCAGTATTGATGCACAAAGCTCGACGGGGCAGCCAACATCCTCCCTGTCTCATTGTTCTGTCAGGGCAGACCTCGGGTATGTTGTAACTTGGCAGACCGAAGGAGGTGGATGACTCACGCTGCTGGATGACTGAACGACTCTGTGACTGACCGACTTTGGAGGATAAAGACAAGTTCACAAGGTCATTTGTTCTGTAAGGCGGTGAAAGCCACATCCCGGGAGCAAAACAGGGACAAGTTCACTTGACTTTTTACATTTCTATAAACTGTTCTTGACAAAACATCTTTCTTGTTCACGAGTCGAGGAAAACACATGGAAACGGACTGGGGGGAAAAAAACAAAACAAAACAGAAACTAAGAGAGAACATTATGTTCAGTCACACCAGGGACAAGCTTCCCTTCATCACGTATCCAGACGGAGACAACAGAGCGTGACTTCACATTTACCACCTGACACATTAACATGAACATTTACTTTACAGGCTGCTGAGGAGCTCTTTATAATCAAGCACTTCTCAGAAGGACACCTCACAGTCTTTGGCATTCAGACTACCCCTTCAACCTTGACTTCAATAAGAATTTCAAACTCGCATGTAATGCCTGCGAGTCCAGTCAAAAAAAACTGATGTGTTCATAAACTGAATGAAAGTACTGATTCATTGATAAATTCACTCTTAGATAAAAGTCAGCTGCAGAGGATTTATTTTGTCCCATTGGAGCTCTTTGAAGACTTTTTGTCCTCTCCTGATAAATACAGTAAGATGAACTATTGCATCTTTGACTACAGAACAAAACAGTCAGACTAAGTCTAGACTGCAACTGATGAGCACTGGCACGAATCCATTCATCAACTCCTAAACTTCATCATAACCCAAGGCCAACCATGCTGTCTTCATCTTGCTTGATTTCCCCATCCAACAAAACAAAAACCGACTAAATTATATTTTAAATTATTTAAAATTGAGAAAAGCTGCTTCCTAAATCAGGGGCCACATCCTGTAGAAACAGTATTTGAAAACCAATGATCTCATTTCAACGGCTTCTTCAAATGCAGCCAGTGACTGCGTCCTCTTTTCCGTGGATAGAAAGGCGCAACAGGTTACTCTTGTGATTCAACCTTCCCCACAATTCAGTGCATCAGGAAAAAATGTATATCAGCAGTAACCTGATGGTTACACTTTTAAGTTAAACTGCTTGCTAGGCAAGACTGGCAATGAAGGGCTGCACCTTCATAAAGAGTACCTGAATTAGGACACTAATGCTTTCCATCTTTATTTGAATTTTATATCAAATACTGATATTGATATGTTGGTCAAAGCTGAAGAACTTTCCTTTATTTCAGATCAGCCAGTCACAGAATTTGTCAAAAACTGAGGAAATGATGACACTGGCCTTCGACCAGAGTCCAGATTCTTCTGATAATCCACAACAAGTGCAGCGAAGTTGGGCTTTGGACCAGAATAACAGCAGCGTCTTGTGTGAAAGGTGGAAGTGCGTGAAGAGGAACAGAAAGGCTGGGGGGGGTGTATGAAGGACTTGTCAGGAGGATGGAGGAGGAGGAGGAGGAGGAAGGAAGAGAAAGGGTGGAGGAGGGTGTCACACATTCCTAGACTAATGCACAGAGCAATCGATTCCAGCTCACTTCCTGAACACTGTCCTCACTTCAAAGGGAGGCTGCAGGGAGACAGGAGAGGAAAGGAGGGATGGATGTAAGGAGGGGGGTTGTGGTGGTGTATGAGTGTGTGTATGCAAAGGAAAGAGGGGGGAGGGTTGCTCTCAACTCCTGAGTGGAGGTGAACAAAGCTGTCAGTGTGTGGATGGCGAGTCTCTCTTGATATCTGTGCTATCCCCCTCATCCCTGAGCCCCCCCACCACTCATCCTCGGACACATCTGGCCAACATCTGCTCAGCTCATTTACTCTAAGCAGATCCAGACGTCCGTCTCTGTGCTCGCCCCCCTCCCCTCCCATCTCAGCCAGGAAATTTGGGTGCAATCAAACTTCTAAAAGGCAGGATACCCCTGCTGGCCTGAGTGTCAATCCATCTCTACACACACACACACACTTTAGCATGCAAGCACATTCAGCTACACAAAAGCAGGTGCACACACAGTGTAAATTATCTGACACTGACGATGCTGGAATCAAAAAGGAAAATATTGGGAATTGTACAACAAATATAATAAAGTGTAAAGGTGAACCGAAAAAGCTTTTAGAACACACTTAATGAAATGTACTGACTAAACCCACATTGCATATTGAACAGAAATGCTGTGTTAACAAGAGTGACGTGACGGGGCCCCATGTGCTGCTGAGCATCCCAGATCAGTGTCTATTTCACCTGTTACTTCATTGGTTCACCAAATTAGAAGTATTTTTGGCTTATTAAAGAATAAAAACATAAAACAATAGAAAAAAAAATCCATAGTGGAGAATTATCTTTGTTTTTTTTTTAAGAAGTGTATCCGTTGTAAACTTTGTAAAAGGATATTAGAGGGCTGCAAAATTGTGCTGCAAAATTGTGGAAAACACAAATGGTTTTACACACAGACGTGACATGAATTGTTCGAGTAATACTCCGCGTTAACAGTGAAAGGGAAGGAACAAAAAAAGTGTAATGTGGACTCAATGTAATGGGTGCATTTTATGAAAGAAACCACACACCAAACTCATTGTTTCTCAAATTCTTCCCTCATTTTGCTGCACACAGCTAATAATCAGATGTAAAGCGAGAGAGGACGCCGACACTAATCGATGATTGTTCGCCGCTAATATGGTCGGTTGTGTGTTACCTGCAGAAGATTTACCATCAGGAGAGCAGCCCATGTGGAAATGTTAATAGTATCTGTGATGTTTACGATCAAACGCATCCTCAAGGGGGAAGATCAAAAATAGGCCCCCCTCCCCGCTGCCGCCCCTCCATTTCTGAATCAAATCACAGATGTCTGATCAAAAACATGATTACCATGAGCACCGGAATCAGCAACGCTCTCTGTTTTGCCAGGAAACCTCAGACACTGTGACCCTTGCATAAAAAGCTGTTTGATCTTAATTGAAAGGCCTCTCTGATGATGCGCCCCCCCCCCCCCCAGCTCAACTCCCACCACCCCTCCACTTGCTGCCTGCTCTACCTGAAGCCAACACACTCAAAACTCCCTGTTTATTACTTACTTAGCAATGTAAAAGCCACAAAGTGCACCTCACTTTTCTTTCACTTGTTGACTGGTGATGTTGATATAAAAGTCAGTTTGAAAATTTAAGTTTTATATTGAAATCAAGCTCTAGTCCTTTCAAAAATCCATGACTTTATGACCCTCGAGCTAAAAGCCTGTAATTTAAATTGTAAATGTAACTCAGCAGGGTTGAGTGGGGGGGGGGGGCAGCTTATAAGAGTCCTGTCCACTGGAGAGGACACAGATGGGTGCCAAACCCGGGTGATGTTTAGTATTCACACCAAGCTGCCGTGGCCTCACGATGCTGAGCACCGGCCGTGTTTACGTGCGGTTCAAAGAGCTGCCGCTCAAGATGAGAGCGTGACTGCACAATGTATTCGAGTGAAAGTGATAAATTAAGTAACCACTTGCGACAAGAGCTGCTCGAGGACGGAGCCGTGTAAACGAGACACAGATAAAAGTCACATTCAGGGGCCAAGTGATGAGAAAGGTAACCACCACAATAACTCAGCTATTATTATTACTATCTTTATTATTTATTATTATTCTTTTCTAAACGATCACCATTAAAACATTCAACCTCATTTTAAAAAAGAGCAGCTCTCATTTTTTGTTTAGTTACTGCACAAATTCCTTGTGAGTTATTTGGAAACAAAACATACACACAGCGTTCAGCTGTCTATATATTTGTGCTCCACAAACACACACATACATTTCTCCACAGTGGGGGGGTATAAATAAATAAAGAAATAAATCACACACTCCTATTAGTAATATTTGGGAGCTCTTTCAGCAGAGTGCCTCCAACAATCAGCTAATCAAACGGGTCAGCGGGTGGCTCACTCTGTTACTCGCTGTGGCGCGCACAGGAAATGGACGATTAGCATCTGTCAGGCTCTATCTGTTAAGACTGTGGTAAATAAACCACCTTACTTCCTCCTGGACTTTGTATCTTTTGTGTCAGGAGTGCACATCAGTGAGGCGTTTTGTCTCAAGGGCTCGATGATCATTTTGCATGAGTTGGTCAAAAACAACAACAACAAAAGAAGAAAAATTACTTAGGCCACTTATTAACTTGTGATTTATTTTCAACTAATTAAGCAAGAAAATTTAGCAGAAATAAGTCATTTGTGCGTCTTTGTCACGTCAGCATCCACACCATCTCCTGCATTAGGTGGTACTGGACTCAGTCCTGTGATGGGAGGGGTGCGTTTGCTGGTCATAGGACGCCATGTAATGCCTTTAATAAAGCGGGCTCCATGGAGAGAGGAAATCCTTGTCAAAAATCAAAGCAGGCATTAGCTGGCCTCGACCCCTGGTTTCACTTTCCTATTTTTCCTTTTGGAAGACTAACACTGGAAACTCAACACATATGGATGTCAAGCAAAAACACAAAAGGTGGCGTGCACGCACACTTACTATTGACCGTAATCTGTACGAAAAGTCAACCAAACACACACACACACGCAAACAATTATTCACTCAACTACCACCGCAAACACACACAGCTTGAGTCGCTCTCCAGAATTCTTCCCCTGATTATTAACAGCAGTCAGACTCCACTTTTCTCAGCATACACACACACACACAAACACAAGTCCCTTGAACTCATTGAACCTACATCTATGTTAGATGCTCAAGTGGCCCCATGCTTGTTTTTTATTTTTTATTTTATTTGACCCAAATTTGATATTTTCTTCTACGTGAAAAGTACCAGTAAACATCATTAAAACATTAAACATTCTGTCTTCAACATCTTGACACAGATGTTGACCTCCATCTCAGAACAGTGAGCACATATAATGAATAGACTAATAGAATCGTGAACACTGATGAGTACTGTGAGAGCCTCCACACCATATTTACCTAAATATTAAAACCCACATTTATAAATATATAAAATGTGTGTAGGGGGTCCAGGGTCAGGCATGGCAGGCAATGTAGCTCCCAGCACCTGCTTTTGTTTGGGGTTTTATTATTCATATTAAAATTTTCCATAACTAAAAGTAATACTGTAGTCTGCACTGTACAGCCTACACTTCGACCATATCCATTTTATATATTTATATATATTAACCCAATAAAGGCTGTCACATCATAAAATTTTTATATTTGGAAAATGTTCTTTTCCCACAAACCTAGGAAAGTAATTTCCCACATCGCTCTGAGGTCTGTATACAATTTAGTTCTTATAGACCATTAGGCAGCACCACAAACACAAAATGTTTATATCTAGTAAAGGCAGCATAGATTTTCTACAAAACTAGGTCGGCAGGATCAATACTCATTGGCATCAATTTGTTGACGTTTGCGTGACTTATCACTGAAAATCTCCTCACATTTCACCTTTCAAACTTAAAAAATTTCATTTTTCCCGATTTTCTACTAGTGCAATTGTGTTTTTTCTTTTTTTTTGCAAAGCATAAGATTGTCATCATGTAAATGCCGTACAAGTTATGGTATTATTAGTGATAGTAACAGGAATTGCAGTAACAGTTTTTGTATATCTTTGTAAATCTTCAGAAGTAGCCAGCTTCCTGTGCGGTAATTAGCATAAACACGTAAACTTCCCTCCCCTCCCCTCTTGACCTTTAACCTTTACCAGGAAGTCAGGTGGCGGCTGGCAAGTGATCTGAAGCCTCTGTTTTCTGTCGGCTATGCCAAGACCACATCAGAGGATTCATTTTCCATTCATCTCTGTCACACCTAATGTCATGTACCCAGGTGCAGCCTCCACACCCGCTCCGCAGCATTATATCTCTTCAAACAAAAGCACATTCACACACACGGTTAAGGATGTTCACACCCACACAGGGACACACAAAACTGACAAAGCATTTGCACACTGGGAGCAGGAACACAAACACACACAGATAATAGACACAGATACATGTAGCTATAATTTAGCTGGAACTTCAGATCCAGATCTGATATAACAGGATCTTTGTTCGACGTGTGACAACGTTAAGGCTTTTTAAAAAGCCAGAGCAGGAAGCCGATGGTGGTGGTGGTGGTGTTGGTGTTGGGGTGTGGGTTCATGTGGCTTTGAGGAAGTGGATACATCCTTTATTTCTCAGCCTTCCTTCTTTGCTCCACTCTATCTGTCTCTCTGACATCCACACAGCAGCCACCCACACACTCAAGACGAAAATATCCTCCTCTGCGGTGGATTGCCATTAAATACAGTGCGTTTTCTGACTGCTGCACCACACACTTATGAATGGGGACAGTAAACACCTCAGCCATGGATGTAAAAAAAATAATAATCCTGTGTTGGCTCTGAGGCGGATATTTCTAGTTTTTGTATAAAACACAGACACAAACGCAAAGAAAATAGCTGAGCACAATGTAAACACACACCAAAATGTGCTTAATGTGCAACTTAACACAAAAAAAAGCACATACACAGTACAGAGTACAAAGATTATAACTGCAACTCAGAATCACACATAAGGACACACAGATGCGCATATTGCACCAAAGCATGAAATACATATGGAAATGCACATACACACGGTGATATTCTAATAAATATACGAGCATGCCACTGCTCAAAACAATCATGCACATATAAGACTGAAATTGCATTAACACACACACCAATCCTAGAACACTGTTTGTCTATTCTACTTATCATTCAATATATCATTCATGCCCAAGTCGATTCGAACACACACACACTATAAAGTCTTTGATAAATACAAAGTGTACTGAATGAATGCAGCGCCGCAGCCAGCCGTTTATTCATAACAAGTGCTCCTCGCTCTGAAGCTTTACGTAACATGGGTCCTTGTTGGCTCGGCTGCCGCACCACAGTGTCAGCATTTATCAGATAATTTATGCGTAGATGCCACTGGACGGAAGGTGTGGATTCGATCCAGATGGCAGATGAGATGTGTTCTTGAATATGTGTGAATTTTGGCAGATAGAGGCAGAAAAAGCTAGACTAAGGAAGTTCGACAGAGTTTTGCTGAACACTGAAATGCTTGTGGAATTATTATGTACAATTCGTATTCTATAACACAGTGATGTACAGTTTGTTCCGTATACTAGACATTAGGTTTTGAAAATGTACACCTTAGCACAATGCCAGTCTATAAGAAAGAGATCACAATTCCCCAAAAGCGAAGAACTTTCAATCTATATAATCCAGGTCCTTTATCTCTCAGTGCTATTGGTTATTCTTCTCATAGTGATGCATGTTCAGCGAAGGTTGGATTTAATTAATTATGAGTGCAATAAAACTACACTCCTTCATAACTGGAAGGCATTCATGGTTTTTATGTACATTCAATGGTCTATATACGCATTAAAATACTTTTACTGTGAATCAAATTAAAGGGATAATGGCTCATTTTAAATGATAGGAGAGGTGATAAATAAAACAGGACTGAGAGTTCACTGCCTTGACAGTAATTTGGGGCAATGATCATGACTGGCAACCCAGGACAGATTAGCTATGTGGATGATGAATGCATGGATGGGCTACCAACCACGCTAACATCTGTTTATCACGACCAAACACAAAATACATGTCATTAATTTTATGGGTTGTGATCGCAAAGCAAAAAAAAACAAAAAACAACAAACAAACTTTGACCTGGAAATAACGAAGTTAAGTTAGTAAAATTCATCAGGAAGAGAGGATGAATGTCTGAACTGAACTGCTTCTCAAGACATGTCAATGAAAAGCTGATAAAGTCGGACAACAGCAGTCATAGAGAATGAATTACATGTGATCCATTAATGCCTGGACCAATGAGCAGTCCACCTGACGGATCATCACTGCCATCCTTTCAGCCACAGTCAAACTCTGAGCACTGACGTGGCTGTTTAAAAAAAATAGTAATAAAAAAGTGAACTGGCACATACTAGCTGAGCAGTTTCTCTTGGGATATATAATCTATAAAATGCAAGATGGATGCAGACAGTGAGAAACAAAAAGTGTCTGTCCAAGAAAGGAGGAATAAAGCAAGTCAAAGAAGAAGAGGACGAATGCCGTATATTAGTGTGAAGATGAACTCGGTGCTCTGACCCACTTCTGAAGGATGAATGAGTGAGCATCTGTCGCCGAATCCCACCAAGAATGAAGATGACTCATCGCCCGGCACCGCTTAGCTCCCAGAGAGAACGAGGCAATAAAGAAACAGAGAGAGAGAGAGAGAGTGAGGGAGAGAGGGAGGAGAGCAACATAACCCCTCTAATCAATCTTATCACTCGGACCAAAGAGCAAGAAATTCATAATTTTACTTGAGGAAAAGATGAATATGCGGACAGAAGGGAAATTTTTGAAAACGTAAATCAGTTAAGATTGCTCTGAATAATGAGTACAAAAAGCACTGCAAAGAAGACAGCAGCTCTAATCATTAACTCAACGCCTACCAGCATGTGTTAAATGAATTGTGTGTACACCGTAGCTGGCAGTGCTGCCCTCTGAGTGACAAGGACAATCTTTTATAAATCAGGCTCAAAGCCCACAGAGCTCACCTACCAAGATATTAAAATGCATATATTCTAACATCATTCACAATCTTTAAAGATTCTGAGAGGACTAAGTCATATTTTTAGCACAGTAGCATTGATAACACATGGCTGTGTCGATGACACACTTATTCTGGTCTTTGCTTGCATCCACTTTTCCCACAAAAATTGTTGCATCTCTTTTTATTAGTTCAAGATCTGAAATAAGTTGTCAGATCTTGTAAATAATGGATTCGTGAGAAATGTGTAAGTGTTTTTCAGTCCTGTGTAGCTTAACGGCTAGAACACAGCACTTCGACAGGATAACAGGTTCCCACTCATACTAAAAATGGATGCGCTATTGACAATAGAGGGCTCTGGCTGAAAGCACCCTGCATAAAATAAAAAAATAAAAAGGTTGGCCAGTGTTAGTCAAACATGGTCAAGTGTTTGCAGCGTTTGTGCGGAAATGGGCTGCATTGACCATGAAGTGGATTGTTTTGAACATGAGACAGCAACAGCTCTTTGGTTCTAGCTTTTGCTCTGAAGACGCTTTCAATGAATCCCCCTCCTCTTCAAGAGGAATGAATCACACTAGAGCACAAGTCGTGATCTGGACTGGTGCCAGCCCCGAGGAACTCTAATTATCACCAGTTGCTTGGCTTAAAAACAACACACTAATGTTGACAATGAATGAACTAGAAACCTTTCATCAGGTCGATTGAACTCTTAATTTTAAAGGAAAGGTTTGATTGAGAGTCACAAAAATGTCTGTGAATGTCCACATATGGACAGGAGATAAATTAATGTGCAGCGGGGTGATGTATTAAAAAAAAAAAAAAAAACCTGTTAATTGGACTATTGCAACTGCATGCAGCACAAAGTGAGGGTAAAATAAGATGAGAATTGCACAGGGGCTCGAGTGAATCTGTAATCGGATCTCGGTTACAGTCACCCAGGTGTAAACTAAATTAGTCCATCTCACTGTGCTTTGGTGTTTTTTTTTTAAATGACACTCCACCTGCTTATATAATGACCTCATGTCAAAGATGAGTCACTGTGATTGCACACAGAGGACGAGCATCCTGTAGCTCCCATTAAAATTCCCAGTGTTTTGATGTTAAGGACGAAAATCACACAGATACTGTACGACACACCAACACGTGAGATGAGAACAGATTGGCCAGTGCTGACAAACCTACTTAAAGGTCAGTGTATTAAAGGTAATAGGGAAGTGGCTATTTTCAGTAACGCAGGTTACAAAAGAAATATACAACTACTGTTAACACCTTTGTTTGCTGTTTTCATCAAACAGCAGAGTTGCAAGAAATATGGCAACTTTTCCTCATACTGAGTTACAGCATAGTTTTTTGGCCGCAGGCCTTTTTTAATGTCATTATGATGTCACGTCAAATTTGAACTTTGACCATTTTATCCTTCTTGAAATTGCAGTTAAATTGTGTCATAATAACAGCACGAATTTGTGAGTTATGGCCAAAAATGTGGTTTGAGAGTTCACTTTGACCACAAAATTCTAGTTCATTATTCCAAATGAATGCTTCTGACAAACCTGAGAAAGTTACAGAAATACTCGAGAATGAGGCGGACAGACACCAAAACATTACGCCTCAGGCCCACAGAGAAATAAAAAACTACTTTCCAGTTCTCTGTGAAGAAGAAATCACAGTCGTAAACAACAGGAAAGTCCATGGGCTGTACCTTGAGCTGTTTCAATATACATAAATAATATAATAATACAAGTGTTCAGAGAGGCTCCAAACAAGTTCATGGTTCAAACATATGTGAAGTACTTTTTTTCAGGCCCAACGACAAAGATGATTGCTGCCGTGTATGAAATAATAATTTTATTCCCACCTTTTATTCAATTTGCTCAGATTTCATGTTAACCCAAATTCAGGAAAATTTTTCCTTTGCAAAAAGGGATTGAGCAGTTCAGTGTAATCTTGACGACGGTGTGCGTGTTATAGAAAGGTCACCTGTGTAACAGTGAAGTTAGGCAGACAGGTTGTGGCAGAAATAAACAAGCGTATGTGGCAGTGTGGCTATAATGCACGAGAGCAGGAAGCTATTAACATGGCATTACCAGACCAACAAGGGGCAGGAAATTAAATTTGGCTGCCTCTGAGAAGGTTATGTCCCAGCCCTCCCTCGTGGTGGGTAATTGATTATTATGGCTCTCCACAGCTCCGGCGCTCTCCCTATATATTTTCCGCATGAACACTTCACATTTCCTACGGTTTTTAAGGAGGTATGCTCTCTTCATTTGGCTACGGGTACGGGCCTGGTTTTTTGCCTCTATTTATGGGGAAATTCATAAATTTATTTAAATTCTAAAGTGAACTTAATTAAAGAGAACAAGCGGGATAAATGTGGACATTATGGGGTTTATTTAACATGGCTGGAAAAAGACTGAGGCCGCTGTAAGTTAAATTTAACCCATATCTTACATGCAACCAAAGACCACAGTTCCCTCGATTTAAAACTAGTTTTTATGAGCTTTATAAATACATGAAAAGGTGCTATATGCATGTTTTTGCATGCATATAGCACTCGCTATATGCATTATATATATGCAATAGCTACAAGGACATGGTTGGCATTGACAGCTGTTTAGAGGCAACGTTGTGACTTCAGCATCAAACCGCATTCCTTTATTTGCTAAGAGTTGTCTGTTTACCACTTTGCCATCTTTAGTACTGAAGTTAGCATACTAACCAGCTAGCATGGGCCCAATCGGACCATCTCATTACAGCTCTGATGGCATCTCATAAGCACAATGATCGCTGAAGGGCTCAGCGAGACTGGTAGGTCAGCAGCTGCTATTGCTAACATGAAGCAATATTAAAACATGAATAAAGCTCCTTTAAAAAGCCTAACTGACAATTTTGCATGGCTAAAATTTATAGTGAAAGCAACTGTGAACATTTCATTCAGTAAATTTAAACTGGTCAATTCATAAAGCCCCAGACAGCCATGTAGCTTCCGCAAAGGTCAGACTTACTTCATACAGCAGCTCTCCTTAAGTGACAGTAAATACCACCTGACTCAAACCTTGTAAATCATTAACAGCAAAAACCCCTCACATCCTGTCACGACTTTCTTTGCGACGAGATAAGAGGACAAAGCAAACTCACCTGGATTATGACAACGACAAAAGTGCACCAACATTTTACACCAAACAAGGTGTTGATTGTATGCAAGATTAAACGTACTGAATCAAGGTTATTTTGAGATAATATGCTTCAGGGCACTTTGTGTTGCCAGTGTTTAGACATCTGCAGTGTTAAAAAAAAAAAAATAAAAGGCCTCCATCTTCTTTTTATTTTTCTTTTTTCATTTGTCATTCAAACTGCATCCCCACCCTAAGTCAGGTAGAGCTTCAGCAGCAGCAGCAGAGAGAGACGGGTGAAGAGATTAAAAACAAAAAGCAAAGACAAAGCGGGGGTGAGTGCTAACTCAGCATGCTATTAAACAGGAATACAGTTGGGGTGACAGGAGCTCAGGCTGTAATTCACTCTAAAATACACCCACATAGTAAATACACTCAGTCTGAGGCGAAGGTGTTCTTTAGTGGACTTAACCCCACCAGATATACACACACACCTGGGACATCAGTGTAAACACTCATACGTGCTCACACCCATGCAAATACACCCACACACAGATTTCTGGCCCTTGTCCTGACGTCGTTAACTGTGTTTACCATGAGCGTCGGGGTCACTGTTTAAAGCGTTTAACCTCAGCCAGGTTATTTTTATTTGAATACTTGCCCTCACCTGTTACACTGGGCTGTTGCTACGATCTGGAAGAATCACCTGTGCCCTCAATATGTCTTTATGTCCGAGTCTGCAGTCCTGTTTAGTCTCAGGTTGTCCTGACTGTCTGCCAGTCTGTTCCCTGTAAATGTAGTTCCAGGTGGCCACCTCGAGCCCGCAATATAATAACCCCTCTGTATTGAGGTACAGACACAGCAGGCTGGCCTCAAAGCACCACGAAGACTGACCAATACAGAATTTTTACTACGTTCATTAGTGCACATGACCGCAACTACAGACATCCAGTTAACAAGTGTGGACAGAATGTTTGTCTAAAACTATTTTTTTAAGAATCTAAAAATAAAACCCGAAGAGCCACAACTCAAATAGAACCCAATTTATAATTTCAGAGCCAAAGTCTTTCTGTGGAATATGACTACACATGTAAAAGTACAGT
This sequence comes from Echeneis naucrates, assembly GCF_900963305.1. Lineage (NCBI taxonomy): Eukaryota > Metazoa > Chordata > Actinopteri > Carangiformes > Echeneidae > Echeneis > Echeneis naucrates. The sequence continues at coordinate 1,999,305 of NC_042526.1, read as the reverse complement.
TGCACTCCAGCTGCGAGGCTTTTTATCATAAAATAAGGCAATTAGACCAATAACAAGGAAAAGCTTCCACTCATCCACAATAAGTGGCTGGTTATTTGTCTACAAGACTTTTCTCTTTAATGTCAGTGGCAACGTGTCACTGAACCTTTGCACAACTTAACAGCGTAACAGCCTGAGCCAGTCAGCAATGTTCTAAACAATAAAAGTATAATAAACTATAATAAACTTCCACCTGACATCAGTGCTTCCCCCAGAGAAAGGACTTTGGAAGGAATTAAAGTTAGACGAGGATTCCTCTAATTGAAATGGTGGTACGATTCCAGACATGTGACAACGTTGCCCTCGGAGTCGAAGTGCCGGATATCACTGCCAGAGTGATACATACATACACTCAAATGGACAAAAAGCCACTAGTTAGTACCTTAAAAAAAAAAAAAAAAATCCAAAAACTACCCAAGCAGTCAACCATATCCATCACTGGGCTTATTGTGTCAAGTTCTTCTCCAATCTCTTGAAGAAGAAACAACTTCTTTTTAGTAATTTGTAATATTTGGTGCAAACATACTCATTTTGAAAAGAGAAATCCTCTTGTTTTTTTTTTTTCCTCTAGCATCTCGCTGGCGAGATCAGAGGTCACGGTCAGCTGCAGAGAAGTACCCTGAGATTAATCAGTGTTTTGTTGAAGGACGCTTCTGCAGGATGTTTATGTCATGGGGGCTTGAACATGAAACATGGTTTTCCAAGTTCCCTTGTTTCAGGGATAGATTTCATTAGTGTAGAACATGTGCAGAAGATTTAAGAGTGTGTCCTGTCTGCCAAAATGTGAGCTAATAACTTTGGGCAGAGCAAAACAGGATGCGCACACATATAACAAAACTAAATGAAGAGCCAAGATTTAGGTCACCAACCCAGACACAGGACATCGTTTTCTCCTCCTTTGCTGTAACTTTCAGTTCTTTCTTTGACTATTGTTCATTCTCTGAGTCAGTCAGCAACTCTGGTTCCTCTTGTTTCATCGCTCCCACTGTCTTTGCCATACTTCTGGCAAGAACGGTTTGCTAATCATCCTGTCTGTCTGACGCCTTGAACAAAACAGCAAGGACGCCCCCCCCCACCACAACAAAAGGAAGACAATTGTTTGTTGTGAAACAGCATTTAGAAAAATTCTGAAGTCTCTGTGTTGTCATTCATTACATTACAATCGAAGTGTTGAGGTTTAATAGTAAGCTTCTTCCTTTTGAACGACAGAAGACAAAGATGTGTTGGATTAAACCAACCTGGACAGTGTCAAGGTTCCCGAAAAGTCTTGTTGGTAAGGAAATGAGGATTTCACTGAGAAGGTCAGCGTCTCATATACCAATGGGGGCTTTTTCTCCAGTTGGTTTCTCACCGAAGTCTCAAGTGAAGGCGAATCTTTTCACAGCGAGGAAGTGAATGAGCGTCATTGTGGCTTTGCATGGGATTAGCCCATTTTAAAGCCCCTTAGCAAGATTTACCCACATTATTCACATTTTAATGGACATTCCCACCCACACATACGCATGACGACTAAAATCAAAATCCCTGTCAATGAAATAAGGCGGCAAGGGGTTTAATACAAGAGAAGAAATTTCAAGGTTCATTGACCTTGATCAAGCACAAGCTTTTTACGTAGCGAAATTATTTAAATGGAGGGAACTCATAAAAGAACTGTACCTGTTGGATTGGAAACCATGAGTGTTAAACATCCTTTCAGTGATTGTGACTGAAGTGACAATTTAGTAACCAGAAACAAAGGCTATACTTAAACCAAAGACAGACAGCTGGAAGGAAATCACTCTCAATGGATATGGGCATAACTATTATAATGTTCAGAAAAATAAAACAAAAAAAAAATCCATATATTACAGCCTGGAAAGGCCACAATGAAAATAAAATATCAAGTTCACAATTAATGCTATGACACTGTTGTTCAATTACAAGTGATGAAGCAATAGGCAGCAATGTAATCATGGTGACAAAGCATTTGTGTAAGGATGGAAGTGTCTAGATTTAATTAGAAGCCAGTTCCACATCACTAAGACAGAAGCAGCAGCAGATGAGGATAACATTTAATGTTACAGCGGCAATTAAATGAAAGGCATAGTCATCTATCATGTTTGAAAATGATATCTTGGTTTGCTAACTGAAATGTCTACAATGATCCAGGCACAGCTCTAAAGCCCTTCAGCCCCGCCTTACAACATTCCAATACTGATAGCAGGTGGCTAAATGAATGACAAGAGAGAAAGGCCAGCTGATTGGGAAAGAGAAGCAGCCAGTGGAGTTACTCGACTGCTTGATTGGCAGCTTTGAGTGGTTTGGGGGGGGGGGGGGGGGCATCCTGTGCATCTGCCCTTCAAAGTACAGACAGGAGGAGAGTTGCCCAAGGCTTTGCGGTCTGTCATCACGGGGCCTGTAGCACCGAGTTATCTCGGCCGTTTATCAGAGACACAAGCAACAACCAGGCTTTTTCATCCATATGTTTCCACGTCCACGCCTATAAGTGTTTGTGTCCATCCTCACAGTCCTGCTTCTATTAACATTACAGCTGCAGGGAAAATCTGTGAAGCCTTGGTGACCCGATTCTCTGTATTGACTGGTCATAACGCAATCTGATTTTCAGATGGGTCACAGCATCCCTGAGCTAATATAACACCAAAAATCATCATCTTTTGCGTCCTTATTGAACCAAAACCAATTGAACATTTGCAGTGCTGAAGGCAAAAGGAAGTAAACGCTGGGATTTAATAATTGGTCAAACGTGCTTTAGCTCTTCCACTAGCTGTTCATTAGGCCTGCAAAATGTCCAAGAGGAATTTTGGACCAATGTTTGTATCGAGCTACTTCCAGCTCAGACACTTAGCATGTCAGCTGTGATTAGATCTCCTCAGCTCATTTAACTGCATCTCTACTGTGTAATGGCTTGAACTCTTTGTTACATTTCAATACTTTGTTGTTCATTTTCAGTGATTAAAATGTCTTCAACATTATTCACAACATTTCAATATTTTTTTAATTTCTAAAATGAGCCTCACACTCTTGAATATTTATCTCTGGTGGAGGCACTGAGGGGTCAGATTAAACCCTGACAAGAAGAGTTAAATTAGGCTGGCATCCACAGTTAAGACCGTTCACATCAAACGATGGGATGCATGAGGACTGTGATATATTTCCTAAGAACAGGAAATATCATGTGGAGAGTGTGTGTGTGTGTGTGTGAAAGATAAAGGCTCATTGAAAATGTAGACATACATAAGCACAAGGCTAAAATAAACATATTGGGGTCTATAAATAGTTTTCAAAAGACTTAATGAAAACATTTGTTTATTTAATGCAAAGGGCACAACATTTTTATGAACGAGCTGACTCAATCTGATTGACAACCAGTTACTGGAATCCATTAAGATGTAGTTCTGTATGAATAGTACTTCCCATGGGTGATGGTTAGCAAAAAAACTATTTGTTCCTGATTATTTGTAGATTTGAAGGAAGTTCTGTCTGCAATCGGGTAAGCCTGTACTACAAGCTTGTAGTAATGACTGCCAAAAACAAAGAGATTAGCAATTAAGTGTTGTGTCCAAAACTCATTAATCCAAATGGCAAAAGCCACGTTCAGCCCATTTCTCAGAGCACAACGTTGCCACTGTCCAAAATGGGACACGGGAACAGAGATTATGTGGAAATATCAGCCAAAACTTCCCATCAAGTGTGAATCACGTGTTAATCATTCAAAAGTGGAGTCATTGTCAGAGTTGGATAGATGATTGTCTGTTTTATGTTGATTCCAAGTTATCTTAGTCCTTTTCTTTTTAAGCGGCTTTATCATTAGCTTGAAAACAAAATCAGGAGTCCTGGATTCATTCGTTCCCATGCTGCACACACAAATGCATGCAAACTATCGGACAGAAGTTTAATTACATACACTTACACACACAAATTCACACACATTGCAAACATGTGTTACTGGTCTAACATCTGGTCCCTTGAGAAGGTCAAGGAAAGTCAGCCTGGAAAAGTTTACAAAGTCAGAAGGCAGAAGAAGATAGTGTGCAACCAAACACCAGCTGAAAAAACAATTTCACACACAAAAGCAGGCATAGACTAATCTATGCTATATTGTATTCTTTTGTTATTTTAAGGAGGGAGAAACACATAGTTCAGTTCCACAGAAGACTTTGCAGAGGAGGGAGAAGGCCCCAGAGGCAACTTCCCATACCCAGAGGTAATATTTGAGAGACGAGGAAAACATTTCAAACTGCAGAGTCCTTCTTGTCATTTTCATTGTACCACCTCCACAAAGGCCAGGGGTTAACGTCAAACCATCCAGACCTTCAAGCCCACTCTGTCCTGAAGCAGGTGGATCAACAGACTGCGCGAGTGTTTCCTCCTGGGCACTTGTGCACTCACAAGGCTATTGTGCTCCACCATGTGTGGCAAGAACAGCAGAAATGTGGCTTATTATCAAGGCAGAAGAGTCCTACTGTTTCAGAACACTGCCAGAATTAGAGAGGGTTTGGGAGGAGAGAGGTGTGAAGAGGAGAACAAAGATGAAGACAGCAAACAAAAAAATTGACACAGCATTGGGCGGCACCGTAGGGCCGGCAGATTACAGCTTTGGGAAGCTGTGCTGTATCTGAAAGATGACTTGCTTGCATTCAGGTGGCTGTGTCAAAGAAAACTTCTGTCAAATCTCAAAATCTCTCCCTGCTCGTTTCTTTTTGGCTGCAAAGGACAAAAATTCATTCATCTCTTGTGTACAGCCACAAAACAGCAGTTGTTCTTAATCTGATACATCCTCTCATAAGGTGTGCTTAGACTGAACACAAAAGGACATTTTATTGTCACAAATACAAGAGTAAATAAGAGATATGCATTCATGATGCTGGGTCGCACAGCTTCAGCCACATTTTGAACATTTTTCAAATTGCAAGGGCACGTTTGCATCGCTCAGGGCCAAACCTCGTCTGCTGCATTTGCACCATCTGTAGAATCTGCATTTTTGTCTGGACGCAACAGCAGCTGCTGCCAAAACACGGACGCCTTTATGCAAATAATCAAACACAACTGTACCAGGCAGCTTAAGTGTAGAAAATTTGAATAGGAATATCACTGTCACCATCTGCTTGACTCTTTGCTGAGTAGCAGCCAAAAAAAAAAATAATAATAATAATAATAAATAAATTTGCTGCTCATTTCAGACAATTTGCCCAAATGGTCAACACACTTTTCAGTAAGAACATACAACACATCTACTCCAATCGTTCCATGTCAAATTCAGGGACATCAGTGTGTTACTTGTTGACCAGATGTCTTGTCAATAGCCCTCACATGAGCCATTCCAAAGAGAGTTCCTGTTTTGGGTCACAAGGTTTGACAAGTTCCACAGTTGTCAGTTCAAACTGATACCATTAATGTGGTCTAACTGATTCATCAGAGCAGTAAAAGGGCGCGCTAAAAATAAAGAACTGTAGAGAGGGAAATAAATGGGTGACTTCCTTTCATTACGCTCACTTAAGTGTCCAAATATAGCTGGTCACAAGGGTACCAGCGGCACAAAGGTGGAATGTGGATATATTCTTGTATTCTTGAACATAGTGGGTCAGTCAGCTCTTTCAAATATAAAAAAGCCACATTTTATTCATTTTTAAATGTTAATGAGCTGAAACTTAAGAAATGATTTGAGCACATCACGAGAGCAATAATTATCTACCATTAAACTTGAATTTATCACTGCTTTAAGGCTACAGAGATAATGCAAAAGGTTGTGCAGTCTTTGCTCAGTTTTACTGGACACCAACGTAATATTGGAAAGCATAGCTTGAATTATTCCATAGCTCTACTTTAATAACCAGATTTGTCCCTATCTGATCTGCATTTTGTAAAATGTTGATACAAAGTATTAAATAAAAAAAATAAAACAAAAAAACATTTATAAAATGTATTTTCAGCAGATTACCGTTGCCACAAAAGGTAGTTTCACACAAATGAAAGAAGGATTTTGAGTTTTTCCATATAACCTCCATTTCAACCCACTTGGAACAGCAGGTGTTTTACATTAAACTGGATGTGCTAATGGTGTGTTACGTAATTCTTTGAAATTGTCACATAAAAATTACATTTCCATATGATGGTGCGGGAATGATTTTGCAGCCGTGATGGACTTTCTCCCTTGCATGCAATTCCATCGTTATTACCGGGCCCAAATTGGGGCTTAATGATGTGGGGGAAAAAAAAAAACATATTGCTATTATTTTGACAAAGACTGAAATTTCATGACTCCCAAGACTGTTTGCATTTTTTTAAATAAGGATGTGACTGAATAGCCAACCATCACAGTGAGGTCCTTTTGTTTCTACAAACTTCCATTACTGTACGACACACTTCCCGGTAACACCACGTTCATTCGCAAACTGTCGAGAAATGCAAGCATCCAACTCGAACACTGACCATTCACAAGTTGTACTGTTCTTCTCACTGGCAGTTATATAACACTATATGGTGAGACAACAAGTTAATACGTAACAACAGCTAGCGTTCAAGAACAATAAACATGGGCAGGTTGCTAAGAAGAAACAGAAAAAGTACATATGGCCTTTTTTATGTTTTGTAGTTTTCATCCATCTAAAACATCTGATTTGTTTGCTTTCGTTCCTGTAATTACTTTGCTTGACTACGTAGACTAATGCGAAACTATCACAAAGGTTTTCCATTGAAGGAGGAAATGTACTGGCATATGGAAGTCTTAGGTGTACATGGGGCAGGAGGAGGTTAATCTTTCCGTGCAATCTGGACACATATCCAAGTAAAAGGATGACTCATTTCCTTTTACCTTCAAGAGAGCCAACTTGGAGATTACTTGGACGAGTAAACAACTCAGAGGGAGAGAAAATGGAAAGAGTGACAGAGGGAACGGACTCCAGACGTATCACAGCAAATCCACTCCTATGAAGATTATCTGCTGCAAATAACCACACAAAAGGCATCAATATTCAGCCCAAATCACCTCAGTGGCTCTGAATATGTCAGTAAAGAAAGTAGGTGATTCACACAGATATAAAATCTGAGGTCTCAGTGGCTCTCGGGAAATAGGCAGGTGTCCTTAAGAGAGATTGGATTGAGCTGCATTGCCACACAAATTCCTGCAAATCAGCTTTAGCACTTAAGCTAATACCAAAAGGACTGCAAAGCACCTGTGGGAAACTCATTTGCCATTGAGAATAACCCCACCGCTAATTACTAATTGTCTTGTTGTGAGACAATGAACACTCTGCGCCAGCACTGACCCCCCCCCACCGAACTCAAACTCCCAGACTATGTTATTGGCCAAACCTTTCCCATGTTCCCACACATACCGGGCTCACAGCCACCACAAAACACTTAAGCATCTTTAACCAAGAGCCTTAACATCTCAACCTTGACAAACAATCAAACAAATAACAACACAACAAAGAGCTTTAGTGGTCTGATTCTAACAATATGAAAATCATTTTGTTAATGAGACCACAGTCACACGTTTTGACGTTAAAAATTGCAATTCCTGGCTGACCAAGAACTTCTCAAAAGATTAAAGCGGTGTCGACAAAGTCCAAGACCCAAACAAGCAAAAAAAACTGTCTAGTGTCAAACTAATTATAATCCTCAAAAATCTGAATGCAAAAAAATTAAATATAAACTAATTTCCCAGCCATCAAAAGAAGTCAATTTGAGGTGAATGGTCAATTTCTAGAACATCCACATTGTAAACTTGTTGAAAATGAAGCAGGTTAATTGAAGACTTTCCTACCGCAATAAATTTGCACAAACCATCATTTCGCCTTAAAATAGGGGATGCTGTAAAGTTCTGCTGGTTTTACTATTATCTGATGTAAAATCATCCCAGTAAACACACACATTTAGTATGATTAGATCACAGTTGGAAAATCTGAGAGATATGTAGAACCAAAGTCATAGAATCAGAGTCCTTTACCCAAACAGAAGGTCTGAAACAGAACCATGCAATGCTGAATATGTGAATTGGAAAAGGAAGATAAACACCAAAGAGGAAAAAAGGTAATTCATGGACAGATAGAGTGAAAAGATAAAAGGAGAGCAGATTAGATTTAGAAAAGAAAGAGGAAAAGCTTGAATACATAAAGCAATAAAAGCCCATTAAAGGACTCCATCAGTGAAGCTGTGGTCAGACGGGGGGGGGGTCCAGTTTTCCATTTCTGAGGGAACAGGGAGATGGATGACTTCCTAACAGGTGGACTATGAGCTTAACAGGCGGGGGTATCAGTGAGGGGAGGTGAGCTTTAACCTGGGAAGAAGGCAGTGTTGGGTAACAGCTGCTCCTCCAGAAAGAAATCGTAACCCCTTGGCTTCCTCAACTCATAAGAAAATGGATTTGTTTTCCCTTTTCCCTTCCCATTAATCCTCCCTTCACTGAGGTATGGTATGGCAAAGAAAACAGATGTACAGATATTTTAAGAGGCACATAGAGAAAAATGGTCAAGTCACACGTAGTTGTTGAACATGCAGTATGAATTATATTTTATATAATTGTATATTACATATAGCCCTGGCCGTATCTATAGAAGTGTTCAACAAACAGCCAGAGCACAGATAAAGAGAAAAATGAGTCAGTGTCCCTACATATAGCAAATAACTTGGTTCAACCCACCAGTCTTAGCTAACTTTTGCTCCAGTCACTCAAAAGCTGCAGGTATATGTCTCAATGGGAGGGAAAACAAAACAAAACATGTAAAAAAAAATATATATATATCAGGAAAATCAATAATTATTTTTTTTTTCTGCAAACCCAGATGAGCTGGACAGAAATAAGCCTGGCAGGCAGCAGAGCCAAGAGGCGTCTGATCTTCCTACACAGTTCACCAGGCCACATCCTCTCCTCTTCCACTCAGGAAGAAAATAGCATCACTTGCAACACAGGCAGATATTAAAGGTAGCCCATTATTGCCATTCCTCCTCCCTAACACTGGTTTCACTATAGCTGTTTAACACCATTATTAAAACTTTAAGATGGGGAATTATTACAATTATTTGGTGTTAATATGCCAGCCAGTCCACCGTTGACAGCTGTAGAGAATCTGTAAATCTGTAAATACCCATTTGTTAGTTCATTGTTCTAATGAAAATAATATCTAAGAAGAACACATAGAACACCTTGAACTGCAAATTTCTAAACAAATATGGAAAACTGCCGTAGCTGGCAATTTAAATTTTTATGCTATGATGTATCACAACACCTGTTAAAATACAGAAAACATTCATATTTTCATATCCTATATTTTCTGATAGGACAGTGTAGAGGGACAGGAAAGGACACAGACATCGGAGAAGGTAAAAGATGATTTTTGTTTATGATTTGTTGATGATTAAATAATGCAACAAAACAGAGAGAATGGGAGTAAAGAAAACCAAATCCTAGCATGGCGAGAACACAGACTCAACGCGCAAGCAGGGAATCACAAGCGGTGGGCAGGGCACCGCTCTCTCCAGGCTCTTGCAGGCTGGATGACGACAACATAATCAAATCTCATGTTTGCTCTTCTTTAGTTCATCCAAGTTCTATTTTCAGCTCTTCCCCCCCCCCCCCCCCCCGGCCCAGCACCCACCCACCCCCAACCTCCCTGAGCTGTGGTAGCGGCACACAGGGAAGAAAAACACAACACATAACACATTTGCCTTTCAGGTGTCCCTGGCACCTGTAATAGACCTGCCCAGATATTTTTAGCCTCCTGCATGGGCCGAATGTCAGCAGATTCCCAGCAGAAGCCCCTGAGGATGCAAGCTGTGCCATTGAGACAGGACGTTCGGAGTGCTGGTGGTAGGTCAGATGTGGAGGGACGGCCTTCCTAAGGGTTGCCCTTCGAGTGGCAGGATTGGAAGTAAACAGCTTAGAAAAAAGGGCACGATGTGTTTGGGAAAGATAGACTTATGTAAAAGATTTGATGTCATAGGATTCAGTATATAACATTAACTTAAAACTAAAATCACTACATCTGAAAGGACAACAAAAACAAGTAAAAACTTAGTGATGTGGTCAGACATCACTGACCTGAATTTGTTCTTAATCTCACTTTAAAAAACAATACAGAAAAAAGACAAGGTCAAGATCTACTATGTGAAAGTTTACGGGAAATGTGTGACATTAGGTACTTGTCAAAAGTCACACCATTTATAATTTTCAACAGTCAGTCAGTTACTCGTAGGACATTCATGTTGTGCTGTCCAGCCCAAAAAATGCCAAGTCGTCCTGTCACATGTATCAACTGTCTGACCCTCATTCTACATTTTTTTCTGTCAAAGAAAGCACAAAGCAAAAAAAAAAAAAATTGACATTTCAAATCCTAAAGATATCCAATTTACAATAATGTAAAAGAGAAAGGAAGGATCAAGGCAGAAGCTGGAGCCAGTAAATGATTCAAATTTCTGTTCATCACACATCTTTCAGGGTTAACAAGAGATTGACAATTAATTAGTCCACTGACAATTTCAGCACTACTGTGGAAATTTGGATATGTGCTTTTGTCAATCTTAGCAAGTACTAATAAAAGTAGTGTTTTTTCCTGCATATTTAACTCGCACAAAGCATGATCACAAGGTCCTGAAGCAATGACCTGCTTCAGATAAGTGAGCGTTGCATAAGGTAGAGATGAGACAAGAGTTAGAAAAGGAGAGAAAGGGGAGAGACAGGAAGGGTGAGAGTGGTGAGGGGAAGTGGGTGAATGGGAATCCGAAGAGAGAATCCTCCTGAATTAGTGATAAGGCTTGCCCTCCTCTTCCATTTTTGATGAGGAAGATCAAGTTTTTGGACACTTGCATGCCAGCACCAAGCTGACTGGAGTTGCCCCAGGAAGTCTTGCAGCAAAACACAGCATTGCAGGACGTGTGGCATCTATAAACTGCTTTCCACTTTGACGGTCACCGTTGTCATTGGAAGGTCACAAGGCCCCCAAATAGTTAGGAATCAGCCGGAGACACATCCAGCAGACACACAGAAACATGTGGATACCAATGGAATTAAGTCCAAAAAGCACTTAGAATAGAATAGAAATTCTAATCTTTTTGAACGCAATTCACTTTAATGCAGTTAAGTGTCCCAGCTTTCGCCTCAGTTACTGAGTAGGTGATGAACACCTGACCTATCTCACATCCTTTTCCCCTGTCCAACGGCTGATGGAGTCTGGCAATAAGACTTGGCTCAACTTTCGCCACATCATCTGACACCATACCACACTGGCCAAATACCTGCAAGTGCATCTAGCTGGCAGATTAGTTGGGTAGAGCATTCATTCAATCATTTACCCATGCCTCACCACATATCATATTTGTAGATGAAATTGGTTCAGCTTGAACTCCTCTCTGGTGTATCATGAACTATACCTGTTACGACTAAACACATTCTAATCTATTTTCATGCAGTGACAGTAAAGCAATCTTGAATCCTTAATTTCGCATTTTCCAAGAAAAAGATTGAAATGATTGTGTGTTATAATTACAGCACACACACACACACACACACACACACACACAGCCATTTGCTAATTGTTAAAATAATCACTTGTAGCAGGTTTAGGCATCCGATTTGGTTGTTACATGATGATCAGTTCAGGTCTGCTGAGGATTCCTGAGTATGTAAGTCAGAGTTGGTGTGATTCAAACAGTGCATGAGAGAGCACAGTATGAATGAATGTGCCTGATTGTGCTTCAGAAAGCGCGAGCATGAGCGCTGTGGCGTGACTCTACCACAGTGTGTTTGTGTGTGGATATGTGTGCAAGTGTGAGGGTGTTATGCAGCCTCTGGGAGCCCGTGTCCTGATGGAAAGTGAACCCCTCCCCTCCCGGAGATGTTACTATGTTTAGCTCATTTCCGTCATGTCTTGTCACTCATGTTCTCCTCTACAGCACTTAAATCTAGTATCAAAAAGCCTCCAGGCCATCCAATATCCTGTACTTCCCCTGCACAGGAAGCTAGAGAGGGGTCGGCGGCAGGGCCGTCAGTGTAAATGTAGACACACACACACAAACTGTGCAAACACACAAACATGCATGCCCCAGCATCCATTCACAGTTCATGATTGCATCTGAGACATAAAAAAGTTATAGCACAGCAAAGTGAGTATGCAAACTCTTAAAATTAGGATTACACACTCATTCACACAATATGAAAGGACATACACCGACAAAAGAAACGCACACGCACACGCACACACACACACACACACACACACACACACACTAAGAGGCCAGTGACAGGAGGCTTGCTGGTAGAAGACACCCTGTCTGGTCAAACTGGCGTCACAGTTAACGTCTGCGGGGACATGAGAGATGGCGCAAGTAACCAAATCTAGCCTTCCACTATCTAATATCCTCTTAAACACACACAAACACAGACACACATTTTCACTGCTGAAGCTCAGAAGACCATTTATTAGCAGGCTTATTTAAAATGTTGTTTTAACCTTTAGCCTCCACACTTTATAGCCAAGCTTAAGTAACTAGAGCTGTGTTTTTATAACTAAGCAAACCAAAACTTTGCTTCAAACTCATTTGCCCCTCCTTTGTGGGATGATCATGTACGTTGAGAGACAACGAGTCACACAATTCACAAATAAATGTCACCTTCTTTAGTGTAGAGGAAGCACACTACAAACTGCTCTTTTGGATGCATTCAAATCTAACTTCAACTTCAGCAGTAAATCCAGACAGATGTGTAGGTATTAAAAGGTGTAATGCAGCATTCACATCTACAAACGTAATAGTTTTATTACGCAACATGCAGGTGTCAATATTTAAAAGGTTTCATGTTAAATTTCTCTTCTGTTCAATGCACTTGATGTTACTCTCATCAGACTTTGTGAACACCCTGTGAATTTAATGATATTTAGTTGAAAAAGTAACCAGCCAGAGGCAAGGAGAAAACTATTTTCATGGCAGCCTCTTCAATTAAAGCAATTCAATTAAACCCAATTTTGCCCACAATGCATAAAAGTTTCAAATAAAATATTATATTAATGTTCTGTTATCTCGAGTTGATTCCAAGGACAGGACACGCAAGTGATGGGTGGTTGGAGGACACTCAAACAGTGGCTGCTGGCTTGTACTGCGATACATGACTGCACTGTCGGTCAAAGCTCTGTAATGTCAACTCCAAGTCAGGGCACCACCCTGGGCCTCTCTCTGCTCCGCTCTACAGTGACGTAGTTTTGGATGACAACGCTCCATTCATAAGCACTGAGCCCTGCTAGTGCCGCTAGCTCTCTGCGGAGCTTATAATGGCGAACGAAGAGAGAGGAGACAGAAAGGGGACAAAGCCACAGCTGAAGTGACATCAGCGCCATTGATGACATCACCTCTCTGGCTATACGCTCTTCCTGATTACGGGATGAACTCATGCAGAATTGGATTGTTGCATGTGCACTTGTACAAGACTGCAGACAACTTTGCCAGTAAAATAAAATGAAAGCATCCCACTGAGTTCATTGTTAGAATTGTGACCAGCTTGTTTTGTTTTTGTTTTGTTTTTTTTTTAATCAGAAGAAACTATTTAGAGTTGAGGAGGATTGATGGGAGGATCTGATGTGCTCTGTACTCGATTCTGATTGTCAGTCCATCAACCACAGGTTAGCCACGGATTAATGCATCCCTTAATGCTGACCTTAAACTCACTAGGATAAAATGTACTGAGGCAACAAATCAAGTCGGGCCATTTTCCCCTAAATGTCTCAAAAAGGGTCTTAAGACACTGAGACACTGGCCTCAGCTACGCCTATGTTATTGTCAAACATGAAGAGAATGATACTGTACCGTGTAGTCAAAAAGTCTGACACAACTTTTCAAATCACTTGAATGGGAAATGGAAAACGGAAATTGCCCTATACTAAGGACAAGAAGTTCACCGATGTGTGCAGGAACCCCCCCCCATCCAGCCACCCACATGCCCACCTCAGGCTATTTGCATCTCCCGTCCCTGCCCTCTCTCTCCCTCCATTTGTCTGTCAGGCTCTCTTACCCTTTCTCTCTCCATTTCCGCCTACGCTCAAACCCATTAGGGCGATGGAGGGGAAAACACAGGAGCAGGGCAGAAGGGAAAGCACTCCGAGGACATCGACAACTGTGAAGGATGAGGAAATGACCAGAAGGGAGGAAAAGAGGACCGGAGAGAAAGTGGAGGTAGAGAAGGACGAGAGGAGGCGAGGAGAGCTTCCCTCTGATGGAAATCAGGTGATGCGAGCTGACCGGGGGAATTGCACTGGGGGCTCCCTGCTTTGAAACGATCTAAACAGGAATGACCCTTACACACACTCACATTCACACTCCAATGCTCAGTGACTCGTGTACGCACACTATCAGAGCACCCCCAAGTACTCTCGTGCCTTTCAGTTCACAAATTCACATATCCACTGACGCATGTACGCACTATGTAAACACACACAGGGTCACTCACTCACATGTCCATTGAGGCTGGATCTGAGGGAACACACACAACAGATGTTCAGCGGCGTTTCTTTTATGCTTTACACTGAACAATTTGTTTCGTCTGCCAGCTGCTCACTCTCATACCTGCCTCCTGACAGGAAGTGAGATCGACCCGTCGTGTGGTATAGTGGAGGGAGTCGGGGGGCAAGCGGCCCCGTGACACCCTTCCCTGCATCCATCTGCAGAGGCATTTAAGTGCATGCCTTTAGGAAAGAATTTGGGAAGAATTACACCCATGCAACGAACGGTGCATGAGTCTAGAGCTCTACGTGTGTGTGTTACATTCACAGATGCATGGAGTAAAGCTATGATGGACCAGCATTAGTCTAAGGTAAAGCGGATGTATATGAATTAACTGCGTGAGACTCCAGAGTGTAGTGAGTTAAACAGGCAGGCACAACTCCAGCTGGTCTATTATTAGAGCTGCTGCTGCTGCTGCTGCTACTCCCTGTTTGGGGGCCCCCCGGGGGGCCTGGGCACCGGCACGTGGATTCCTGCTATCTCCCCATCTCTCTGATCTCTATTCCTCCCCATCTTTCGCTCTCTCTGATATTTCCCTCAGCTACGCAGGGAAACAAATCAAGAAAAAGGCGAGAGGGAGGAGCAGGAATTAGCAAAATGAAGAAGGGGAAAGCCAAATATAGCAGACCCTGCTGCTGACTGTGCTACAGTCTTAGGTCAAACAGTGCCAATCAAGAAAATTTAAGTACTAAATGTAGAGGTCCTTGGATACACAAGAGTCAGAAAGTTTGCATGCACCAAAAAAAAAACAGTTTCTGCGAATGTCTCTAATTTGTCTCCATCTTTGTTGCCAACTACTTTTCACTGCAGTGTTCTCCCTGATAACTCCAACTCCAACTCCCTGATAGCATGTCATATCACATACCATGCCATTAAAGAAATGCATCTAAATCTGTTCAGCCCAAGAGGAAACCGCCTTGGCATCAGGCAACACACTATTTCTCATACAGTCGGCAAATCAGACAGTAGCCACTCACTCATCCTTCCCCCACTTTGTGGCCTATTTCCCCATAAATGGGACAATCATTTAAAAAATGACATCTTGGTTTACTGGAGAAGGCCAAAAATTCAGGACAGTGACTATATTGATTTATCTGAGCTAATAAATAAAATGAGAAGTAGGGCCATTTTCCCACAGATTTCAATAGAATTTGACTTATTTAAAGACCAGCTGCGTTGTTCTTTGATGATCACGAGGAACTTAACCTAACTAAGCTTGGAGTCCACTTTTGAATGTAGTCTACGGCTCAGTAGTTTGAAACTACCAGACATGTATGAAGCGTCACTTCCTGCATACCAGACAAATTCAGAAGAGTGAGCAGACACATTCACTGTTTAAAATGCTTTCCTGACCTGTGAAAGCAAGTGCTTTATGTCCTAGACATTAAGCTGAAACGGTCCTTTTATGACTTTTTACATTTCAAAATTTAGCAGAAAATAATCCACAAGAGCAAAACCATCCATCAGTTCCAACAAACTGGTTAAAACCGCAGCCTTCCACTCAACTATACACTTCCATGCTCACATCAGAACAGTTCTAGTCGTGAATGGCTGTTCTGTCATTGTGTGTTTACTGGACTCTTGAACCAAAACCACTTATCTGACTTGGCCATCCACTCTCTAAATGACTTCCACTTGGCTTGGTCCATTCATGGCTTTCCTCCCACACATGCAGCCAATGGCAGGGTAAAGGAGAGACTAAGGGAGGTAGGGTGCTACGCTACGGATAAATTACTGCCGCTCTAACAGGAGATATCATTTATTTAGTCCCAGTTTTTCAGCAGGTTTCTTTATAACTAAAAGAAAATCCTTTTGTTGCGCAGTCCAAGTCTAACGTCACTTCTTTTAGGAGCTGTGCCCATAGAATGAATCTGGTAAATAGAAACCATTTCCCACACCACTCTGTCAAATGTACAGTGAGCTCAAAACTTTTATGCTAAAAAATTCATCTGCTCATGAACATACACAAACATGAGCACACAAATAGGGCTTTGGTGTAAAAGAAAACCACGGCTCATTGAATTCTACCTGCACTATAATACAATAATTACAAATCAGTATTCATATTGTCATCAGATCTGATTCAATTACTTTCTTATCAGTTCCTGAGCTGAAGATTTTTATGTGAATGAGAGCTATATTTGCACCATTTCTGCCCAGACACATGCTTTAATTTCACATTAATAAATCGCAGCTGATGGATTGAGCACAACAGTTGGCCATACATATGAACTTTGATTATTTAAGATTTTTTTTTTCTCTTGTTTTCCAACAGGAGAGGGCAGTAATTGCCTCCAAATACCTCTATAAAGAAAAGGTCAATCTCTCATCTGTGCATTAAGACCCTCCTACATCAATCTCATGTTTCTACTCATTCATCCAGAATCAGCATATGCAGAGTAAGCGGATAAAACTAATTCACATCCAGGATTTATGCAACATAATGCGGACTTGGTACTCAAGTTCAAGACCAGATCACGTCGCCCCAGATGGGCTCTCAGCAACAGTGTGTGTGTGTGTGTGTGTGTGGTGGTGGTGGTGGTGGGGTTATAGACAGGAACTGTCTGGAAAACACAAAGTCACATTCACAAGATGAATGGGTCATAAAAAAAGAAACACAAGATAGAAACTTAAAAAGTTAAAGAGACAGGCTGGTAATGTGAAGGAAATGTTTCCTCCTGCTGAGCTGCTCACTGACCAGCTGTGGTGAAATAGGGGATATATTTAGAAACTCAAGAAGAATCGATTTTAAAATTTAAATCTAATCAAATTATATTTTTTATACAGTTGACCATGAAAACTATGTAAGAAGTGCTATTGCAGCACAAATTATGAATTGGGACTTGTTTCACACTTTTACCAAACTGTAATGTATATTTCACATCCTGTGGTTTTGTGCTACCTCAGTTTTGGGCAATATAATTGTGAAACAAACAAAGTAAAAAGCAAACGGAAAGACTGACAAGTGAATACCTCTGCTGGCATCACATTATATCTGACAAGTGAATGGTTTGTTGCCCTTTGAGGTTTCAATGCTGCAGGGGGATGGTGTAATTTTTTTTTAGTCTGTACTGCCCCCTCTTGGGCAGGCAAGTAACCCCCCCCCCCCGCACTCATTTTAGATATATTCACATGACTTTGACAGTTTAACAACTTATTTTTCCATTTCACCCTGTGAAACGCAGCAATATAATTCTTTTCATATGATGTCCAACAGCCGGATAATCTCTTCCCACAATAAGCTCTTTAACAGTCACATAAATCTCCTACTGTTTATATGCTTTACACTTATTAACTACATCAAGGCGCAGAGAGCAGACAGCTGCTTGGGAGAGCAGCAACAGCCAAACACAGTAGATTTGGACTTAACAGATCGGATGCTTCGATGGCACCTCTCTGCCGCTCACATCTCATTTTTGATGTAGATTTCTAGCACGTCCAAAGTCTATTGAAGTGGCTTATACTAGGCTCTGTTACATGTTGTCATGTCTCCTTGGTCACAAAAGTGAATGCTATTCTTCGATTTTCTTGTGGTCTTACCATTGAGCTGTGAACAGCTTGGCCCAACTCTATGACCTGTGGGTCAGCTGACTGGGTGTCTGCCACCGTTGGACTGATCTGTGGAGATAAAAGAAACATCTGAGTTTACAGCAGTTCTTCTTGTATCTATATTGCTTATCTTTACAGGGTTGAATGGAAGCTGGAGCCAATTCCAATTATTATTTTTATAAAAATTACTTTTTGATGGATGGCTGACCTGAATAGCTGTGGACTGTGGGTGATGAAGGTGTGGTCCTTTGGGGTGAATGTCAGACAGGTGGGGTGGGGGATCAGGGGTGGACCTCCGGCTGTGTTGCTGCAGGATATCCTGGTAGGATTTGGTGTCAAAGTTCGTCCTCCACATGAGCACCTTGGGAACCATATAGACCAAAGGAGGACATCTATTATGCCTCATATTTTCTGCTACTGGAGTTACTGAAAGTTTGGGAAACCCAGGGTCTTTGTCCAGCCATGAATTACTGACCTGACAATCAGCTCCCCCTGAGGCAAAGAGATCTCCAGCCCTGGAAAAAGTTACTGTGTTTACAGCACCCTGAAAAACACAAATAACAATGCTTTTGAATAAATACTCACCTGACAAACACCATCAGAGACTTATCTTGGGACACATTGGAACTAAGACAGATTGGATGGTGGCAAAGCTGTGTTGTAGCATCACCTTGTGTCCATGGAGGGTGTAGATGAGGTGTCCCTCCAGCAGATCCAGAATCTTAACAGTGCTGTCACTTGAACCAGTGACCAGATAGTTGTTGGACGGGTGGAAAGAAAAACTATTGATGCCTGAGCTGTGGACTGATGAACACAAATACAAGGAAAGAAAAATCATTAGATCCAATCCAATTACTTGAATTTCCATGACATCATTACATCTGAGACATTTTGGAATACCCTGATAATGCTGAATCAGCTTGTTGGTGCGTAGGTCCCAGATTTTTAGTGAACTGTCAGTCCCTGAGGATGCGATGCAGGTGCCGCTGGAGTTGAAATCAACAAACGTTGCTGACCTGCATGAATAAAAACACTCAGTGGACTTAGCAACACTGCAGCAGGTGAACAGTATGATGTGTAAATCCAATAAAACAATGCCATCTACAGGAGAAACAGAGCCATAACTACTACAAATCAGAACACTGTCCATTGAGGTTTTTGTCTTTTGTAAGAAATAAGTGTCTACTGTTGTATGTGTATCTATCAAAGTCAAGATGTACACTCAAGCAGTTTGTTTCTGGGACTTACCCTCCATAGTCAGTGAAGCAGTTGATGCAGTGTTTGGTGGACGTGTCCCAGAGTCGAACTGAACGGTCATCCCCACAGGAAGCTATGAGCCGCCCATCTGGAGAGAATCTGTAGGAGGGAGAAGAGATAATGTCATGCAACAACTTAGTATTCTATGGTATATCTTGAGAGATTGAGCTCATTTGACAGCAATAAAAACAAATAGAGTACAATATGCACTGAAAAAGTACATAATCCATCACACACATGGTAATGCTGTAGTTAGAGAGGGGGCTGAAAGTCGTGCAGCACAGTACCTGGCACAGCGCACCCAGTTCGTATGGAGGTTGAGGGAATACATGAAGCTCTGACGGTGAGTGCTCCACACTTTGACCGACTTGTCATCGGACGCTGTCACCAATCTTTGGCCATCGTAGGAGAAAGCAACGCTGCGTACAGCTGCAGTGTGAGCTTTGAATACTGTTGAGTCTCCTTTCCTATGACACACACACACAAAAAAAAAAAAAAACAACAACAAATTTAAAACATGGCTTATGTCAGTCTGATTCTCCTGCCAGTTTAATGGGTAAAGCAGTTTCCATTGCATTTGGAGACCAATCTATGCAGCAGATAGATTTTATATCACCCCTAAAAATATATATAAACCAAAAAAAAAAAAAAAACGACAACTCTAGATTAAAGCTATAAAAGCCTACATTGAAGGTGTCCACAGTCGGACTGTCCTGTCCTTGGAGGAAGTTGCCACCAGGTTACCAGACGGGGAGAACTGCACCCCAGTGATGACATCTTGGTGGCCAACAAAACGGAAGGCCCTTGCCTTGGGTGCCAGATTCCAGATCATCAGGCTCTTATCCACAGACCCTGAGGCTGCGAGAAGACAAAAGAGTGACGAGCTGAGAAAGTGGAGTCAAGAAGTACAACATAAACTTTGCTCACTCAAATCCATACAACTCCACTCCTGGATATTCCTATTTGTACATCTTTCTTGCTATAAACTTGGGCATTATCTTACACATCAAGCTGCAAGATTATCACTGTAGATCTGACAGCGGTTACTTTACTACATATCCTACGGTTACTGCTAACACTGCTAACAAACAACCATATAAATAACATCTGTAAATATGTAAAGCTCGTAGCAGAAGCAGTTGTATGTTTGTTTATTTGTTGTTGTTTTTTTTTTTTACCCAATTGCTTGCGGTTTGGATTGAAGTCTGAACAAGTGACAGCATCTTTGTGGCCCTTGAAGTGCCTCTCTAAGGTGGGATCCTCCTGCAAAAAAACAGTGACAGTCAAACATCTCATTTTCTCTACACACACAGCATGGGTCGAAACTTTTGCACGATTGGAGAGGGCGTGATGAAGATGGCACATGGGTGGGCCTGCAGACTATTTCACCGTTTTTTAAATGTATGAGGAAGATTTGTGTTGTTATGGTCCAGCTATTACAGACGTTTAAATAGCAAACAGGTGGGTCTACTGCAGCGTTACGACTTGACAGAGGAGAAGAGACACAATCAGAAAATCCTCTTAGCCGAGACGCTGCTAGCAAACTGGCCGACTCAGCTACCGTCAGCACACACGGTAACGTCTCCGCCGTGAACCTTACTGTTTCCAGCTACACTCACCAGGACAGACGCCATTGTGGACATTTGTTGTGTTTACAGTGTTGCTGTCGTCCGGGGGAAAAGTCGTACCGCCTTCCGTTTCTGTCAAACCTGAGCTGTGGAGCCCGGATTCCGCCTCCCCCCCCCACCACCAGCCCAGTTTCCGCCGACAGTCTCACATGAAAACCTAACTAAGCACTCCGTGATGCTCGATAAAAGCTCATTTTCCAGCATCGAACAAGAAGCCAAACACAAAACGCTTCCCGCTAAATTCTTACAAGCCACTTGTGGCGGTGCCGCGTTCAACGGCGGGTGATAAAAGCTGCACCGATAATTCAGAACATTTCGTGAGGTTAAAAGTTGTAAATCACAAATAGAAAAGAAAAAATAAGATCTTCGTTCAAAATATGTAGCACATAACTCGTAAGAAATCGCGTTTGTTGTGAAAAACTACGAAAAGTGGGCTCACGAACACACAACCTCCCTCAGTGGATCCCTTTTTCTATAATCACTTGAACGTCGCATATCACGAAGGTGGAGCGTCTTCTGCTGCTTAGCAACCAGCCGGTCATCTCATTGGCTGTGGTGGGGCATAGGGCGCAGTATCGACCTCTGTAATTGGTCACTGCAAATGAACGGACGAATCAGCAGTCAGGTTGTTCAACTTGGAAATTGATGTTTGGTATTTCGTTTTGAAAGGATGTCGTTAAATCGAGGTATCGGCAGCGTGGAGGTAAATGTTAGTTAAATGACAGTATCGATTTATTTTATTTACATGTTTTTACAGCCAATACTGCACTGTCGAGTATTTTAATGTTTAATGTGAATTTAAAAAAAGCAAACGCAGCAGTCCTAGCTAGCTAGCTGGCTAGCTAGTTAGTAAGCTGCCATCAGTGCTAAGTTGCTAATATCAACAGTGCACCTGTAAGTGTGACAAAGTTTGTTCATTTGGTTAGTTTCGCTTTCTAAAAGCTAAATAACAACGTCGGTTTTTGTTACCTGCCCACTACCATTGTTTATACAGCTAACAAAAATCCATGGTGTGTGTTTCCTTTTAGTACATGACAAAAAGAATCCCGAAAAACGCAAAGTATCAACATGTCAAAACGCGACTGGACACAGGTACTCCATCCTGATGCACCGCCTATACTTACATTAATGTGGAGGCCAGTTCCATCTCAAACTCGTGAGTCTTAAACGTGTTGTCTCTTTAATATGTTGATATGTTTCATTTGTTAGGAAGCAGCCTTACGAAGTACATGGAAAGACTGGAAGACATTAAAAAAAGTGAGTAAGTTGTTTGCAGACGCACACAGATCCAGTCAATTAGAGAGTCCACATCTTGCTCTTTATTTATAACCTCTGAGTCCAACAATGGTGTAGTGGTGCTGGTATTAAGGCTGGATAATATGCAAAAAGACAGATATGTTTATTTATATCTTTGTTTTTTGCTTGCTTCTTTTTGTTTCCTTTTGCTCAGATTACAGGTATCGAAAAGACGAAATCTTCAAGCGGTTAAAGGTGACAACATTTGCACAATTGGTAAGCTTAAGTGTTTTTTATTTGTTTTGCTTTAGCAATTGTGGCGCATCCTGTTAGATTTATACTGTAGTTAATGAAAACTAAATCCCAGAGCTTTTGTTGTGCCCTTTATTTTGGAGGCGATTGAATGAATCCAGCAGGAAAACCTGATCCGTCTACAGCGCTGAATAATTGACAGACTACTTGTGTGCATAGTTCTGAGCAGAAAGAAACCATTTAGCTCGGTCTGTTGCCTTTATTCAAAGACTTTATTGCACTTTTGCTTCCCACCAGGTCCTTCAGGTAGCTTCTGTGTCAGACCTGAATGAAAGTGAGAACAACATTGAATCACTCGGTCCAGAAGGTAATATTTACTTCTTGTGAAATTTTATTCATCACCATCTTCAATTGACTTTATAACATTTTACAATGAATATTATTTGAATTACTATTTACTCAATGGATCCGACTCATGTCCCATCATTTCCAGACAACTTGTCAGTGGTGTCTGAAGCAGACCTTGAGAGTCTCTCTGAACACATTAACGGCTCCACAAAGGCATCACCTCTCCCTGATCAACAGGGTCCAGGCGACAGAGGGGATTTCTGCTACTCTGCCAGGTCCACTCTGCTCAGGTAAAGTTCTGCTAAAAACCCATTAAAAGGGTTTTTGTGTGGCGGACCACCTAAATTGTCACACCAAAGATTTTCAAGCACCTGTACCTTTTTCCGACATGTTTAACTGCACTGGTACAGTAAATTAAATTAGAGTCTTGTGGCCAAGAGTCTTATTTCTGTGCCTCAGTGTGGTTTGTTTGTGAAAACAGTAGCTGGTAGATGAGGTAATTCCTTTTGGGTGGGCATGAAAAAGGTTCAGTTCACCCAAATTAGATGACCTCCATTAGTATCTAACCATGCAGATTAGTAGGCTTTGTTTTATGTTTCCCAGGGTTTGAGAGTTCTGTCTCAGAAATCTGCAACCAATAACATGGTCAAAAACTATCTGCATGGTGAGACAATATCTTCTTTGTTATCCTCAGTCCTTGATCCATCCTCTCCCTAGCACCCAAATTATCTATGCTTGTGCCCAACATCTACTTTTTCTCCCTTTAGACATCTGTCTGTCCTAGATGCCCACCCTCAATCTGTCACCAGCATCCTGTCCTCTCGCCCCCCAAGCTTAAACAGCGACCCCAGGAGTTTCACTTTATCTGGGATCTCTCCAGGGGCTACATCCACTGTAATGGCAGCACTTTTAGGTCACTCTCACCTTGTGGGAAGGGCAGATGGAGACAGAAAGTAGGGCAGGACCAGAGTAAACCTGCCTGCACAAGGGGTGGTGTGTATCTACAGTGTGATTAGGCTTACATCTTCTGGTATCCACTCTCACATTACCTGGTCTGAAAGTTGCCAGGTCTTATCGCCTTCATGCTTCATGAAACAAATCCATGTCATCACACAAATGAGCAAAATAATATCACCAGATATAGACTTTATGCTTTTGCAGTCATGGTCAGGTGTGTTGTAGCCCAAGGAGTCTTAGATAGATTAAAACTGCAATTTTCTGACAATTTTTTATTGTTACAGTGATTTGTTTGACTATCGTCATTCTTCGAGGAACAAGGAATTTAAAGATATTCAAGAAAGTAACACCCTTTCCAACCTTTGACCCGTCACAGTGTTATCAGCGGTGTTGGAGAGCTGAACCTGGAAAAGGGGGAGACTGAACCGTCCAGGCCAAAGCTGGCTGACAGGCCCTACCCTGACTGCCCTTACCTGCTGCTGGACGTACGGGACCGTGACCAATACGAAATTTGTCACATTATCAGCGGTATGTGGAATGAAAATAAGGATCAATCATCAAGCTTTTTATCCCAAAGAAATGTGGGGTTTTTTGTTTTTTTTTTTATCTTTTTTTGTTCTCGTCTTTCCGACAGCTCACAGTTTCCCTATTGCCACACTGTCTCGGACTATGAACCCATACACCAAAGAAGTGCTGGAATATGTATCCTTCAACAAAACTTGCAACAAAGTCAATTTCAGGTTACAGCTGATAATCACGTTGGAACTTAATCCGCTCTGTGCAGAAAAACGTCGAAGGAAAGATCATCATTGTGTATGATGAGGATGAGAGAATTGCCAGCCAGGCGGCCACCACCATGTGTGAGCGAGGATTTGAAAATCTGTTTATGCTTTCTGGAGGTGAGAGCTTTTCACTCAAGCTGCTCACTCTTCTTCCTTAAAAAGTAAAACTGTATAGAAAGAGAAGCTATATAAGCTATATAAGAAAAGCCTTTGTCCAACTTTCCCAGGTCTCAAAGTAATTGCTCAGAAATTTCCAGAAGGGATGACGACGGGCTTCATCCCAGCCTCGTGCCTGTCCCCTCCCACGTCTTCAAAGGTGGGGAAGAAGAACTCTGTACAACAACAGCAGTCACGAGCAGCAGAGAAGAGGTGGCAGTTTACTTCAGACGAGCTGACCAAGATCCAGGAGCAGCTGGAGGAGATCCACATCCCAAGTAGCAGTAAGATCACACCATGGACCTGGACTAATGAAGCACTGAAGGACTGGCTTTATTACCCCAGTAAACATTTTCCCAATCAATTTATAGTTCAAGTCCTTTTCAGTACGACACGATGCCCTTTTTTTTTTTTTTTAATAATTTAGAGGAAAAAGGGCCATATTGTCTCATATATAAAAAGGATGTCAGAGTCGTCACTTATCATATCACCATTTGTCTCTGTTTCCCTTTAATTCGTCTTGCTGATGACCAGCTGTCAATTTTGATTCCACTTTTCCACAAAGTAGATTTTTAATTTAACAGAAAGAGCTGAGAAAAAAATATACAGCGATGTCCAGCCAGCAACATATTCTTTTTGTTTTTTCTTATCTTACCACACAGAAAGGCCTTAAATGTGACAAATAATCAATCAATTTTCACAGCTTTTATGTTTTAACTGTAATATATTGAAATTTAACTTTGTTATAGTTACGTATTTTCGCTAAAATTGCGCAAACAATTTGTCCTCCTACTTGCAATGCCTTTGTGTATCAGCAGTGGGCTTCAGCCCCCAGGTTAGAAACTACAGCTCTGGATTACAGTCAGCAACATATGTTATATACAACATACAATATTATGATATTGACTTGAGCACTTTATTGAGAATAAATGTTTGTTTTTTGCAGGCCGCATGTCTAGCCGCATGTCGACAATCAGCTCGCAGTCTAAAGCGTCCAGCATTCGAAGTCGACAGAGTTCATCTGCCGTTGGCAGGGACGGCACCAGGGCTCAAAGCAGTCGACCCTGGAAATAAACTCCAACCCCCCTTTCAACCACACCGATATAAACAAACATACCTCTAACCCAAAGTCCGTTTATTCCAGGCCACACTCCATCAACTGCCGTGCTTTTCTGTTTGTCATGTGTTTCTGCCACCCTCCGCCATCTTTCTGCAGACGCAGGAGCTGAATATCCTTCTCAAGTTTTGTGTTTTTATGTTTCTGAAACGACAGCACACAGGTTGGAAAAGTAATAAACACTATACAACAACAATGACTGAAATATTTAAACTCAGACATAATACAGCATCAAATTTACAAATAGCCTTTATCTTCACTTCTGGAAATTCACGTCAAACTGTAGTACTCCGCCCCAAACTACAGGTTCTTCTTCTTTTTTTCTTCTTTTTTTTTTAAATATTTAATAAATTGTGTATATTTGCACAGTGCCTGATCTGTGAACCTGAAATCTAATTGCACTCAAATGAACAATTCATGTAATTGTATTCTTCATACGTTGCCAGCATATGAATCCGTACAAATTCATATCTGTGGATGATTTGTTCAGCCTTTATTATCTCCAGACTGGTCACGTTTTCCTGGCTGCATCAGTCCAGCAGCCAACTTTCCTAAAATACGTTTTAAAGCTGCAGACAGGAGAACTGAATGTTGTCATGATATTATGTGAATGCTGGGAATTTGTGTATTGTATTGATGTGTGTTTGTACAAATAATGTTACAGAGCTTGATCAGTTTTGTCAAAACAAGAAAAGTCGTGGTGTATTTCTTCAACATGCTTCCGTTTTTGTAGTTCCTGACGGAGCATCCACTTACACACTAATGTTACTGTGAGTTTTTTATTTTGTGCGTGTGTGTGTGTTTGTGGGAGGAGCTCACTAACTGAATAACTGAGGCCTTGACACAGATCAGTGTCACTAAAGGAGGATGGACAGCACTTCAGCTCCTACAGATGCATTAAGGGAAAACAGTATTTCTAATTGGTTGCCTTTGTTTTTGTCGGTATGTCAGCGATCGCTCCCTCGATTCACTCACATGAACGACTCATTATGAAGTGATGAATCCAATTAATGTGTTTTCATTATTAGTCTTAACTGACTTTAACCAGCTGATCTCATGATTTTGTCGGTAAATCAATGTGTATGAATAAAGTATGGTTTTCTGCTGTACACACGTTGGCTAATATTGTTTTTTAATCTTACATTAAAATGATTGCCATCAGAGTAACCTCCTTTTAAACTCACATCTGCTTTGGTAAATAAGATTAAGTACTTCATTACAATAAAATTGTTATATAAATGATAACCCTGGTTGAGATTAAGAGGCTGTAGAGAGCAGAGCAGCTCTTTTTTAATTACAGCAGCAAAAATAACTTTGGATTAACATGAACTGTGGCAGAATCAAGAGGAGACAAGAAGAAATAAATTTGGAATCAAACGATGAATTTTCAGTCTTTTCCACTTTATACTGTGAAAGATCATAAAGACACAAACTGCAGTCTCTCCCATTTATTGATCTGTTCATTGTTCAAGATGTCAAAGAAACATTTGAGGATATATGGAGCTGATGGTGCTTTCTCCACACATGCACGTTTTTTTGTTTGTGTTTTTTAGTATAGGTTCTTGTAGGTGTGATCCATGATGACCATCAGAGCCAGCCAGGTCTCCTTGGCAGTGGGGATGATCTGATTGGCAGGCAAGATAAAGCCATAGCGGCCGGTGTCCCTGAGCTCAAAGGTGTAGGAGTACTTGATGCCCTGGTTGTAGGTCCAGTCAATGGTGCCTCCACTTGCTTGGTCTAAAAAGAGAAACAATTCAGGGAGTTAAACTCAGTTCTCACTCAGCTATCTGGAGAATGAATGAGTTTACTTTGGTGCTGCAGCAGTGGGAGAACAATGAAACACTTTGCTTACTTTAAATTGGCAAAATTTGCACAGAAGTCTTGATGGCTTGTTTTAAGGCTCAGTGAGGATTTTGGTACTTCGAACCCAAACCTGATTTACGATCAAAGAAGGCAGAAATCTACTTTATACGATACGGGATCTTTAAAATCTGGTCCAATCACCGCTGCAGCTGTCGTACTGAAAACACAACTCACAGATGGTGGTGATGATGCTGCCGTATCTGTACCGGGTACCGTACAGGGAGGCCAGGTCGGTGATGGCCTTCTCAGCCACAGCGTGCTGCCGAGAGAGATTACAACAATGTCACATGGCTGTCAGTTCATTTTCTCTGTCTGCATGAAGCAGCCGTGGTGTTTACCAGCTCGGCCTGGTCCTTCGCGACAGTCCTGGTGTAGCCGTAAGGATACAGGAGCATCTGGGAGTAGGAGTGGATGGAGAGGAAGGCCTTGAGGTTGCCGTGGGACTTCACAAAGTCCACGATGGACTTGACCTCGGACTCGGAGTGGGCTGAGGGTCCATGGTAGGTCTCTGAGCAGGGGTTGCTGCTGGCACCAGCTCCTATCCATCATGACAACAGACGACAAATAAACGACAAGGAAAGCTCCAGAGCTGAGTCAGCCTACCTGACTCCAACACCAAACTGTGTGTGTTCTTTGTGTTTGGACAATGCTGCCACCTGCCAGTAACACCGGGAGTGACACAAAATCCAACATGGCTGTTGTTGGATTTAGATTTTTTGTTGCGGTTGTCATACAAATAAATTAGATTTCCTTCAACCTGGAACAATGCTAAGATAACGGAGTCTGTCTTCAGGGGGTTTGCAGTGATGAAAGGGAAACGTTACCTCCAAAACCAGCATCCCAGTTCCTGTTGGGGTCGACTCCCACACAGCTGGAGCCGGAGTTGGGCTTCCTGGTCTTACGCCACATGCGGTTCTAGAAACATCAGAGGAAAGGATTCATGTTTGTTCATTGACGATCCAGCACCCCAAATTATTGCTGCTGATGCTTTTACTTCTTCTTGTTGTTGAATTCAAGCCAATGAATATGAAAAAGTTTGCTGAAGTCAGAATAAAATCGGATAAACTCTGAAACCTACGGTGTTGTGGGTGTAGTAGTAGCCGTCAGGGTTGGTCACAATCTCCAGGAAGATGTCCATCGTGTCGAGGATGGCGGTCAGAGCGGGGTCACTCCCATAGTCGGTCACAATCTGGTGACAGGAGGACGAGGAACACAATATTTAGTGCAGCAGAGACACAGAAGAGAAAAGTCATGTCCGTCAGGTTTCACCTTCTTGGCGAACCAGGTCCCGCTGGCCTGGGTGACCCACTCCCTGGAGTGGATACCGGTGTCGATCCAGATGGCGGGACGGTTGGTTCCACCGGTGCTGAACTACGACAGGAAGCAGAAAAACGTCATAAGGAGACTACAGAAGCCCCATTTTTTGTTATTTGTTACCTTTTTTTCTGTGCAAGTTTTCAAAAAAATTAATATATATTATCATTTCAAGAGTTAATTTTCTTCCATTAAAAAATGTGTTATATTTAAATGAGGTTTAGGCCCAGCTCTTTTTTTAACAGCAAATGTTGTGATTTCTTAATTTGTCTTTTCCGTTTTACCTTGAGCACGTTCAGGGGACGGCCCTCATAGCTGCGACCGATCACAATCTTGCTGACCATTTTGGGGTTCTCAGCCACCAGCATGTCCTGGAAGCTGTAGATCTAAACCGAGCACAGGAAAGCATCGTTGGATGTTTGGGATCTTTAGTTTGGACTCTTTAATGAGAGCGTGAATAACGTCATGTGTGCTCACCTCGTTGAGGGTGTGGTACCTGGAGAAGTCGAAGCTGTCGGTGTTTCTGGGCTCAGCATCGCGAGCAGCGGAGTCCATCTCCTCCTGCTCCTCATCCAGCATCACCTGAACACCAAAAACACAGTTCACATCGTTCACATCTCAGTCAGCCCGAGACGATGGACGATGGAGAGGTCTGAGCTGCTACCTGCAGGTCCTCGATCATGATGGAGTACTTGATGTCCTGAGACTCCAGGTAGGTCTTGGTGGACTGGAGGCTGTGGAAGGGAACTCTGACGTCCACATGAGTGGCCACCTCAGTCACACCCTTCCAGAAGTCCAGCTGCAGAGAAATGCAGACGCCATACAAACAATCAAGTTTATTCATAAATGTCTCGACACAAAGAGTTTTTGGCAGTAAAAGGGACACTATAAACTGGACTCCTTCATTTTGCTCTCTATTTTGAACAAAACTTTTTTGAACTGAAATTCTATGAGCGGATGATAAATGACCTCGAACTCCATCATGTCTTCCATGTCCTTGACAAGAGCCAGCTGGGCCTCATCTCGGGGAGCAATGCGGAGCACCTGATGTCTGCAGAAAAAGGAGAACAAGGGTGTTTTACAATGTTTGATTTATTCAACTGCGGTATTCGGGTTGAGCAAATCAGTCCACATGTGAGCTAAAGTAAGATTTCTCAAGGCTGGCTCTGCTTAAGCAGAAGTTCTATCGTTCTATCGTGACATCACAGGGACAAGCGTTGATACCTGAAGTACTTTACAATTAAGTAAGAAAACAAACAAAATGATTAGTTATCTGGGCCACTTACGTCGAAATCAATCAATTAATTAGTCAATTAGTCAATTATCAAAACTTGACCTATTGCTCATGTAATGGCATGTTCATCTTTCTTTTTTAAAAACAGAACACAGGTTGGTGACATCATGCCAGAAATCCATCCTGCGCATCCAAACATTGTTCAAACCTTTGAATTATAGAAGCAACCCAAAAGTATGTAAAGATAAAAATGTTGTTGGGCTACATTCTGATTTCCACATGATGGGTCAGAGTAGGCATAAAAGAACTGTGTATATATAACTCATAGATTATTGATTAGTGTCAACTCACCCATCAAATGTTTCCTTGGCCAGAACGGCCACCAACAGCGCGGCGAATGCGAGCAGCACCTTCATCTTGACCAGCGGTGTGAGCCTGGCAGGATCCAAAATGGGCTTTTTATGGCTGGATGTGCCAGGTCACATGTCCAAACCACGACCTTGCTCAAGGTAGGCAGCTGATGTGTTTCCCACGCCAGCCTGGGTGTCACAAAACCAGAACTTGCACCACCCACCTCGATGTTTTCGTCATCTTGATATTCTGTGTGTTGTTTTGAGGCGTGCTGGGGTTGGACTGACTGTCTCATCCAGTTCTATGAAATACAAAGAGATGCAATGTAAAAGGTTAAATTGTTTTTAAATTCGATTTTTAATTGTTAAATCACACTTTCAATGTGGCATATTCAAATTGTTTTCATTTTGCAGTCATATAACACAACCAATCAGAGAACACTTAACAAATTAAACTGATACATTTTACATTAACTTCCCGGAGTGCTATTTATAATTTATCTAAACCATAAAAAGCGTAAGATAAGATGATAGAATAACTTTACAAAGCCAAAAAGTATCTTTTAAAAATATATTTTCTTTTTTTTCTGGATGCTTGTTTGATTTCTCAAACTGATTGTGTCCTTAAAGATTGTAAATTGGAAAGCAACATGAATAAACATGAAGAAAAAATGTTTCCCTGCTTTCACTTCAGACCCAAATGTTTGATTATCGCCATTAAAATAAAAAGGGGGCCATCATTTGGTCTCTGTGTCGTTGCAGAGGAACCTCAAGAAGCGGCCAAATGCAAAGCAGCTGCTGCGGTCCGTGTACTGTGAATGCTGCGTGTCAGAAACACTTCCAGACGTGACACAACTTGAGATGTCAGAGTGTAAAAATTCACATCTGGTGTTTAAGCAGCCTTTCAGGTCAAACATGAGATATCCTCCTCTAAAATGTGATGCAGAACTCCCCCGTGTCTAAAACAGTCACATCACAGAGGATATCTTCAGAGACTGTAGAACAATTTTCAATTCCAATTGGTTCCTCTTTCAGACACCTTTCGACCGGATATCTGAGCATGTGACCATTTAAAGCCAAATAAAGATCCTTGACATTTTTCACTCCATCCAAAGTGCGACTGTCCCAGATTGGCCCAGTTTGTCTTACGCAACACAGCTGATAATGACCCTGCACGGGAAAAGCGCAGAGACCGGATTAGCTGTGTGGAAAACACCGGCTGCAGGGTTTCCCATTCACAGAGTCCTTGTGTGTCCTTCAAGGAGACGCTGTCCTCCTACCTGCTCCGTTTGACCATCTCCGAGGGCCGCGATGAAACAAATAAAACTCATGTCCATGTCACTCTGAAAAAGCATCTTTCTCAAATAACTTCCTCGTTTTGGGGCATCTGTTTCTGATGAAACGTGTCAGCATGTTGAATGTGAGGGGAAGATAAGAAGCCACTGCTAAATGCTGTTAAAAATAATGTGACTGTGTCAGATATATTTCATGCACCTTTCTCATGTCTGGTGAGTGTTGATGGGTCATCACCCAGACGGACGAGAAATGGGCCACGACAGTGACCGCAGTCATGTTTTCAAGCTGCAGTTGAATAAAATGTGACATTTGGAAAAGTCTGTGATTGTGTTGTTGCTGTTGTTGTTGCTACACAATGAAAGCCTGCTAAAAAAAAGAAAAAAGAAGATCAGAAGGAGAACGTGTAATCTATGGAAATGATGTGAGTCAGAAAGAACCCACAGCAGAGGCAAACACATGTGTTGCCAGGATGACGGACAGTAAACAACAAATAACAATGAAGGTGATGAGTAAAATGAGGTTGGATGTTCATTATTTGTGCGCAGTGTGAAGTTACTGCTCTGCTTTGAAGGTTGTGTTTCCCAGACGAGTAAGGGCAGGACGAGGGTGCTCCCTCGTACTGTCGATTCATCCGTGTTCTGGGCCCAGACGGACGAGAAAGAGGGGTCAGGTCGCTTTGGAGCACGGCACGAGGACAGGCTGAGCTTCAAACTGAGCAGGAGGAATGGGAACACGTGGAGCAGATGTTCATACCAGAGAGGACAGATCAGTCATCAGAGAGCTCTCTGCTCTCTGCTCTCGGGCAGATGAACTCCATTTGACCCGTCACACAGGAAGCTCCGAACACTCCACTGTTTCCTGCCGCTGAGGCAACACACACGCTGTGTGACAGCACAAAAAAATAAATAAAAAAACAGCTATGAAGTTGTGCAGGTTTTGTTTTGGTTTTTTTTTTGCTTATGGGGCCAAGGTTGTACATCAGCATGCCTGCACATCAAAAAGTTCATGTGAAGAGGGAATGTCCTTCAACAACCCAGAAAACATGAAGATAAGGACAACGAAAGGGGGAAATATTCGTTTCACAGCAGGTTCAATCTGTCAAAATACTATCATTTCCTTTGTTAGAACAAGACCACGCCCCCTCTTCGCTCTGATTGGTTCTAATGTGCAGCGGAAACCTAATCCTCTGCTTCTATTGGTGAAGCTGGAGGTCAATCAAAGGTGAAGCTCCTCCTTAAAACATCAATGAAAAGGAAACTGTGTGAAGAGGTTGTGAATCTGGAGAAGCTTAGGCAGCATGATCCGGATGAAAGGTGCTTTTTGTTTTTCAAAAATCAAAAGCAAAACCACCAAAACATAATATAAATGTATATTCACTTTATTTTAAAGTTAGATTAACTTCAACTGGGCCTTAAAGAAGCTGTAAATCATCTTCATTCCTTCTGGGTTAATTGTTTGTGTGATTGGCCTCTAACGACAGATTTACATTTAATCCTTAAAAACCAAAACGTCACTTTTTTATGCATAACAAAGGAAAAATTATACATAAAACAATCAAATAAAGCAATAAGACCATCAAAATAATAATAAAGCTTCAGCATATTTATGAACACATTTTGTTCCACCCATCAGAAAAAATGCTGTGTGTTTGTTTATATAAATACATTTCTTTTATAAATGTACACATATATCTGTATTATTGTCTCCATAATATGTTTTCCTCTTTTATTTTGGCAGCTCGGACCGGAACAGGTTGGTTTGATGTGTCCGCCTTCACAGCCGGGACCTCCGGGCGGAGAAAGCGGAGAGAGCGGAGGAGTGAGGCGGCCGGCGGGGTTTCTGTTTCTCAGCTCCGTCTCTTTGTTGTGTTAGTTTTGTGTTGAGCTCAACAAACATCCGGACGTTGAGGATGGAAATAGAAAAGGAGGTGAAGAAGGTGAGTCCCCGCTCGGGCCGGGCCGGGCCGGGCACCGAGCGGCGAACCGGGGAACGCCCTGGAAAGGTGTGCGGATCCCGGGGCAGGTGGCGGTGACATGTTGAGGGAAATGAGCTAATATTTATTTTCTTCTTCTTCTAATTTCTAATCTAATTTCTCACCAAACTTCTCTGAGATATTTAAACTCCAGCCTGGAAGTTTTTGGGTTTTTTTTTTACGCACAAACTGCGTTGAAAATGTAGGAAATATAGAGTTAACTCGTCGATGGACAAAACTCAGAAGGTGTGAAAGATAAAAATCGATGATTCACTCAAACTAAATAAACGTCTGCACAGTTCGGCGCAGATATGGGCCAAGAAATAGTTCAAATTAACACAAAATTGGATGTTTTAGTATTTGTGAGTCCTGTCCTGGATAGAAAACTTCTCCAACTGATTCAATACAACTCAGTTTTAAACTTTAATCAACCCAAAAGTCATCCGCCGAATTAAAAAGCTCTAAGTTTTGCTTTTGGGGTGTTAAGATTTCTATTTTTCACTGTGTGTCTCAGTTTTTAAAGGAGAGGATGTAAAATGTAGAGATTTGTTGATGGAGTTTGGACCAGGAGGAGGAAAAGTTATCTCATCTGTGGGAAGAGTCCAGTGGAAGAGCTTTAATTTCAGTCAGGTTCGTCTTCTCAGTTCAAACCCTGATGAACAGAAAATGTGCAAAGAGTAACACACATCACAGTTAGATCAAGTCCAGTAGATGTGCATATTGTTGACAATACAAAATAAAAAAAAGATATTTCTGTGAACAGATGAGTGCAGGGATTCCTCCCACGTCGTCCTTTAAACTCCGCACCATCTCAGTTGTTATGTCTGCTTTTAATCCCTGGAGGAGGCTGCAGGACTAATTCCTGTCAAAACCGGAGCTGCCCTCTTACAGGACAGGACAGCCTGCCTGTTAGCTCGATGAATCTCACAGCATTAAAAAAACAAAATAAATAAACTTTAATTCTTGTTTGAATCCGCTCTTCAGTTCCAGAGTACAGAGCAGATTCCCTCCTGTTCAACTCCACCTTCTCCTCCCGAGACGACGAACTAAGATGCAATTGTTTTGATATTTGGTGCAGCTCCTGTTTAAAAAAAAAAAGAAGAAGAAGAAGGAAGTTTTGGTCAGAGGGCTGCAAATTATTTTTGATCCATATGATGGAAAGCAGAAATAATCTTAAAAATAGAAAAACGAAAAGCAGCGTTTTGCTTTGCTAAATCAGAGAGAGACTAAATTTATTCTTAGCTGTTGCTTGTTGGTGTCACAGAAACATGATGTGGTGGTCTGAGAGCAGGTGGACAGTCAGTTAGAATAAAAATGGCCGCCTATCCGGTCCGAAGTGACTCATTAATCTGACTCATCCGGCCTGAGCTGTAAACTTTGAGTCTTCAGGGCTGAGTCATACTACAGTTTCTAACGATAAGAATTTAGGCCACTTATCGCTGACTTCAGGCCATCTTAAATGTCAATATGGAAAGTTCTTTAAAAATCTGAAATTTCAACAGCTAAACTTTTTTTCAATTTTAGATTATACATTTATTCAGACGAAGTCTCAAATATTCAGATATTTGGTTTCAGTTGGGTTTCACAATCTGTTAATGTGAACGCTTCTGTGCATCTCCCTCAGATTCATGGATGTGGTTGCCGTTTTAACTCTCAGCGCCTGTGAATGAAACTCTCTCTCTGCTCTGGAAGCTAAAATGCAGACGTCGAGCTTGCACCTTCAAAAACTGCATTCCTCACCACTTAGTGTCTTTTGGGTCAGAAACATTTCTCTGACAAAGTGGGGGCGGCGGCGGGACCGCTCAGAGCATTCAGCATCATTGAATAGTTGGCCATATAAGGTCATAAACATCTTTAACGGCTGAAGGTGGACACAGCCTTTGATTTGACACTGAAGATGGGGGGAGGGGGCCGTTAAAGAGACGAGAGCTCCAGGGTCTGCCGCCAAAGAGGCTGAAATACGTGATGGCGTTTCACTGATGCAGCTGAGCATCATCTGAGAAATGAGGAGGAAAACACAGATCATTCAAACTGGTTATTTGTGCTGACATTAAATACAGTTTTGACCCCAACCGGCAGCACAAACAGTTTACGTACTCTGACTGCAACCTGTAATCGTGCACTCTGTTTACAGATGACGCTGGGCCACGAGTTCGGAGCCGGAGCGGCCTGCTTGAAATGCAAAGACAAGTGCGAAGGCTTCGAGCTGCATTTCTGGAGGTTTGTGCACTTTTTAAATTCAACAGAAGACATCTGGAGGTGCGTGCGTCATTTAGGAGGGGAAAAACGCTGATGCTCAGTAGAAACAGAGTTTTTCACCTGCCTGTTATTTCAGTGAAGAATTATGACCCAGGACAGTCATTAAAAAAAAAAACACACTGGTCAGTAACATCACTTTCCTTTTAGTCTGATTAGAAGTCTTTAACAGTCACACTGTTCCTGAGAATACGGCCCCACGTCCAGTTGAGTCTACAGCTCATGGGATTTCGTCTCTGATTGGGTCTGAGAGACGGCGTCTTCTGCTCCTAACTCAACAAAACAGGTCAAATTAGAGGCCGAGAACGACCAGTGACTCCAAACCTTTGTGTTTACGCCGCGTTCTGCTCGCTCTCTGATGTGGGACACTGCAGTCCAGTCCGGACCACCCAGAGTTCCCTGCCGGTCATGTGCACTTAGCTGGACCAGTAATTGTACACACGGCTGGTTTAGCTGAAGACAGAACCAGAACAAAGAATCTGGCACGGCTCCGTGGTGGCAGTCTGAGGTGATCAGGCTGTAAAACATGAAAAACAGAAACTGTGCCGTATGTTTCAACTTTAAATATCTGTCATCACCATCTCTCACAGTTTTCTCAGCCCTTTCAGAGTCATCGTATCTGACAGTTTACAGAACATTTCTTGAACATAAGTAGTGTGTTCTCACTTATCTGAGCCTGGTCGTGCAGAAACACGCCCGCTGCCCGTAAATTGTGTCAACGTTACTCTGAAATATGAAGCGAGTTGTGTTGAAGCTTGTGAGGAGAGCAGTGGACTTGTTGTGTTAGTCTACTGTTGTAAGACATCGTGTCAGTGTTGTAACAAGCACGTCTGAATGAATGAAATACAAAACTTTGAAAAATAAAAGCCTGAAATGTTTTTCTCCAGAAAAATCTGCAGAAACTGCAAATGTGGCCTCGCCGAGCACGACGTGTCGATGAACTCGGAGGAGAACAAGAAGGTTGGCAAGCTGTTCGAGGACACCAAGTACACCGGCCTCATCGCCAAGCTGAAGACTGACGGCATCCCCAGTTACCGTGGCAACATGATGACAGTCAGTCTGCCGGCCCTTGGCACCGCTCACATCGTCCCGCCGAGTGCCTCTGCCACTGTAGTGCCCCCCGCTGCCAGAGCTGGATCTGTACATCCTGCTGGAGCCGCAACGGGAACAGCACCCAGCGGAGTCCAGAACCAGGCCCAGAACCAGGCTCAGGCTCATAACCAGGCTCATAACCAGGCCCAGAACCAGGCCCAGAACCAGGCTCAGGCTCATAAACAGGCCCAGAACCAGGCTCAGGCCCAGAACCAGGCCCAGGCTCAGCCCATACCTGCAGGAGCTGCATCAGTAAAGGCCGACAAAGTGCCGGTGCCTGTCAGTGCCACATCAGCCAGCGTGATGCCGGTTCCCAAAGACGTGCCCATGAAGTCTGTCACCTATGAGTGGGCGCCGCCAGTAGCCAATAAGTACCTGGTAAGATCTCACCTTTCTCACCTTGGACAGCAGCTGGAAATGATCAAAATAAAAACTAGTAGACTGATTAACTGATAAGCATCATCATTCCAGGTCAAATACAAGGATGGATTTATGGTTGGCATTATGAACTGTATATTCAGTGACAGAACAGCTGGGATCATTTAAAAGAGCTTTTTTAAGGAGCATTGGGGGTTTATCATTGAAACTTTTGGCTTCTAGAGGTCTCAATAACTAATTTCCATTTTAATCCACATGCCGGACTCAAAATTGTGGAGCTCACTCAGCCACATTTCTTGAAACATTGATATTAAAACGGGGGGTGTTTGGCTGTTAAGTCAAAATCACAGAAGTCCCGGATTGGAGCATTTTAAAGAAGTAAAAGGATGTAATTCTTGGAATTACCCAGTCTGTAAAAGTCCTGAATCTGTCCTTGTTTGGTCTAGTCCTGTATCTGTTGGGCCTTGGTGTTCTCACCATAATACAGGACAGTCTCCCTCCACCTTGCTTCTGATTGGTCCTTAAACTATTTCTCTGTCCTTCATATGCTTTGCCATTTAATTTTTCCCTCTCGCTTCCAGGCGGTGCGTTACATCGAGCTGCTGCCGCCAGAGAAGCGTCCGGTGGCGGGTACGGAGGGAGCTGCGTACCGTCGGCAGCAGATGGCCCGCCAGCTGCCTGAGCACGACCAGGACCCGTCCAAGTGCCACGAGCTGAGTCCTGCCGAGGTCAAGAAGATGCAGCAGTTCGTCCGCAAATACAAGGATGAGGCTCTGGGGGTGGGAGATGTTCTGCTGCCCGAAGAGATGGCTGCCGTCCAGGCGGGGGAGCAGGGGGGAGCCGGTGGTCCTGGTGCTGGAGGCGCCGGGTTAGGGCCTGGTGTTGGTGCACCAGGGGCTGGAGGTGCTGGTAGTGGAGGGCATGGATTTAGACCAGGAGCTGGCTCTGTCCCAGCGGCTGCAGGCGCCGGTGCTGGGCATGTGGGGGGTCCTGGAGCTGGAGCTGGACCGCTTTCAGGGCCTGGGACTGGACCGGCCGGAGGATCCATGGGCACTGCTGCCACTGCTGGAGCTATGGCCGTCCCTGGACCTCAGCGATCTGGACCGCAGCAGAACTTTGTAAGACCATTTTATTCATCGTTTTTCTGTTTCTGAGTCAGGTTGTGTTACCAGCAGCCGAAGAAAGCGATAGATGAGGCAGAAAATAGGAAACGTCTGCAAAGAATAATTTAACAAAAATCTTATTATTCATTTATTTTAGCAATTTTGAGCTAATGCTCGTTGAATTAGTTTAAACTTTCATCATCTCCAAATGTGTAAATGGCTTTGCAGATTCTTAGATATTCCTGCCTCTCTACATGTTTAATGTTAGATAAGATATAATCAACCCTCATCATTTCTATAGAGAATCATCGGAGCACTGTTAAGTCCATAATTTATCTCAAACATATTTATTATTTACTCTGTAATGTTTAACAGTAATACTCAGAATCGTGAGCAGGACACTAGATGGAGCCAAAATACCAACTGACTGTGACTCAGGCTGATGGATGGTGGTTTACTTAAATTATTATTATTCATTTTGTCTTCACCGTGTGCTGTTAGTTAAATCTGGGGTCAAATGATTTATTTCAGTTTTATTTCTGCTGTGACTTATCAAAATGGGGTTTGACACTGAAACCGGAAGCAGTTGCAGTTTCTCAAGAGTGAGACCAGCGTCGGCGTCAAGTTCCTTATTTTTTTGTTGTATATTTATCTGCATGCTGTTCCTTTTCTCTCCCCTCCCCCTGAGTTTCATTCTTTCTATTAATTCCTTCCACGTAAAATGATGAAATGATGCTGCACAAACATCACATTGTTGGAATTATTGATTTCACATTTCAGACAGAAAACTTTCACTGGAGAAATATAAAAATTAAGATTTGGGACAAAGAAATATGTTGTATTACACCTAAGAATTTGATTTGTTGGGGTGCCACAACACTTAAGACGCTAACAATGTTGTAAAAGCAGCTGATCACACTTGGCAATATTTATTATACTTTGACTATAATAACCTGTGGAAAAAATTCAATGTAGTTCAGACGGTGAGGTCAAACACTTGACCAAAGCACTTTTCGGGAGGAAATGTCCAACAGAAGTGGACTCAGGGAGAGCTGGACGAGAAAAGAAACAGCTTTGTCAGTTATCTCTCCTTTCACAATCACTTCATAAAAACAGCCGGTTCAGGTTACATCTGCTGTGTGATGTCTGTTGTTTAGGGAGAGCTGAAGTCAAACAGTTCTAATGTTTTTCTATAAAATGTCAGATCAAGCAAAGCATTTCACTTTGAAACGGACTCAGTGACGGGGATGTTGCCTATGCCTATATTTTTGATCTGAGACTTAGGTCGTTTTGCATTTTGTCTTTTAAATGAGCAATCAAAAATGATTTTATTTCTCTCTAATAATAAAAATGGTCTTTTCCTTTCTTGTCTTTCTCCCAGATGTGCCACCACTGCCAGCAGCTGATGCGTCTGGGCGAGCCAGCCGTCTACGCCGAGCGGGCCGGCTACGATAAGCTGTGGCACCCGGCGTGCTTTGTGTGCTGCACCTGCCACGAGCTGCTGGTGGACATGATCTACTTCTGGAAGAAAGGCAAACTGTACTGTGGACGCCACTACGGAGACAGCGAGAAGCCGCGCTGCGGAGGATGTGATGAGGTAAGAGGCGGCAGTCAGCGTCACTTTCGGGGTCGGTAACAACATTTTGAATTTATTTATTTGTCTTTAACGCACAGCTGATCTTCAGTAACGAGTACACTCAGGCCGAGGGACAGAACTGGCATCTGAAGCACTTCTGCTGTTTCGAGTGTGACTGCATCCTCGCCGGAGAGACGTACGTCATGGAGAATGAAAAGCCCGTCTGCAAGCCGTGCTACATGAAGACCTACGCTGTGGTGAGGCTCTCTTTCTCTGCTTGTTTCAATAGTTGGGGTCATTTCATCTGTCTGATTAGACACGTGTTCTAAAACACAGATAAGATCACCGTGTGCTAAAGATTTTAAATTCACTGCCTCAAATCTGAACACCTTTAGAAGATGCTGTTGGCACATCTTTATTTCTTCACCTATGATTAGCCAATACCAGGGAGCAGCTGCTCTTCCTGAGGTTCATATGATAACATTATTATAGTTAAATCACAATAAAACAATGAAATCCAAGATAAAGGAACAAGAACAAGATACCAAAAAGGATTGATATCAAAAAGAAGTACACACTTTATCTTTAAGTAGCAAATTATTTAATACAGCTATATATATAAGACAGCAAGTGGCTGTTGTTCTGAGCCATTAGACTCTTTCTAAAAGCACTTTTATTTGTTAAATCTAAATATTTCATGTCAAACCGTTCCATATCTTCAGTTAAAAATGTTGCTCTATTAAAAAAGAGAGAGCAAAGCAAATCATTATCTCACTCTCTCAGTGAAGACTCAACCAAAATAAAGTGGACTTGAACGTAAAACATTTTCATCATAATTTAAGTTCAGTCATTGTTACTTTATTAGATGATGAAGTTCTATATAATCTAAAGGAAAACATATCTGTCGAGTTGACAGCTGTTCCCGATCCCCGTGATATCACAGGTAGTCAGTTTACTATGAAAGTGTCTCCTGCAGGTTTAACAACAGCTGTCCTGATATAAAAGAACGTCTGCAAGTGAATGCAGGCCACCCACAACCAAGAATGTGAAGCACTCAACGTGCGTTTACACGATTTATCAAACATAATCCTGCTGTTTTTATCCGCAGTCGTACTCCCCCTTCAGTTCTGACTGCCACTGTAAACATTAAGAAGCAGGGATTCCACTGTGCTGCTAAACATTTAGCACAGAGAAAAAGCTCCTAACAGGAGGATTGTTGTGAGCTCACAAAGTCCAGAAGTCCTGACAGTTTGTTCTAAAGCTCAGAATGTACGAATTCATTTTAGAAAGAGAAACTACAATATAAAGGAAAAGGTTGAAGCCGACATTCACATGACAACATAATCTCCTCCTCCATCTCAGAAATGCTC
This sequence comes from Echeneis naucrates, assembly GCF_900963305.1. NCBI lineage: Eukaryota > Metazoa > Chordata > Actinopteri > Carangiformes > Echeneidae > Echeneis > Echeneis naucrates. The sequence goes on along the minus strand of NC_042526.1, from coordinate 1,957,696 downwards.
GGCCTGCCAGACCGCGGTGGAGCCCGAGGCTCAGCGGGTTTCCTACGGCGAGCACCACTGGCACGCCGAGCCGCAGTGCTTCAAGTGCTCCGGCTGCTCCAAGTGCCTGATGGGCCAGCGCTTCATGGCGGTGCAGGGCTTCCTCTTCTGCTCCGTGGAGTGTAAGAAGAAAACCGTGGCGTAAAGCTGGCAAAGCGTCCTCTCTCTCTCTCTCTCTCTCTCCCTCTCTCCATCTGCTCCACAACCACTTGTGAAACCTGGACGGGCTCCGCTGAAACTACAGCCAGAGCAGGGAAAACAAACACTGGCACCGCTGCAGGGACGGATTGTGGTCGTGTCGCTGAAACTAACGTTAAATTGAGTGCCTGAGATCTTTAACTTAGAGTGCAATAACTGCAAGTTCAAGTTCCTGAAAGATCACACTGTTGATAAATCTGCCTACTTCAACAAAATGTTTCTTCTTTTGTTGCCTTTCTTCAACTTTTCTTTTGATGCTGATGAGATTCCTTAATGTCAAACCGGCGTTAGCGCCTCTACTACTGATGCTCTCCCTCCTCTATGCAGAAACATGACGAGCAATATTAACCAGATTTGGACTCGATTAGCTTCCAGTGCGCTGCTGATCCGACATCACAGTGAAATCGTATCTTTCATTTTTGAGCCTTAACTGAACAACGATGAAATGTTCCCAAATCTGAGGCCTGCTGTAGTCATGTTGGACGAGGTTTAATAGTATTTTCATGTTATCCTAAGGGAACAAAACAATGTGAAAACCTTCAGTGTTCAACGATTACCAGGTTAAGGTGGAGCCGTGTACGTTAATGTGAGGAAAGAAAGTGCACAAAGATTTCGATTGTCGCAAGAATGTCAGACTGCGTTTGTTTCCATCTAACGAGCCGTCGACATGAACGTCATTACAGCAAGAATTAGAAATATAATGTAAACCTCAGCTACTGTATCACTGTGCTGTCGTTTCTTCTGTTATTTAAAGTGGTCTTCCATCATTTGCCATAATTTATTAAGTAAATGTATTAGTCCAGCATGCAAAATAAGAAATGTATCAGAATAAATCAAAGGTTAAACTGTGATGAGTGTATTAATCACATTTTTCTCCACGTTAGCTCGCACTGGGCCTGTGATGGATATAAACACTGGACTGGCCATGACCCAAAAACTCAACTCCTGTCACTTTGTTTACTTTTCCTTTTTCATGCAATAAACTGCACTTTGATAAGTACGAAGCTGTGTTCTTCTCCTTCTGACCTCCATCTCCTGCTCTGCAGCAGAAGGTGTAAGGTTTAACGCCACCTGCTGTCACAGGTCCCATCAGTGCGTCAATCTGTGCTGGACTTTTGAAGGAGATCATGCTGCCTTGCTGACCCATGTGACCCCCGTGCTCTGTCACCCCGATGGGAACTCCATGATGGAAAAACCACCTCCTGGGGACTCGTGTTTTCATTCACGAACTGGAAACTGTTCACAATTCAAGGAAGCTCCATCTCTTATGAGCCCCATTGTTTTAAATGGCTCTTGGCCCAGTGCTGCTCTGCTGTTTCCCCTCTTTCCACCACAACTCTACCAGACCTGATGACCGAATCTCCCGGTCAGCTACGGGATCACCCCATTGCTGCCGCTCACCAACGTGTCCTCCTGGTTTTCTCATTTCAGGAATGCCTTTCTGTTCCCGTTCTTCCGTCACAGGAAGCAGAAGGACGTTGTGTGAGACCTGCAGCGCTGATCAAAGAATAGAAGCTTTTCCTTGATGAGGACATCCACGGTGGTGTTTCCGTGTTGTGCTGCCTAAGAAAGGCGTTCAGGGGTGGGGCCATCTTCCTCTAATATTGTGTGCTCGTTGGAATTTGCATGCGTGCTTGAATTTGCATTGTGCTGCGCTTCAGCACAGGAATTTGCATTGTATTTTATTTCTCACTGGAATTTGAATTGTGTTGAAAGTTAGCTTGACTTCGTCTCATATTCAGCCTCTCCACATTTGCTTGTGGAGAAATGAAGCTGCTCCTCTTTTACTTCACCAACTCCAGCTGATGGTTAATGCGTCTGGCTCTGGATGAGTCTTGTTGATGCTGGATCGGGTCAGTGACAGGCAGGAGTCTTTGTCGCCTCATCCACCTTTTCATGCATGCAATCAAAATTGATCTTTGCTGATTTGGAGTTCCATTTTAGGAAACCTTGGAGAACTGGGCCATCCAAAAAAGAAAGAAAGAAACCAAATTTGGTTCCTGCTGCAAGTCTCTCCAAGCTGAGTATATGAAAAAACTGACCTTCATAAATCAGGCTCTGAGTTTGTCATAAATCCATCTATGCAGATTAAATCAAGATGAGATTTTGTAAATTATCTGGAATTTGAGCGTTCTGTTGGAGCAGCCTTGAGCTGTCAGTGTTTTTATGGTTGGCTTAAAGCACCACATGCTGTTTAGCATTAGCAGTTAGTTGGGACACGAACAGACTTCTTGGTCCAACTGTTCCAAACGGAGGGAGGCTGCGAGGAGTGCAAGACTGCAAGGAATCACATCCATGACTGGCTGCTGACCACAGACACACATGTAGGTTGTCAAAAACATCACAAAAACACAACAGTTGGAGATGTTTCACAAAGGGCAACAATGAGGCGCATTGGAAAGCTTCCGTTCGACGTTCCAACGGTTAGCTCTTCCCCACAAACAGGCGAGAGACAAAGAGCTGTAATAACATTCCTGTAATGCCCGAAACATCGTGTAAGACAGCAGCTCAGGTTGTTATTTAATCACTCCGGGCCGTGGAATGACAGCATCCTCAGATTAAAAGCAAAATGACGACAGTTTTTCAGATTCCAGGTCAAGCTGAGGGCGTCGCACTCTCAGGTTAAACACGCAGCTGGTAAAAACTCCCAATCACTCACTAACCACATTCCTGCAGAGAGGGAGGAGAGGATTCAGTCTGACGGACCGCCGTCATGGAGAAGGTCTGCTATTCCAGGTCCAGTCAGACCAGCTTAGTGCGAGTCTCACTCCCTGTGTGCAGCCATTGTTCTTTTCCAGAGCTGCAGTGAACCATCTCAGCCTCCATGAGAGATTAAAACAAAGCAAAAATTCAGAGATACGTAACAAAGAGCAATTTTAAGCCAAAATCCATTCTGGCAGAAAGACGCAGATGTCGGGATTTGCTGTTGAACATTTTGGGGATTTATTCTGAGAGGTGTGTGGAGACCAAAGCTAGAGCCAAAAGGAGAGATTTAATTTACGTTCACACAGCAGACACACATCAGGATGATACCTTAATGCTGATGTTGCTTTAAATCTCTAAAATAGTCCTCCATTCATTTGGCAAAGCACCAACTCAAAGGAGTTAGACATCAATAAGTGGCCACGCCTCTGAGTTAACGATGGATTTCAACCTTGATGGCGGTCTACGGGGACCAATGGCTTCAGTGCACCTTCAGCAGAACTCACGCGAAACGATCCTCGTCCCTCCCTCCCTCTGTCGCTCCCCAGAGGATGGACAGATACCTGCTGACCTCCATGTTGATCCATAAATTCATTACAGTTTTAATATTATGTTGTTGGGTTTTATTCTACAGGTGGTTTTCACTGAGTGCTGAAATTTCTTTATTTTGTTTTTAATCTCCTCAAGGAATACATTCAAGAGAAAAAACTGTCCATGAAATAAAAACAGGGAAAACTGAATGAAAATAGAAAAAAAAAGGAGGAACAGTGAGACGGGAGCAGGACAGAAGGGAGGGAATGACAGCGGCAATAAAGATTTGTGCTAATATGAAGATTTATTTCGTGTAATCAGAACAATGGGAGTAGTTTTGATCCATCCAGTAGGAGTCACCCTTCCCTGTGGACTACGTGGTTTATAACTGAGACTAAATGGGTTTTTAATGTCTGTAGAAAAGCTTTGGGGATTTCAAAAACCTCTGCCAGTAAATGTGGGAGCACCTGTTGAGCAAATGTCGAGCAGATCTCCGACAATACTCGGCCTGCTCGGCCAAACTATTTTCCTCCATTAACCGAGGGGCAATTTGAAAATGAGAAAAATATGTTCACGGCTCACATTTTGAAAAATTACGTTTGTGGTAGTTAAAAAAAAAAAAAAAAAAAGAAGCTGATTGGATAACAACCTCAGCTGCAGCCGACTTTCACTTTGTCAGACTTCTCATGCAGATGCCTCGTTTCAAACTCATAAAACCGCTGTTCATGACATCAGTTTAGACAGCCAACCTTTGGAAAAACTGCTCAGTATTTGCTCGTATTCGTCAATTAGTCAGCAGCCTGGATGGAGGACTCCAAGCCGTCCTGGTTTCCAGGGACGTAGTCATGGCAGCTCAAACAGGCCCAGACATCTTTATTGTGTTTACTTCTGGGAGGGCACATCGCTGGTTAGAGAACATTCAGTAACTGAAAGGTTCTTATTTTGATCCCTGCAAGCAGCCGATGTCAAGTCAAGTCACGTTTATTTGTCTCTAACCCGATATCAAATACGGCCTTCTCTGGCCGTCCCCATCCCGGCCTCGAGCTGCAGGGAAACAGTGAAGACTGTTCGCCGAGTTCAGCCTCAGTAACATATGAATGTATGAAACGCGTTCAGTGTCCAACAACGATTTTGTTTCCTTTCTTGCACTGAAGCCAGTCGGTCAGTGTGCTGTCCTCTCCTCCTGATGGCTGAAAAAGACTTACCATAACTACTCATTTTTAACTGTGCAGCAATGGACCCTGGGATTAATATTGTGAGGATGACAGGAGACTTTTTGTGCGTCTTTGTGTTTCGTGCCTCCCATGGAAGAACTGTTTACAGATTTCCTAAATGGGCCTCGTTCTGGACGGATCCTCTCCGTTTTATTGACCTAAACCTGCTTCATCTCGACTCATCTCCTGGTTACTGTTTGCATTTCAGCAGAAGTTCACCGGTTAATGACGCCGTCTCCATATTTGTCTCAGTGAGAATGGAGTCCGCTGAAATATGACCTCTCTGCTCTGAAACCCTTTTTTATGGCTGGCGGAGATAATCTCATGTACGTGTCGTAAAGTGTTATCAGAGAGAGAGAGAGAGAGCGATCGACATCCGGGACGCTGTGAGACTGTGTGTGTTTCAGAAAAAACTATATTATGCTGCCACCAAAGATATTATATTTGCATTGTGTCCCAATAAGACCGTGTGAATATTAACATTTCACTGTCCTGGCTGCTGTCACTGTGGCCACAGCCAAACTTCTCATTACAAGTTTCCATTTCCTGCCATTGTCGGCCGCACTCTTCTTCCTCTTCGACGCTGAAGGCTGGTTAAAAGCCACAGCTGGATCCTCCCAGACGTAATCGCTACTTAGCTCAAGGTTAGAGCGTGAAATGATGATGATGATGGTGGAGACTCTGTCTGGATTAGAGGGCACTCAACAAAACGACGAGCTCGATTGTTTTTTTTATAGCAGAGCATAAAAAGTCTTTATATCCTCTTCGTGCACGCCCCCACTTCGTCCGAGTCGATGCTGAATGCCGTTGTGGAATGTTTTTAATTTAGTGTTGGATAACAACAGCAGCAGCAGCATCCTGAGAACAAAAGGGGTAGTATCCGCTCCTGAATGCATCATCACTTTATGTGCATGACTCATTCCGACCGTTTACACATCACCAATTTTTTCCTCTCAGATTTTGTCTCAGTTTAAATCGAGCAGCCTTTTGTGTGTCCGTAAAAACACCAGGGCTCATTTCATTAGTATCTATAAGGACAGGAACAAAACCCAGATCCCACATCTGTAAAGATCTAAAACATGCACAACACTAACTTCTGACTTTTTGTCAAGACGATATTTTAATTCTGCAGCAGCAGCATTTGATTTCATTAAATCTCAGTAGGTGAAGACATTGTGACTACTGTGTGAGTTTGACTCTCTTATCTGTATCTCATCAATATTTGTGGCATTTAAGGAACGCCCAAAAAATACACAAACGTGTCATTGACAGCCAATTCTAGTGTCCCCACATCCAAACTCTCCCACAGTCAGTCTTTCTGAGGACTCGAATCGTCTTCTAAATATTTCCAATATCAGTCGGCCTTCTCATTCCAGACTCCCATACGTCTGTTTGACCTCATTTTTTTATTCCCATTAACCTTTTACATGCACTTGTCACTCCCTCCACCACTCGTGCTCCCACAGCCACATCCATACAGTAGAAATAATAAGTGGCCAGTGAACTGTTAGCGAGATAAGAATTCCTCCCTGGATTTTTTGGCAAGCACCAGGACCGGAGTTTAAGAGCCTGTAAATGTTGGAGGCAGGAAGGCCAGGAAGCCTTGTATGGTCATAAAAACTGACTGCCGTTTCTTTTTTTATACCCACTTCTCCGTGAGGATCGAGGCTGCTTTTGATACTTTCACAGAAAGGAACAGACGAAGGGGAGAGTCAGGGAGGAGGCTCCCCGGCCGCTCCTATCAGGGCTGGTAGAAAGAGATACATCTGCTCGTGCCTTCTTATCATCTTCATGTGAAAGCTCTGATTTGGTAATTAGGTCTGGCTGGAAGGTCACATTCCCTTTTCTTGACACAGCTTGGCAAATCCTCTGCTGACTAACTTCTTCCAAAACATATTTGATAAAGTCTGAATGTCTCCAGGAGGAGTTTTCACACTCACAAATGCCCTCCCCCCCCAAAAAAAAAAAAACAAAAACAAAAAGACAGGAGAAGCAAATATCCATCAAAATCAATCCACCACGGAGACACTGAAGTCTCCGTGAGGTGGCTGATACACCGTCTACGACTCTGAAAGTCAGTTCTGTGGAGGATCTTCCGGTTCGGTTCCTCTGGTGTCCAGGATGCATCTAAAGATTCCCGTGGTGCCAGAAGCAGCCCTCAAAATGGGACACTATAGCTGGCTGTCAACATGACAAGAGGCTTCCTCTGATCGTGCTGCTGACTCACCGCAGTTCTCAGATCTGGCATTTTTCCTGGCCTGCCCCAGCAGACAGTTAGCTGAAGCAGCAGGTTCGTCAGCTGATTCAGTTCACCTGGACTTCCACTTGTTGGCATCGCTTTCACTTTTGGCGCGTGCAATATCGCTGCAGCAGATGTGGCGCTCATCCTGCTGATTTCTGAATCTCGTTCCTTCTTTGTCCTGCTTTTTTTTTTTTTTTGTTTGTTTGTTGTTGTTGTGTAGAATAAGGCGCCACCTTTGCCCAGAGTCTCCCTTAGCTTGGATAGTTAGCTTGGACTAGTTACTGCCAGCATGTAACAGCTAGTTAGCATGTCGGCGGTTGGCTGGCCTGTCATGTAGACTTTGCAGTTCAGGCCAGATAAAAAAAACAGAAACTGAAAACTTCTCTGATGTGTAATTTGTCACAGTGGACACAGAACAGACACGATTCAAACCCACAAGGTGTTTCTGTCGTAATAAAAATCATCACATCATGACTGAGGAAAGAAAAAAACAAAAACAAAAACCCAAAGAGACAGTAAACGTCTCACAGATGTAGGAGGAGAGAAAAGCATTTTTAGTTTTTCCAGGGAGGATCGTGGAAGAGTGTCGCTGTGTTGTGTTGCTTGCACCTTAAAGGAAAAGTCGGCACCAGCGTGTCCTGACATCAGCAGTAAACACCTGCATCGTGAAAACGGAGCAAACACACCGCTGGTGGAAAGAGTGAAGCTCACCTCTGGCATGAGCGCAGTGGGCGGGAGTCTTAACATCGAACACACACCCTCTCTCTCATGGCTCATCAACCTTCCCACAGATCTGTGTGTAGCTGCTGCCGGGCCTTTTAACCCGGACTGCCTGTGTGTCCAAGATCATCACTCTGTAACGCCCCTCCTCCACACACACACACACACCTTTGTCTTAATCACGCTGTTGGTCTGTTAAAAATGTGAGCTCTCATTCACTCGTGGTTTGCAGACAGGAAATGAAGGTAAATGAAGTATCAGACAGGAATACTTTTTAATCTTTGTGTCATTTTCCTCAATATCATATTATCTGTGTGCAGAGTGACAGTTATTCAAAGGAATCTTACTGCAGGTCATGTTTATATCTATGTTATTTTTACTCTGACTATAAATATGTCTTTTTCTAACGCAGCCTCGGTGAGTTGAGGAGGAAACTCCTCGTGTCATTATTCACACGTTCACTCATCCTCTGACAGCAAAGACGCAGCAGCAACCACAGACCTGAAGACGAAAGACAAACTTTCCACAAATACGGCAAGAGGTTCGTCGTCAGCGCTGGCCCCAGCTGACCATTGACCCCCCCCCCACCAAAAACACGCCTGCTCTGGGCGCCAAAAACCACTTTGAAACATCTCCAGACAGTCCTGCACCGCTGCCTTTGTCAAAGAAAACAAACGCACAATAATAATAACCCATTCATCAGTGATTTATTGGCAGACGGAGAGAAATGCAGTCACAGATAAGACGATATAAATTAAACTTTGTCTTCAGGGAGACACTTTGAGCTCTAATTAGCTGATATAGCCCCGTGGGCCTGCTCATTCCTGGCACCGGTTTGTTTTTCATGATAACACAAACCCTGAAACATTATCCCATTAAAATGATCGACTTGTTTCAACAATGATGTCTTCATTACCTCCTGCAAACCTCCTAGCCTGACTCATCCTGTGTGGTTTTTAATGCGCAGGTCCGTACTTGTTTGAAAGAATGTCTTCCAGGTAATGTTGTTACTGTGCACGAGAAAAACGACGGATCATTGAGCTTGGACCTTCAACGCGTTCTGCAGAAAGCGGACGTCATCACTCATCGTTTCTTAACGGGAGTAAATTCCTACATAGCTTGGTGAGAATTCAGCAAATCGGATCAAATGCAAACGGATCTTCCATCAATGCTGAATGAGACAACGGAGAGAGAGAGAAGTCGTTCCTCAGCATGAACGTGGGTTTGAAATGTTTTTAGCTGTCTGCCCTTCTCAGCACGTCTGACGAGCTCTGGCTGGATGCGGATGTGGAACAACCTGCTCTGCATCAGCTGTCAGCACCGTGCATAGCCGTGACGACACCGTGTGTCAGCTGATTCCGGCAGGATTTGACCTTTGACCTCGCTTCAGAAGACGCACGTGGTCATTTTGGTTGAAAGTTAAAGGGTTAACACCTCAGACTCTGAGGAGAGCGGCTTTGATCGTGCCGAGCTGTTGTTTCTTTCTGATACAGTTGAGGCGCATCAAAAGCTTCGGCCTCGTTCTTCCTGCGTTAGGTAATCAGGACACATTCAGACTTGATGGGCAGAACTCAGCTTGTTTCTTCCTTTCAGATTTCTCTGCCGCATAACTTCCCAAAGGCGTTGGGATCTCGCACAGTCATTTCGTAACAGAGCCGGTGTGAAGTCGAGAGCAGATCAGACTTCAGGAGACTCTTGATGAAGAAGCTGCTACTCTGATTTTAGATTCAGACTATTGATTATTAGAGCTGCAGATTTACAGCCTCATGCTTGTACCTGGATCATTTACACAACTTTATGACGTCACAATGAAGTTGACCTTTCGGTTTTGTTGTAATTGGTATATGAATTTCCAAATGAGGGACACAACTGAGTTTTGTGGAGATTTGACCTGAAACAACCAAATTTTAATTCTCTCTGAATCAAAATGAATGTTTAGGTTTCGTGAGGTCAACTTTATTTTTGACCTTTGACCACCAAAATCTGATCGGTTTTGATCCAATCTAAAAAAAAGAAATCCATTCATGGTGATATCACGAGCTGCAGGAGGACCCGGAAACTTGTTGTTTCTGCACTGCTACATGTTGAAGAATAAATGAATACACGTTTTATTTATCGAAACTCAAAGCAGCTTGAAATTAAATCACATCAAGACTGTTGTTTTGTTTTTCACCACCTTGGACTTGTTTTCGTAATTTTCCATTATTACAGTTAATTTTGATCAAACATTTTTAGCTCATCCCGACTCACCCCAGCACCAAATCGTCAGGTTTCTGTAGCTGCCCACCTAATGAGCCGGCAGTGGCTGTTTCATTGCAGATAAACTGTGATGATAATGAGGCCTATTTGTGTATTTGTGTAGATTATTATTACGTTCAAGTGGAAATTAGTTTAATTGGATATGAAATAAAAACACACAAATCAGTTCTTAAAAAAACTGGATTTTCCTTAATATGTTTGCTCTCCTTTGTATTTACGACCCTGATTACTCAAACACTTTGCAAAAACAACGTTTCCACCTTCTAAATAGATCTCACTCAACTTGACAAATTGCCTCACATGTTGATCTGGAGCCCAGATCGGTGCGAAGGCGACCCCGGCGGACTCGTGCGCTGACTGGGTCAGTGTGTTTCCCAAGCAGACAGACAGACAGCGCTTTGAGGCCCCGGAGTCCCAGAAAACAGGCGTCTATTGAGCCAGCCAACACACTTTCCACAATGTCACGGACTAATTCATGTCAAAGTGGGGCTCTCCCTCCGTGATTGGACTCAATTGCAGTCAGTGAGGCGGGAAAGCGCAGCACTGGGTGCATGGAAATCACACATGCGCAGTGATCGCAGTGTGAGGTTTGTGTAACCAAACACACGCAGAAAAATGCAGCCATTGTTGAGTTCACACATTCTGCAGCGTATTTGGTGGATTGCTTTTCTAATTTGGCTTCATCCTTCATCCAAAATATTCCTGCGATGGAACACGCATCTCATTGGCCTCGATTGTTTCAAGACTTTCTGAGATTTTAGGAAAGGTGTTGCCTGAGATGTGCACAACGAAGTCAGATATAATCCAAACACTCGCAGGTTCTCTTCAGTGCTGAGGAATTTAAGCCCCCTCCCCCCTCCCTGCCCCTCCTCCTGTCTCCAGGTGGTACTGGACTTACCACGTCCTGGTCCAGGGATGGTCCAGGCTCAGTAGGAGTGTGTCACGGTGCAGATGCTGCGTGGGCTGATGAGCAGCAACATTCAAAGCAGAGATTCTGACATGAAGCTGTCTTCAGATATCTTTGACCTGTTTTACACTTAATGGGTTCGCGGCTGGAGACCTCCTTAAGGCCGAACTTTGGGTTTTACCATCATGTTGTAAATATTGATGCTAGCCAATCAACAGGACCGACATCCGCGGCTCTTTGAGTCAGTCCCATAAACCTGAACCTGGACTTGGACTCTGGTTCTGTAAAGTCCGTGCTGTGCATGACTTCAAGCTGAGGTTCTTTTCTTTTTTTTTTTAAACGATGCTCCCACTTATAGGGAAATAGACCAGAACGCAGGGGATGATTAGGGGGCGTGGTTACGGTGTGAGTGACAGACTACACCTGAAGATGGGCGTCACGGTGGATTACATGTGTGCATCTCCTAAAATCGTACATATGAATGCATTGTGTCAGAAGAAAAGTGCTGCTTTGAAGATGAAGGATCTTTGGTGACCCCCCCCCACACACACACCCCTCCTGCATTTTTCCCACGGCTCATACTTGTGTGGGAGAGAGAGAAATAGACCTGGGCCTGTTGTTAGCTGAGCTGTAAACCGTTCCTCTTCTTCCAGGACACATGAACAGGGGCCTCAGTGTTTCTCCGCGGCCCCTCTCGCCGTAATAAATCGTATCTGCTCACAATGTTCAGCACCATGGAGGCGAGGAAGGAATTAACGTGCACGGCCCTCCCTATCGGACCGTGCACGTCTCTGTTTGTGGCGTCCAGGCCGCTCAGGACTGTCAACAGTCTGATTTCGCATGTGTGGCCGGGCGTGCAGAGCTGGGGAATCGTACGTATCCTGAGCTTTTCCACCTTTCTGGATGTGCGTGTTTCTGAAAACAGATGACTCGTGTGCTGTTTACGACATTCCCTTCATTCCACCACGTGAGCGTCGCCTCAGGTGCATCAGTTTGACAGCTGCTGCTCTTTCATTATCTTCCTTACATGTGCATGAAAACATGAAAACATATAACATACACATGATCAGCTCCTCTCAAAGAAAACATATCAGTGGCAATGATGTTTGATTTCCAGCTCTTATTCGTGTCTGGTTTGGATTTTATAGCAATATTCCTGTTTTTATCTGTAATTTCAGTTCTTGTGACGATATTGATATTTGAATTTTCATTTTGTTTTCTCAGATTAGTGATATTTTCTTTTCGAAACATTTAAATTGCTTCACATGCAAACCAATAACTAAGGGTGGGAGGGGCTAAGTCCCATCTCCGTGACAGTTAGAGACGGATCACATTTGTCGACAACCTCCTTGGTAGTTAACTACGATAAGATTAATGGTATATCAGTAGAGGAAGGATATAAATGTCAAGACGTGGAACATCGCTGTGGCTTAAATATGTGTGCTTCTTCTAAATGAGGCCATTTATGGTAACAATGATGCAACTGCCTGAGCTGTCATTCTAAAAATGTATGAGAGAAAAAGTTTGGTTTTAAATATTTACCATGAAAAAAAAAAGGTTGCATGAGAAATCCTGAATAAATAAAATATTCTGTGTTGCAGTTTGCTTCCCATTCAAAGACAGAGGAGTTCGGGTCTAATTGTGTTTCCTGGGACAGAAACATGGATTGTAGCTGGTAGTTTAAGTTAGACTGACAGAAAGGCCAAGCTCTTAATTTCCTGTTACCTGCCTTTATGCTAAAAACAAATACAGACAATGGAAACCTTTAAATTAACTCCAGGAGTGGGCTCATTCGTTGTGGAGGAAGGTTTGTTGAAGAGCAAGTCAAATGGGGACAGAGGGCCCGACTTTGATCCAGAGCAGAACAAGATGAAGCGAATTAATTAGAAGCTCCCGACCAAACTGGGCCTGAGGCCGGAAGAGCTGCTAACAAGGGAGAGAGACAAGATCCAGACCACGTGTGTGTGTGTGTGTGTGTGTGTGTGAGAGAGATGTGTATCACGGCGCGCCACAGGACTCCAACCTCTGTGTTTTTAGAGGAACAGTTGCAGCCACATCCTGACAGGCGTCCTACGATGACACTGAAAAGACACATTTCAGCGCCGAAGCTTTCAGGTCGTCAGAAAACAGATTTTTCTGCGTTTGCTTTTTTCATCCATCCAAAAAACTTTTTCTTTCCCCAGTCAGCTCAATGGAACAAGTCCAGGGTGTAGTTTACGCCCCCTGGCCTCAGTTCAGCTGCCGCTTTTTGATCGTTTCCCTCCTAAATAAGTAGTATAAGAGTCATTAAGGGAGTCATGACCCCCTCCCACCCAGCCTGTGATGACAATACATGGAAGCAGCCAGCTTGCAGCTATTTGGGTAACAAGAGAAGGCCCTCTGGGGGATCATTTTCACATCCAGGGTTCAAAAACATGCCGTCATATCCTCAGAGCAGCCAGGAGCTGTGAGACGGGACAATGTGAGCCGGGGGATGAGGGCATGTGCCTGCAGCGCCGGCCCCACGACCAGCGGCAGAGGAAATCCCTGCTCCGAGCGCCGTAACAAACCATCACGCACCCATCTGGGCTGCACCACGTGGCCACAGGGGTGTCCTCTGACGCGCCTGTCTGCTAATGGGCCAACTGCTTCTCCTGAGTTTTTATAGATTTTTTTTTTTTTTTCTTCAGTGGGTTTTTCCCTCATGACCATTCGAAATGCACGTTTGTACATTTCAGCATGTGTGTGTCAGTATTCCTGTGTGTGTGTGTGTGTTTGAGTGTGGTGAGAGGTTTTGGAAGGAATTTCGTGGGATGATAGGGTTTCCCTGTCAGACTCTCCAACTTCCTACGGAATTCCCTCATATGTGGCAAAACACCGTCGCCGGGCTTTCCCACCTCATTTCTGTTTTTCCAGTTGAACTTGCCGACACGAAATCCTCCTGAATTCTTTCCTTCGGCGGATCAGGGAGGAAATACTTCCAAGAGTAATCACCAAATTCTCAACCCACACTCATTTTCAGAGTTGGTCCAGTTGTTAGTTGTAACCCTGAACTGTCAAAAACAGAAATCTTACTTTGTGTGTATCACCCCTTCAGTTTTCATGCTTTTGTGTTTCTTCTTATAAACTTGTCATGTTTAAAAATGTCACCAAGTCAACACAGAAAGTTCCTCTCATGTGTTGATCTGAAAGTCTTTATCTGATCAGGAGTTCTGCTTTAGTGCTCTAAATATCTGATTGTCTTTGTTCTGTCAACACAATAAACTCAGATCCAGAGACTCTCTGATTGGCTGTGGCATCACCCACCGGAGCCAATAGGAGCATCTGATGTAGAGACGTGACTCTATCAAAGATGGAGGAAACTTCTTAAACATCTCAATTGCCTCGAGTCTCTTGAAAATGTATTATTGTCGAAATATTTTCGACAAAAGTGCAGCAAACATGTTTCCCATTTGGGAGCTACGTTTCCGTTAGAAATACACCTCTGGCTGCGTTGAATGGAGCCTGTGAGTTACGAAACAGCGGCGTGCTTTGTCATCCCTCTCCTTTTTGGACCGAGCCTCCTCCCGTGTGGCTCGAGTCGGCCATGTTGGTACGCCATCCAAACCCCCGCCCTGCCCTCCGAACGGGCGGCACCGGGGGCGAGAGCAAAGGGCCAGTCATCCCTCGGTTACGTAACCGCCTTCCCGCTGCTGTCAAGGCAACCAAATGTTGTCATAGCAACTTGCTGCCAACAAGTTACAACCAGAGGAAAAAGGGGAGACACCAGTGTTGACAGAGAAGGAGCTCGGACAGGACATACACTATATTGCCAAATACTTTTGGCATCGTCTGCTGAGTATTCTGGCTGGTTGTGTGTCTGTGTGTGTAACTTTTTCAGTGAGGGATCCTGCTTAGGAGGATTAGAAACGTCTTGGTTGTGTGTCATCGTGCATTTCGTTTATAGTCTTGTGAGTAAACCATTAAGTGTGTGTGCGCTACCACACACTGTTTCCCTTCATGTGTTCTTCAGAAGCCGCTGAAGGTCTTGAGGTTTTCGTCTGCAGCTGTTTTGAGTGTACATTGGAATAATAAAAACTGAGAATCATGTAAGAGACAAACCTGTTCACACAAAAACCAGAACAACAGTCACACAATCACGAGCCGTAATAAATGAATCTGTTGTAACTTTCCAATATGAATTTAGTGCAGCTGCAGATATAAAAAAAAAAAACATAACAAAACACGAGCTGCACCTTTTACAGAGAAACTCAAGTCGCACTACCTTTTGTTTAAGAGCATTTGGCGCCAGCGTGAGTGCACACACATGGCGAGGAAACACATGTACGGCTTTGGCCGGTCGCACACAGAGGAAGAAGGGAACTCTGTTATTCAAAGGCAAGACTGAGTCACCAGAACACAGGAACCGAGCAGAGAATTTCATCCCTCAACACCGAGAAGGAAAGTTCGGGGAGAGAAGGAAGGAGAGGCAGACATGAAGACAAAAGAGAAGAAAGTGAGAGAAGAGAGCAGGAAAAGGAAAAGATATGCAACATGTCACGTTGTGTCTCCAGTGAAAAATCACCACTTCGTGTTTTCAACTTAAATTTCAATTAACTTCAACCAGACCAGGCGAGAAACAACATCCGCTCATCCTGACTCACCAGATACCACAAACCAGGAACATCGAAGCGTCCCGTCGCTTGGCTGCTAAAATGGAGTCACATGATAGGAGTCTAACCAATCAGGGAACGATACGCTGTGATGACATGCAAACATGGGCGTCGGCTTCCCGCCATTTTCTGTCTATTTAACTCAAAACCGTTTATAAAAATGGACGCTGCAACTGCAGAACTTCTATCTAATGATCATCAGGAGGGACTTCAGTGGTTGTAAGCAGAAGTCCAGATGTCTGTTGAAGTCTATGGGAAAATGGCCCTACTTCTCACTCATTATAAGATTATTTGAGCGTCTGCAGTTTCCCAACATTGTGTCCTGACAACAGGGACGTCCACACAGTCTGCCTGATGACAAGGCCACCGCGCACATCCTCTCTGTTTTACTCTGCGCATGTGTGCGTGAGCATGTGTGTGTGTTTTATTATTGTATCCAAGGCGAAGCAGCCGTCTCTAACTTTCCATCCTCCATCCTCCTCCTCTTCTCCTCCTCCTTCTTTGGAGCGGCAATTTCCTGAACTGAAGCCAGGAAACTCTGCGTCGGTGGCTTGAGCTGAGAGGCAGAGAGGATTGTGGGAAGAAGGGGAAGAGGGTTGGGCAAGGGGGTGAGAGAGGCTTTATATAGACACTTCAATGCAGCTACACCTCGGTCTGCACGTTAAGGGGGGGGGATAAAAAATGACTGACAAAGACAATTCATGAGCCGAAATAAAAACCGGCTGACCCCACCGACGTCCACGGCCTCAGCAGACTGAGAGGGGGCGTTTGTTTTCACCACCCACATCAGCATCAGATTTGCTTTTCAGGTTGGCTCTTTTGTTGCACAGAAACATTATCAGCAACAGTTTTTTTCTCCTTGAAGACCCCTACCTGCTGTTGTTCCACATCTTGACCTCCAGTCCTCCTCCCCCGGGGGTAATTAAGGGCCCCTCTGTTGGATCTCATCAGACGTGGCGACCGGGGGCCTGAAGGGCCGAGATAATGCCTCTAATTTCATGTTCAGCCACACAAAGAAAACAAATCTCACACTTCCTGGTTGTTATTAATTTGCCCTAGCTTAGCGTTGCTTGTCCAAGATTTTATAGCTGATGTGTACAAAAACACAAACGCATTCTCACACAACTACACACAACTACACACAGCTCCCCCCTTCCCTTTTTGCTCGTTATCTGCTCTACAGCACTTCCTGAGTGGAATGTTGTGGAAGCCTTGTCTCACTCCGGCATGATGTTGACGTCCCTGGGCCAGTGCGATGCCATGTGTGTGTGTGACTCTGTGTGTGACTCTGTGAGTGCGTGTGTGTGTGTGTTTCTGTGTGAGACAAGCTGAAAGAGAAGAAGTGAGATTCCTGATGAGTGAGCTCATCTCACTCTCACACTGTCTGAAATTGAAGTACTTAAATGAAGTGTAGCGAATGTGCTTTTCCACTTTTCAGAGCCGTGAAGCTAGCAACAGTTCCACATCATGGCCTTCAAGGTGACCCTGAGCAGAGGTCAGAGGTCATGACCCCTGTGCTGACAATAGAGTTTTAGGATTTAATGTACATTTTTTAATTGCACAGCCTTCGGGGCTGTGCTAGCAAGGCCAATAATACTAAAATTAACAGCACAACCAGCTTCATTATTCGACTATTTGAATTAAAAATCATATTCAGTCGCTCAGTTAGATTAAGATTTAAACTGGTGAGTTCTGTTTTAAGAATATCTGTCATGAAGGAGTAAAATAGCTACACAGACTGAAAACATATTTATTTCTTTAAAGCCACCCAGATGGGCGACCTGTGTGAGGAGGCAGGATGGGACGTCAAGTGGCCATTCAAGGATCTGCAGCTTGTCTGCGTCGGCTTCGTCTTTCAGCCAGCTTGTGATGTTTACCTCTCACTTTTAACATCCACCTCATCCACACCTTCTCCTCTTTTATTTTCTGTGCATGTCGTTTCCTCTGCAGCCACTAGACTCTAAATCTTTTCAAGGTTTCCTTTTCCTGCCTTTACTTGAGCTAGACATCCAGGCTTCAACAAATAATCAAGAAATTAATTTAAGAAGGAAAACAAATTGTGGTTAAATTGTCTGGAAACGAACTGAGCTGCTCAGGTCAGATCGTCAGCAACTATGATGTGAAATGAATAACTCTCCCTTAGATGGACCTGACCAGGAGCTAAACGGCATACAAACAGGCAATCAGACTGTGATTTATTTTTTGTGCTTTCTCACAACAATCGGTTTTGTATCAGAAGCGTTCAAGTTATCACAAAAATCTTGTTTTGGCCGAAGCTGTTCTCTTTGACAAAGTGCTCGCTGAGTGTTTGATCAGGCCTGAAAATGGATTGGATGTGTACCAGAACAACGGATATGAAGTGTAATTTGTGCAGGAAGCTCATCAGTTCACATGAAATAATCCAACTTGGACAATCTCCTAAATAAACTGAAAGTCTTTGGATGTGAACCCGTGTTTTTGTCTTTTCTGTCCAGAAAATGACAGATTGCATTTCTTCTTCCAGCTCCAACTGGTCCCAAGAGGTGATCTGATTTTGGGTTGTTTTTTTTTTTTTGTCTTCACATTTTGACCTTTTGGATTTAAAGTGAATCATATTTGAGAGATGTGCACCATTTAGCCTAAAAATAGATTTAACTCAAAATAAACGCTCTCTCTATCGTGGCCGGTTTGAAGCGGAGTTTGAGTCCATGGAGATAATTTTAAAAACAGCTATAAAAACAGCTGCATGTTTTAGTTTGCTGGCAATTTTAATCTGCTTCTGAGAATCCAATAATCTTTTTGAATTATAACTCACCGTGTGTTTATCTGGAGGGAAATAGAAGTGGATAATTTATATTCAACATCATTAAAAAAGAGAGAGAGAGACTTTTTTCCCATTATGGGAAAGTGAATGTTTAATCACACAAAGTTTTGAACACAAATATGAGAAAGTTTGGACGCAGGTACGTACTCGTAGACACGCATGATGCCGACATGCACCAACTCTCACATGTACAAATTGCAGGATGGTGCCACTCGTGTCGAGACAAATGGCTGCATCTAATCAGTTTGACAGTTTCCAGGCGTCGGCGATGTTACGCAGTGAGCAGTCTGAAAGACAAACAACATGGACGGCATTTATGTTGGGAAGCTGTCAGTCACTCAGTCCGGCTGCTGTGAAGAGCTCTTTCTCACTTTTAGGTCAAAGAAAACTTCATGGCCGTCAGAAAAGATTCACGTTTGGTCTGGATGTGGCAATAATTCCCAAAGAAATGTACAAAGTCACTTTGTACTGTGAGTGACTGGAACAGAACCGGTTTCAGTACATACAGAACCATAACCAGCAGAACTCGACCTTCATCCAGGGCTCTGATGAAACGAGGACGAGAGAACATTAAATCAGTTTTCTCTCTGTCGACTTGAAAATAAACGTGTCCCTTCAAACACAAAACTACATCACAAACAAGTATGCGTGCTCATCGTTGTCCTTTTTCTCCACTGGAGGTGAGATTCTCTGAAGCTGAATCCAGAAGGCGGGAAATCAACTCACGGCAGAAAATAGCCTGCAGTTGTCATATTGTATATTTTGTTTCCAGCAGCTCTGTGTGTGTGTGTGTGTGTGTGTTGTATTAAAGAGCTTTTCTTCCATGTGTGACTGCATAGTTTCCATAGTGCACCATGATGATGTCAACTCAAACCTATACTGAGCAAACATATATTTCAAACCTCATTAGTTCGGTTGAATCACATCTTGTGTGCAGATTTGCGCCAAGTGAGTCTCTGTGTGTGATTACAGATGCATAATTTCAATAAACCCATTTCAGTAGGTAGTTTTAAATATTTCCATTTAATGCTTTACAAATTTTGATGTAAAAATATGTCACAATGCTCTGTCTGTTCAGAAATTTATAGCCAATTAATATAGTTACCTGACCAGTCATTATTAGGCAGCCACAGCCTGAAATAATGATATAAAATATCATGTTATGTAATGAAGCAAGAAATTCCTGAAAGTACAATGATTGAACACACAAAGATTAAGATGAATTAAAAGAAAAAATTCATGCCTGTTCTTTTAAAGATAATATTTCTCTTCACAGTTACATCAGCTACCATAAAAAATAGGAACAATCTAAATAGAAAAGTCCTAATTTACATTTGCACAGATTTGTATTTGAGTCTCTGTCTCACACACCTCGAACCACCTGCTCGTCTGCAGCAGCAGCAGCAGAAGCTTCCTCGCCTCTTCCTTATTTTTACCATGTGCAACCTTTGACCTCCGAGCCCAGCTCATTCTCCCACCAGCGCTCCAGGTCACATTCCTGAACGGAGGAAATGTGTGGTCCGATATCAGCGGCCCTCTCTTACACTCCTCTTTTTCCAGGAATGTTCCTCGGCTACGCGCTCTTCGAACAATGAGGCCCGAAAGGACGCGGCCCTGCCCTCAAACACAAAGGCTGGATGACAGTGTGAAAAATACTTTAACCCCCGACCTTTGACCTTGACTGGATGGGCTGAACATGATCATGAACAGATTTGGTGACAGTCAGTGGTGGTTATGTGGATCAATTAATTCACTTGTTGACATATTTTAAGTGTTTTTGCAGCAGATTTGATGTCAAAATGTGTTCAATAACTTAAAAACTGCATTTTTTTCTTCCAAATTTAAGAAGCAATATTGTTGCATGAGAAATCTGATTTTGGATCAGAAACACATGAGACTGATGACACCCATCTTGCTAGATAAAAATGTCTAATTCAGAAATGATAGATGATGTGATCATCAGTTTATTCCATTCGAAGAGTTACAGTTTGACCTTCGCGCAGCTCGTTTCTGAATTCAGGCCGAGTCTCACTCGACACTCACCGACACTCAAGTGGCTCTCAGAAGGAGAGCCAGATGAAGCCCCAATGAAAGCAGATTGTCTTTACAGCTGGCACCACACGGCCGCGATCTGGTCTTCATCTCGTCGTCTGTTGACAGAGAAGGCAGAGTAAACAGCCGCATTTGGTCAGCGGGCGAAGCTACGCATGCCTGATGAGCCGGTTAATGAGTGAGTGAATTGAGTTTTCCTCCTCCAGAAGTGGAGTGGAGTGGCTTGTTTGTGGAACAAGGTGGAAAGAAACCCCCTAAGAATATCGTCCAGGAGGCCGTTTTTTTGTCAAAGCGGGAAGCGGGAAAAGGCAACAGAGTGGGCAGTGTCTGTGCAGCGGAGGAGAGAGAGTGAGAAAGCGAGCCAGAGAGGAATTGAAAGTGAGTGAGTGAGAAATCAGGAATAATTACAGAGTAGCTGCGAGTCAGGACCGTTTTAGCGAGGGAACTCCACAGACTGCTGGGAGGCAGGGGAGGCAGGGAGGTGGGGGGGGCAGCCTATGACTCAGAGAAGGGATGTTTGTTTGACTGGCCCTGCGGTTGCTTCCCAACATGGCAACCGCCTGTTCGCAGCATAGCAACCGCTCCTTCCACTTCTTCGCCACGGGGAGATTCCTCGGTACAACGTATCATTTGGATCAAATGGAAACCAGATACTTGTCTTGATCCCTGTTACCGGGACAACAAACTGGGCCTCCCCAAAAAAAAAAACAAAAAACACGCAAATACCGATGAGGCAGTAAAAAAACTCACACTGAGACATTTCACTGTGCAGCACAGGCGTAGAAATCAAACATCTAAGTGTTTTTTTGGTGCCCTTTAGCAACGTTTCTGCCACCTCACAGATTCCTCGGGAATCCTTTATTTTTATCCCCCCCTTTTTTAAAAACTGCTGCTGTGTCCACACAAACCATCATCACTGTGTTTTCTTTCGGGTTTGTAATGTTGATACTCGGATAAAGATAAGTCAAGAGAGGTATTGAATAAACTTCAGTCCTAAAGTTTGATTTAAAAAAAAAAAAAAACTGTCAAGGCCAGTCATTCATTTTCATGTATAAGACCTTGTTGTGTTGTTTTTTTTTTCCCACCACATCCACAAACGGAAAGATGCATCAGATTATGTAATAAGCAGTGTGACCCCTCTCACATTGCAGTACTGCCCTTAAAAGACACAGCCCAGCACCTCAAATCCAATCCTGGTGAATTCTTTATATTTATCCATTCATTTCGATTCCATGCTGCATCAAAAAAAACAGTTTAGAGGTCTAAAGGAACCGTCTTCTTCTCGCTTTTATAAACGTGTCCTTGGATCGACTCCACCAAGACAAATTCTGGCACACGGATCTGCTGGATGGGTATCAAAGAGCAAAACAACTCAGAGTGTATCTGCTATCAAAGCACAGAGGCCGAGTGTGTGCAGCCGGCTGGAGACAATGCAGCGCTGTATTTGTCGGAGATGTTCTGTCTTGGGGGCGGGCAAAATGGTCCCGCAAAGTGGCATCATTAAAAACCGGAGACTTCCCCTCAAGGGAAGCTTTGTGCCGTTTTGAAAAGCGTCCAGGGGTGTCCATCTTGTGTGAAAGCATCATTCACATGGCAGGGTTAGATGCTCTGTGGAAAACTGCCGGCGAGGCCTCCGTGCCCATTGGCTCGGTTCGCCACACCCTCCATGTGTGTGTCAGGTGTTGAAGTGCCTCAGGAATGAGAATACCCCGGCACGCAGCGGGGGCATTTATACACTCAGTAAAGAATGTGTGTGTCTGCAGCGTTATTTGTGTTCCTGAATGTATCACACACAAGCACTGAAATGATAAGGAAATCTGAAAAACCAGGACTCTCTGCATGACTTGGCCTTGATGAACTTAAATTGGTATCACCTGTCCAGAAGGTTTCGCATCTTTCAGTAAATGCATCCAGTCTTCTGTGACCTCGACCATCTTTAGCTCTCCTCTAACTGCCGTTTTATCATCTGCTGCATCTAAAGAAAAAAAGAAAAAAACATGCCGTGCATGATAAAACAGATGTGTGGGATGCCAATGTGTTTTGTGCATTTCTTCGTTATACAGTTTCACAAATCTTGTTTTTGCCAACTAAAAGCCGAGTCAAGCACATTCCTCTGCCTGATGGAGGGTGATGGAGCATTGAGGGCTAAAAAAAGCACACATCTTTAAACAGTTATTCAGAGCTTCCAGTCAGAGCTGCTGTGGTTTGGGATGTGTGGGTTAGTGCAGATGTGTGTGTTTGTAGTGTGCTGATGCTCATGGAGGAGCTGGGTGTGTCCAACCCAGCCTGGATTTGTGTCAGGGCTGAAAGCATGAGTAAGTCGCTGAAGGGTGGAGGAAGCAGGAACCTCCAGGAGCTCAGGCACTCCTCAGAAATGATATTGTCCTCCTTTTTTTTTTTATATATCAAACGAACTTCGGCCTAATTTCAGACCAGCGAGGCGGACTTTGAGCCCATGACTTTTTAGCTCAGTAAACATTTCTCAGTCTCTACACTAAAAAAATGATTTTGTGGTGAAGTAATGTTTATTAGGTGAACTGTCACAATATTTACTTTCTAATTCTAAGTATCAGTGAGAACTGGAATTATTCAAGTATTGAACTATATATGTTATTCATGTAATACAGGGGTCCCCGGCCCACCAGATCATTTGGAGTGGCCCACTTAACGATCCCAGACAATCCTTCTAAACATCACCTTTTTCTTGTAGCTACCTTGAAACTGGCCGCCAGACGCCAGGCTCATCTGTGTTTGGTGTAGCAATGCGCTCTGTTGGGCAGCTAATCCACTTTTTAGCCTAGCCACCTTTTTCGTATATAGTAACATTAATATACTATTATATCACTATATATTAGTGATATAATAGTATATAAGTGTAATTAGAATGCTGACCTTTAAATACAGGTATGTTATGATAGGAAAATGCAATTTAACAAGTGGCAACAAAGCCAAACGAAGGGGCAGAGATTATAATGTCACAATAACACTGGTTGTCACCCTGATTATTATTTCCTGCTACAGAATCACAGAAAGGAAAGTCGATGCAATAAGTGAACTGTGTGGGAAGAATAAGTTTCACCGTCATCGCACATGAACGTAGAAATACCAGGAAGCTTTACTAGTTCCGTGTTTGGAATCCGCGCATGCGCTGTCTGACGCGCAGACAGGACGCATGCGCTTCGTTGACCCTCGGAAGAAGATGGCGGCGGCGGTCAGGTGTGATGGAGGCAGGAGCGGATGAGTCATCCTGGAGGTGAGTCAGTCAGAGAGGCAGAGAAGGGAGTCCGCTTCTTTCACTTCCTTCATGGTGCTGCGGCGGCAGAAGCCTCAGCGTCTGGTCGGCTACGGCTATGAGACAGAAAGCTAACGGTAAGCTAGCTAGATTCGGAGTCAATAACACGGCAGGTGGTCCGACAAAAAAAAAAAAAGTTAGCATCAAGTCCGGACTTCCTGACTGCCACAGTCTGCTGACAGAGATGGATTTAATCTTTAACTGATATCAAATTTAGCTAAGCTTAACACATTTGCACGATCTGTAAATGTATATCCACAAAATTCTGCCACTCACGCGCTACCCGGATGCTAATTATTATAAATAAGCTATAAAGGAGGCTATCATCAGTTTGCCACACACACACACACACACACACACACACACACACACACATACATATTTATACACACTTACACAGTGTGTCCTTAGCACTGTCGCCCCACAATAAGAAGTTGTGTGTTCGATTCCCGGTGTGGGCAGCCGAACATGCCTAGCTTGGTTAATTGGTAAGAAGTAATGGACTAGGCAAAGCAAAGCGACCAGTCCAGGACCTAAACTAGGTCAGAGACGGGACTGGATAGGCGGACTGGACCAACTAAACTGAACCAGTGATGTGACCCCTCCAGAGACTAAATCAGAACTCTCCAGAGCCCCCCAGAGATAAGAGACCAGACAGTTCTGATTCTGTATGAAATATGTTTCAGAGCACATTATTGACAGCATATTATCAAAAATGTCAGTTTGACAGCGGTACTTTAGTTACATGATTCTTGTTTTGTCTTTGTGTTTTTGTGTTTTGCACAAAGCAGCAACTACAGCCAGCAAAGCGCAAGCAAAGCCTTCTGGATATTCAGGTATTTACCAGAAAACATACACATGATTCCAAATTAAAATGAAGCAGAATATATTTTGAATTGTCAATTATGTGCTGCGCTGCATAAAATGTAATGTATTGAAAGGTTGAAGGACAATCTAATGTTATCTCTATTCTAATGATATGAATATAGCAGTGAGAAAAATAAAGATGTTGTTAAATTAAGCCGTTGCATCGTTTTTCAAAAGAAACTCATGTCCACACATAAAGTGTATTTGATGATGGCCTTGGTGGAATTTACTTGCAAATACTTTCCTAGGTTTTCCCAAGTCAATAACACTTGAGTCTAGCGACTGAGATGTTGAGTCTTCAACACAACATGAAGTTCACTTTTCGAGTAATGGCTGAATTTAGAAGAAAATAGGTCGTAAAATTCAAAGTCTTTTACGGTAATAGGAACAGCGAGCTGCCAGAGAAAGTACAGAGCAGGTCAGATCCTCCCTCAACATTCAAATTACAAGCTTAAGGCTTGAAAACAGCTGATTGCAGACCAGCAGACACATTATTTCTTTTCACTCCGGGTTTGTATGCTTGTGCTTCATGTTTGTGTGCATGAAGGCTGCAAAAGATTCTGTTCTGAAGATGTCAATTAAAACGGATGATTATGCTGGAACATTTAGTCATTTTTTAGTATCCTGTAGATGAACTGGCTCAGAGTTCTGGAGGAATACGTGTGAAATTGAACGGCAGCCAAGGGTTGTTTTTCATCACACACTTTAAATGTTAGCTTCATTTCACCTCCAACTCGTATGTTTCCATCCCCGAGGCCAGACTGTATCATGGAATACCAAATGCTTGAATTCAACTCCAAATGAGAGATTTTGCCCCTCATGATGCCAGAGGAGATTGTGCAGCGCCCCATTTGGCAACGGAGGAGAAAATGACAAGTGATATGGAGGAAATATGAGGAAACTTGGCAGCATGTGAGTCCCTGGTATTGTGAAAATGAGCAGCTGCACCAATGAGCGATTTCATAAGAGTTTCACCTCTGACTCAATTTGCAGAGGTTGAAGTCTGACAGTTGGAGACACAATGCCAGAAAGCATGTTCAGTCAGAGACGGAGGCTCAGGGAAATTCTCTGATGAGACTTAAGTCCTTCAAGTCCCTCGAAGACGAGGAACCAGGAAGTACTGCTAAAGGTAGCCCCCGTCCTGGTCAGTAAGGCTGAAGCAGCAGAGCGACTCTCCGTGGTGTATTTTGTTGCGTATAAATTGAACTTTACAATCATGAAAAGGAAAACCATCCTATTCACCGTATTTTTAAGTTTATCTTGGCTGCTTGATTTTCAGTAGATGGCCTCTCTGATCTTTGGCTATTTCTTTTTTTTCCTAAAGCAGAATAAAAAACTTCTGGAGATGCTGGAATAGATATTTCCCTTTGACTTTGAATTTCGACGCTCATTTGATGTTATATTTTTACTTTCAATTCCTTTTTCCCTCAAGCTGACTGAGACTGAGTCTGCTCTTCGGTCACCAATGCTGCCTTCACAGTAACTTCGGAGTCTTGAACTCACTCATCCAACCTTCTGTTCCTTCATGGAGGAACTCCTCAAATCAGTCTCAGTCTGGATTCCGCCGGTCTGTGGTTCCCCGATCCTGATCCCCTCGGACTTATTGAATAGATGTTGTGTTCAGTGCTTACTCCGACGTCTCCTACTGGGCTGAAGTTGCTGTATTTAGCTTTCCTTTTACACGCCTTTGATACAGTTTGAGTGCCAGATTTTAAGTTTACCTTTGAGGTGCTTTTATGTCAGTAGGAATTAAAATCTCTCTCTTCCACCGCTGCTGCTGCTGCCTCGAGGCAAAAGAGGCTGTTTTGGTTGTGAGCATTTGATTCTTGTTTCTCCGTGACCGCAAGTGATCCTGATCTTGTGTTTTCAAGCCTAAATGCTTTTCTGGCAACTAGCAGGTAAAGAAAGGTTGCCCGTTGTTTAGCTCCACACAGACTGAATCAACACTAGACACACTGTACTACTGATCACTGTTACTGTGCATGACCCAACAGCTGCTCTGCATACCTTCCAGTTCCGTCATCTTGCACTTCCCCGTGATCTGCCGCTGCCGCAAAAATCACTGACAAAGAGAAGGCAGAAAAACATCAGCGTCTTCCACCTGGTTTGAGCCAAGACTCATCACTTAAGAGAGTAATTCTTTGCCTTCCATCCATGAGAGGAAATTACATCCCTTTGGCACCAGGCTTGAAATGTCAGTCAGAGCTGGGATGACAGGTTGTTACAAAAAGATTAGAGGGAATGTAGCTGAAATGATGCTGCTGCTGCTATTTTCTCCTTGAGATACTTGCTGCATTAGTGACTTTGTAATCTGGCTAAATAAGTGCATAATAACCCAGACAAACTGATGACATGAGCTGTAATTCTCCCCTCTGGAGTGTTTGCATTTCACTGAAGGGAAGAAATCCATGGGCAGGTGCAGATCTGCTGCTCCACGTTTGGTGATATTTTTTCCAACATTTGAAGTAAGAGCCCATTTCAAGTTTTTTTTGTTTTTTTTGTTTTTTTTGGTGGGGGGTATTCCTAGCAAAAGGCCGGCAAGCTGAAATATCATCAAAAGGCCATTCAAGTGTTTTTCTGACAACAAGAACTTCCAAAGCGATCAAAGCAACAATGCTGAATTTTTTAAGGAAGTGTACGAGAACGTATAAGCTGTTAAAATAGAGGCCTTCAGGAAGAAGTTAACCCTCAATCCGCTACGGTTCCACTGCGTGATTACATCCATCCATTATCTGTACCGCAAGTGCATCACGGACGCAGAGTAAAGTTAATATTTTCCTTCACAACGCTGTTGTTGCTTTAATAATATCTCTGGAGTGATGCTTCCACCGGTCAAGGAGGAATTTATTTTCTGAGCTGCGCTCAAATAACAGCTGCAGCAAACATCCTGAACTCTCATAACCACAATTCATTGGCACAGTAGAGATCCAGCTCCTGTCAGCGTGTGGCTCAGTGATGGGAGGTCCATGAAATGGATGAAGCTGGGCAGCGCCATGCGTTTTAGTTTTTTATGATTTTTGTTCTGCCCTCGTCGTGGCAGTGGCACATGGCGGTGACGGCTCTGCAGGAGCAAAGACACAGATAAAGAGGATACAACAGAGCTGCCTCATATGGCTCGTTCCAAAGTTTTACAATCTGAGATTTTGCTGCTGGATAATGTGAGACGCTCAACCACACCAACAAGGAGCTGTCGGCGAAGGTGAAGGGGATATTTTCTGCTTCGTAAGCAGCCTCCACCCTCCACTGCAGTCCATTTGGTTATTTATAATTGAACTAGTGTCGTTGGATTTATGGTAAAGAAATATGCACCAACCCCGACCTTGCCGTGTTTGCTTTGAACCAACACATCTTTGTGCGTTCAATTTTGGGGTCAAAGGTCAGAAAACGCCTGTCCTATCACAGAGGAATAAAAGTGACAGGTGACGCCCTAAGAGTGCGCTTCACAGATGGCGCCTAACGTTTCGTCACGCTGATCCTGCTGCTTTGGAAAATGGTTTGAGGGAGTTTTGAGCTTGTTGTGATTTTTTTTTTTTTTTCCCCCCCGACGCCTAGAACAAATGTGACAGTCAGAGCCTCAGTATGCCGGGGCCTGTCGGGACATTCCTCTCCTCCCCTCGTCTCTCCATCCGTCCACCACATCAGAGGGCTGAGACGGAGCAACATCCAATACGTATCTGTTTCTGGTGTGTGTGTGTGCGCAGCTTTGTATGGACCAAGGCGTCCAGATTTTCTGCCTTATTATTTTATCTCTCTACAGCTGATAATCACATCACTGTTTCTTTCTCGTGTCTGTGGGCATGTTTGGAGCATGAACCAAACGCCTTTGAGGATTCTCCTATTATTTAGTTGGAGAATGAAGCTAAGCAGGTTCAAAAGTTTTCATTTCAAACTGCGTATTCTACCTTTCGCATGTTCGATCTTTACTACTTTGTCAAATGTTTTTGTTCTTGCTGCTGATGGTGGCGGGACTTTATGAGACTGCACGTGATTAGACCTTAAACTGTAGCTGGTCCAGACCTAGGCCTTGGGAAACAGGTTTATCCTGGACCAGAACAAATACAAGCCAGATCTATCTTTCACACATTCACAAATGTGTCATATAATATATCACAGCAAATTTAAGTCAGAACCTCCTTGATATTATTTTAATGAAAAAAAAAAAGTCTCTGTGGCTGCGACTGAGGTAAACATGACCTTGGTTTGGTTTGTGGAAAAGTCTTTTTAACATTTTACGCGCTAGATTTTTTATTGATTTATTTTTTTTAAACCAGCTGATTTGCGTCAGAAAGCAATATTCATTCTTTCTGGAAAGAACTTTGAATGAGTCACCCACAGAGAGGGCAGCATCACAGAAAACCACCACCTCCTCACGTCTCAAACTAAACAAATAAATAAACAACAGCATTTTTTTAGGAGCTGATGTGGTGCTATGGATACAGGACAGTCAGACGCCTCAGAAAAGACGCCGCTGTTCACATGAAGCTGCCAGAGCAATCAGTAAACATGCAAACTGCTGGCCAAGTGTGCATTCACGCACACGTATTTATACACAGAGCTTGTTTGCAACCTAAAGGACGAACCTGCACAGTTACATAAATCTTAGAAACACACACGGCGGTCTGGGTCTCATTTATCACTCATTTCTTATCCAAGGTTTCTGGTTTGCATCAAATCTGAGCCAAATTTATAATTTACTGCAAAACAAAATTATCATGACGCAGTTTCAGTGATTTAAGGTGATTTTCAACAATAAATCAACATGTAGAAACGATCTCCATCTTTGTCTTTCAGTGGAGGAATTTCTTCTCTTCTGTTTTTGTGCTTCTTTATTTTTTGTTTGTTTAGTTTTTTAGATTCTGGTTCTTAGATGGAATCTGATCACTTTTGATAAATGAAAGTGCAAGTGTGAAAGAAAGTTTGGGTGTTTCCTTACTTACAGTACACACACCTGCACACAACCAAATTCACACAAAGCGCGCACACACACCATTCTCCTCTATGTCCTGAAAGGTGAAGTGTGTTTTCGAGCTCAGAGTTGAGGGTCCTTTGGGTGTAACGGGAAATCCCAGTGCGCTGCGGGTGTACTGATATCATTGTTCCCCCTGGAAACTCCTGCACGCCTCTGCATTTATCCCTAATGAAGTCAGAGGAAACATTCCACATCAGGATCCCGGTCCTCGAGGGAACGCCGGCCCGGGACGTCCTGGAATGTGGCTGTTTGGTGAATTAATCAAACGTTAACCTGCAGGATCGAGAGGAAGGGGCAGCTGGTGACGCCTGCAGAGGAACTGCAGCAACGTCCAACACCTGCCCGTGAGAACTTCACTGTTCATAACTGACACACAGCGAGATGAAAGTTTATTCTCTCTGAAAAAGAATGTGTAGTCATTTTGTACATTTTCACGAAAACGAGATACAGAGCAGCTGCTGTTCCCTAATCAAAGGCAAATACAAAGAGAGATAAGGAAGGCTGACGGCCGGGGATTGCCCACCATGATAACCGATCCCAGCCTCGGAAACTCAACTGAACTTTTGTTTACTCGTCACTCTCAAGACCAATTTCACATTTACTTGAGCTTGAGGTTGAAAGGGCTGGACCCTCGAGTGTACTTGATCTTGAGCTGACTGAGGAACAACCTCTTTACTCTCTATAAAGCATATTTCTAAATCATGTGAAAAGAAAGAGAAACAGAAAAGGCAAGCTCACATTGGTTTGCGTTTTCTCTTGCTGTGGCCTGAGTGTGGGTCTGCAGTGACCACCTTCGGGCATTGACTGGTTAGACTGAGTGCCTATCCGTCTGCCCCCCCCGCCAGCCTTTTTCAGCGTGGTGCCTTTTCTTTTTTCTGTTGTGGTACACCGGATGTTGGAAGGTGTTTTAGTTCTAGCACTGTGGGTTGGGTCATCTAATGAACCGCTGTGGCATTATTCCCAGTCTCAGGTTGCATTGTCTCAATCCAAAGGCGCAAGCTATGACGTATATAAGATGATCATGTGACCGCGACAAAACACAGATGTTATATTTTGAGATTTCATTCTTCTTTTTTTATACCTGCAGTCACAGATGTGATGCATTTCTGTTGAAATGCAGTCTGACAGTCGGCTGAATGTCAGACTGCAGAGAGATGAAAGGTGGATTATTGATGTTATATCTCATGCAAAGAGCTTTTTTTTTTTTTTATCACAGCTCTGTGGTTTTAACTGTGTGCAGTGTGCCTCAGTCCTCCTCAGCAGGAGGCAATGCAACACTTTCGATCCAAATTTACCGACTTTCCTTTTATTGTTTAACGGCTGAATAATTAAATTGCATGAGCACAAGTAAAATTAAACATAAAACATAAACAGAGAAGGTTCTAACACAATTCAGGAGACTGTGAGGCGTGAGTATTGTGTAGTGTATCACATTATATTATAGATGAATGAGAAGATAAAGTCTTCAGGGTTGTAAAGTGAAACTGTTTAACTTAATTGCTGCAAAACAAAAAATTGAAGTGGCAACAAAAGAACGATCACGCCCGATATTTGGTGAAATATCTTGTTTTGGACGGATCACCATCGTCTTCCTCATCATGCTCTGCTCCAACACAAACCAAAGGCCTCCACAACTTCTGCTGTTTAACGCATTCCATATTGTCATGTCAACATTGTCCTCCCACCCCGCCTCACCCTGAGCCCCCAGCCCTTTGCTGAATGCTTGTCTGTCAGAATCGCCCTGTGTGTGTTAATCCTGCAGGATTGTGTTGTTGTCTGATTGCCGCCCCATCTGTTCGGACTGCTGTGTTTCCGCTTCGCTGTCACTCACCTGCTTTCATCGCCTCTGCGTGTTATTTCCACTCTCTGGTGTCTAAACAAAAGGGTCGTGTTGTTTACAGGTCTGTCGGTCGGTTGGCGGGATGTCGGAGCTGCAGGGCCTTTTAGTGGCACAAACACTTTGGAGAGCTGCAGGTGCTCCGGCGGTTAGATTTACATTTACATTTTACCGGATGAGCTGGAGTTAAACCACAGAGCTGGATATTTGTGTAATAAAAAGAGAATCAGTAGAAAACACTGAAGGAAGCTGACACAACACAGCCGTCATATTCTTGTGAGCTAGCCAGTTAGCTTAGCTTCATATTTTATCAGATCAATCAAACACTTTGTTCTGTCTTTCCCGCCCTTTTTTTTTGTTTGTTTGTTGAACACAGAAAAATGCTGTTGTAGCTCCTTTAGAGGATCTAATCTTTGAACCGTGTCTGTTACAGTAGGTTATCCAAGATGGATACCGTCTGAGCGTCTTCCTTTAGTTTTGCTGATGTTGTTCCTTTGTCGTTCACAGCTTTCCCATGATGCCATCACACGTTTACTGAGGTGACCACCAAAAAGTGATACGGATTAGGTCCATACAGACACCGTGCGTTTCTCAGGGTCAGATTAAAAAAAAAAAAACACCATGGCCCTCCACAGAAAGTCTTCCTGTTCAGGTTCCTGTTTCAACATCTGAAGACCGGCCTGCAGCTGCTCTAACAATGATGGCAGGTCGACTGTGTTCAGACAAAGACGCACAATAAATCCACACAAAACCAGGACCTGAGAGAAAACTGAGAGTTCAGCGAAATCAACAAGAATAAGCAGCTTTTTATAGTGTTGTGGAAACAAACACAACAAGCGGAGGGGGGGGGGTTGTTGACTGATGCTTTCTGCACCATAAATCAAATGTACAGTTGGGTGCGTTTTCCAAAACATCATTTATTTTCTCTGTAGAATGCATCAAGGTGTTTTTTTGTTTGTTTTTTTTTTTACAGTTATGAGCAGAAGCTCCTGCTGCAGGTTCTTATCGCTGAGCTGATCATCACATGTCTGCAGAGGGAGGGGGTGCTGCTCGGCCTGCTGAGCCTGGAGGACTGGAGTGACTGAGAGCCTGTTGTGTCTCCTCTGCTCCACGCTGCGCTGCTTACAGTACGGGGCGGGGTGGCGCTCAGTCCGGCGCACAGCGCAGTGCGCACCGACTCCGGCTGCTCTCACCCGCCGCCCCCCCCCCCCTCTTATCGAACCCCCCACCCCAGTCCGACCGGCCGACATGGGTCTGGAGAAGGAGAAATCGGATACCAGCATCATAATGGACGAGGAAGAGTTCAACAGGTCGATAGAGCCCATCCTGTCGAAGAAGGGGAAGGTTTACGCGGCGGAACCGGACCGCGATCCAAACGACATCAACGCGCACTTGAAGGTAAAGTCCGCGACTCTCGGCGACTCTTGGAAAGTGAAACTGCTCCAGTCAGTGGCGGCGGGTGATGAATTATCAGCTGTTCCAGCCGACAAACTCATTGTTTTGCTTTATTTTTTATTTTTTTCACGCCACGAACTCTGTTTGGCAGCGCGAGGCGTGAATTCCTGGAAGTGGCCGCCTGCGCGTCAATCCATCACCTCCGCGCACCTTTCTGCCTCTGCTCCCTGTTCCATGTGTTTTTAATCTGCCTCATTTTTGTTTTGTTTTGTTTTGTTTCGTTTGGTGTGATCCAACAGGTCGGGTTTGAAGATGTCATCGCTGAACCCATCTCCTCACACAGCTTCGACAGAGTCTGGATCGGAAGCCACGCCGCCTTCGAGCTGGTCAAATTCATCTTCTACCGGCTGCTCAGCACGCTGCTGGCCGTCCCCATGGCCTTCCTGCTCGGGCTGATCTTCGGGGTGCTCAGCTGCATCCACATCTGGTAGGGAGGTCTTCCCTGCCCCAGCTGCAGGTGGACCCGGATCATCTGATCCTGAGTCAGCCCTCATCAGATTATTTACAACTCAGAGCTATTTCAAATGAAAAGACGGCAATTTTAATAATAATTCTACACAATAGGAGCATTGTAATGATGCCAAATGATAAAAAGTTTTAATAGAACTTATAATACGTGTACATTATAACTGCCAGTCCACCTTTAAAGAGTTATATTGATATAAATTCAGCCCTAAAGCAGAAAAGACCTGATTTACATCACAGCAGTTGCTGCTGCTTTCCTGCAGACCTTTTCTGGCTCTGTGGGAAAACACAGGCAAGTTATTTTTACCGTTAACGTCACATGTAACGTTTTGTTTTTGTGCTCATATTTGGATAGTTGTGTCACTGCTGCTGTGAGGTGATCCAGGTGCTTCCAGGCTCCGTGTGCATACATACAGCGTATAGGACACGATCCCAAAGAGCCCCGTTCATTAAAACCTGATGAAACAACTCCGAAGTGGAAAGTTGTGGAGGAATGTTTGTTTGTTTGTTTAGTGGAGTTTAAAAAAAAAAAAAGTAGTGGAAAAAACGCCCCGTGCCCTTTTTTGCCAGATTGCTGGCCTATTTTCAGAGTGGGACATTCTTCACATGCAGATGCAGCACTGTGCTGAGTTGCTTTCGCATGACCTTTGACCCCGGGTAAGGTGAGGAGCTGTGGCTCCGCCGTGCCGGCGTGAAGGATGAAACCACCTCAGATATTCGTTGCATACTGAGGTGGTCAACAGGAAGGGAGATCAAGCTTTCACAGTCCTCTTTCTATCTGTTTCCGGGTCGTGGGGGTGCGGGAGCCAATCCCAGCTCACTCTGGGCGAGGGGCGGGGTCACCATGGACAGGTCGCCAGTCCATCACAGAGACAGACAGACCTACGGACAGTTTAGAGTCTTTGGACGGTGGGAGACCGGGAACCGAACCCACAACCTTAAACAGCATTAAACTGCTATGCTCCTCCGCACCGTTGTGGTTGTGGGTTCGGGAACCGAACCCACAACCTTAAACAGCATTAAACTGCTGTGCTCCTCCGCACACAGATCATTTACATCGAAATTTGGTTATAGTACAATAACTCTGCGATAAGACAAACCATGACTGGATCCGTCCTTTATCATTTATATCATATTCAACACGTTTGTCTCCAATACTTAAACTGTTGTGGCAAACACGACAATCAACAGAGACACGAAATTCAGGGTGGCTCAAATTCACGATGATAATAATCTGATAATCTGCGTTCCTCGTCCTTCCAGGTTGGTGATGCCGACGATCCACGGCTGCATGATGCTCCTGCCCTCTGTGCAGGTGGTGTGGAGGAGTCTGACGGACATGTTCGTCAGGCCGCTCTTCCTCAGCATGGGAAAGATCCTCTCCTCCATCCAAGTCAGGACCGCAGAGAACTGACGCAGAGAGAAGCATGCTGGGGAATAGAAGAGGGAACGAGGCTCATGAGCTCTCACACAGTCCGGTATAAATCCTTCAAACTGTTGGAATGTCTCAGATCAGGGCCACCTCGACATCATTTCACTGACCTTATTATCAAAGGAGTATTCATAATTCCACAAAATGTTGCTTTTCTTTACCTATTTTAGCTGCATTTGACCCAAAAAATCCAAAAGGACCAACAGACCCTGAATATCTCCACAGCAACACGAGCTGTTCTGACAAACTGACACTTTCAGAGGAGCTCATATTTCATCGCCTCAAGCTGAGTTGTTTTGCTGATTGTGACCAAAAAATAATTCTTTTCATTCCATAACTTCGTTGCTGAGAGAGCCGTGCAGCTTTATTGTTTTAGTCAATAAGATGTGCTATTATTTCTGCTTTTCAAATAGATATATATATATATATTGTGTGTATATACTGCAAAAGATTCGGCGTAGACGGAGCAGTTCTGAAAACTGAAAATTAAATGCTAAGATGAAGCTTGTTGCACATTTACGGGCTGTTTGATCCGCCAGGCTGGGATCAGCTTTCATACAGTAAAATTAACATGTTCTGGATAAGAGCAGTGGCTTTTCTAATTTATTGTTGATGCAGCTATGACTAATTCTTGATTGGGAAAGAATTGACCTGAAAGAGATTTCGGCATGTGCGTATTTCATTCAGAGGCAGCGGGAAGAATTTCTGCAGCCAGAAAAGATCCTGTTGTTTTACTTTTTGCTGTGGACATGATAAAGATGGATTTTAGGTACAAGCCTGCACAGCTGAACGAGCTGACAGTTAGACAGTGATGGAGAGAGACTCGGTGCTGCAGGTGTCAGGTCTGATTTGTGCTTCCCAGTGAGGTTTCAGCTTCTTTTCCACCGTGCACTTTAATGCTGTCCTTACAGGTGCAAACCTGCCTCTGATAACCAGACAGACTGTACTTTCTAACGCCGCGTACTGTATCTGTATTTAATCTGTCTGTGTGCCATGTGTTGAATGCAAATCTGTGCAGCCATAAAAACATTAAAAGCTGCATTCATTCAGTCATTCATTCATTTGCGTGCAGACTGACATTATTATCTCCAGGTTATGAGGAACACGTCACGCTACCTGCCTGGATAACAGGCGGCAGTTTACCGGAGGCTGTTTACAGAAAAGTAAAAAAAAAAAAACAGTGTTGAGATTTTGAAAAACATTTAAAAAGTAAAAAAAAAAAGAAAAAAGAAAAAGCTCATCAATATACACAGAAATTTGATCCAACCTAGATTATATTAATTGATAGAGGCACTTTAATCTCACAGCTCAATCTGATCATAATTGACATTGTTAAATTTGTGTAATTTCTCACTAAAGCTTCTATTCTCAGTAATTAAAGGTGAAGTAATCACTGTATGACAGACAGACACTTCTAAAGTTGGCGATGAACCCTTTAACTCATTTTGCAGTAAGAAGAGCGCATGCCCCGCAGGATCACAGCTGAGGGGCGTTCACATTTCAGAGCCAGGCCGACGTCTGACGCCGTAGAGATGATGTGTGCTTTTGTTTTTTTAAACCCATTCACAGATGTTGGACTGCTGACCGTCAGGAAAAATCAAGCAAGACGATACACAACAAATAGCGTTAAATAAAAATCAGCTCCTTGTAATGTCACACGTATGTGCTTTTATATGTTTCCATGTTTTCACTCCGGGCTCGACAAAACTCACACTTTAAGACAGATGTGACGGAAATACAGATTTTTCTTTTTCCTCAAGGTCATTTTTTTTCCTACGGCTGGTTTCTCCTTCCTGTCAGAGAAGATGAGTGTGGTTTGGATATGCAGCTCTGTGTCAGAGCGGTCTCATAAATCACTTTTCTGCGGTTGCATAAGACACTTTCCTATACAAAGATGAGCTGTGGGTCCATGGAACATGACCCGAGGCTTCGTTGTTCGACCTGCAGGCCTGCGCAGCGTTTCTACCTGTTTCTGCGCAGAATACTAACAGGCAGCATGAGCGGCTGCCCTCTGAGGGGCATTGTGGGTCGGAACCCACAAACCAAAGCGTTAACCATCACGACAAATAACAAAAAACATTTTTGGTATGCAGCTTTGTGTTGCGGTTTCTGGCTGGTAAATATTTGCTGTAATGGATTGGGCGACAATCACAGTCCATGACGACACAAAGTTGGTTTTCGATGCATCAATGATGTTTTCTGCTATTTCTCAGGATAAATGGTCGTAAAGGGAAGTCTGACCTTTGACCTCCAGCTAACACGACCGGCTACTCAGTAGCGGTGGCGACTTTGACCTTTCGTCTCCACCCTGCAGTGCCGGCCGACACAGAGCTCATGCTTTAGATTGTGTTTTCTTTCTAAATCTGACTGATGTTTCAGCTGTTCTCAAAGAGCAGTCATCGTTTTGTTTTGTTTGCTCGTTCACATGTTGAGGTTTTTCCAGCGTCACGCTCACAAATTGTCTTTAAAACAATGTGGTGACGTGTTGGCAGATACTTCACTGCCTTTTTTTTTTTTTTTTTTTTTTTCCACCATTCACTCCGACCGTGACGCTCAGGTGAGAGCCGTTAAAGCTCAAAAACAATATTTCAATGACAACATGTCAGCGTTTGCTTTCAGGTCCGAAACTGCTGATGCAGCTTCCTCTGTGAGTCCGTCGCAGCCTTATCTGAGTGAAGCAGGTGCTCATTTGA
Source organism: Echeneis naucrates (assembly GCF_900963305.1). Taxonomy (NCBI): domain Eukaryota; kingdom Metazoa; phylum Chordata; class Actinopteri; order Carangiformes; family Echeneidae; genus Echeneis; species Echeneis naucrates. Next base: position 1,920,387 of record NC_042526.1, on the reverse strand, counting down.
TTATTTTGAGCTGAGTCCAGCGCCACACCCTCTGCAGAGCGAGTGCATGTGGGGATACTTTTCACATTTTTCTCATTTCTCCAGAACTCCTACTCTCTGTTTATAAAGAAGAAGAATTCAATAATCTGTTCACGAGAGGAGTTTTCTTCTTCTTTTAACTGGCTGTAGATCTCTCTGTCTGTTGTTTGACACACTGATTAGAAAACCCACAGAGATGAACCCACAGTTCTTTGGGACCACGAGGGTTAGAGTCTGGGTTGTAAATGTTTCTCATCCGTGCTGATATCACAGAAAAGATATTTCACTACCTGTAAAGCATTTTAGATCAATTATTACCCATAATGCATTTGAAAAGGGGCCTAGCTGCTCCTAAATTGCTGAAAGGCATCAGATACATGATGTAATAGTGAACTTCAGCACCAGGACGTGAGCCAGCAGCGGTTGTTACACTGATTCTCTGCACTGAAAATAAAGTTGCACCCATCACACACACACACACACACACACACACACACTGACAGAAAATGGCTGAGAGTGCCAGCTGGTGTCACTCCAAGGCGAGCAAGAATGTACACAGACCAGTGTGACCAGCAGGGCTTCAGGTGCCATAACTGTATGTATGGATAGGCTGTTCTCTTCCTCTCCCCTGGGCGAAGGCATGGCGCACCTCCACACCTTGGCGCGGTTATTATTCTCTGACTTGATTCTGCTCTTAGTGAGAGAGCAGCGTGTCCAGGAGGTTCAGCTGTCTGAGCTCACAGGTGACTCCGATCAGATCAGAGGAGGTCTCCCCTCTCTCAGCTCCGGCATTCAAAAAAAAAAAAAAGGAGGGCAGAATTAGACCAGGAGAAGAACCCCGGTCCACTCGGCGCGCCTCCACGCCTCCTACACAGCTTCCTATATTATCTTCTAGTGCCGTTTCACCGCGGCAATCTGTCCAAACCTGAGGAACAGCATGACAAGAGAAGGGAAGGAAGGCGACACAGAGGAGGTACAGTACGGCTCTGTGCCTTTTTTTTTCATTATTCTCGCTTCTCGTTCACATTTATTAGGGACTTTTTCTTTTTCTTTTCCAACGCCAGTCGTTATTTTCGTCCCTTTTTTTTTGTCACCCACCTATGAACGCGTCTCCCACACCAAGTGATGGAATGTGAAGAGCCATTCAGTTCGCATTAGCACGGGGGTGTCAGCTGTTACCTGCTCAGATCCCCATTAACTCACTGACCGTTTGTCCTTTTACGCACCGAAAACCCGACGCGACATTTCGGTGCGCAAAGGAGACTGAACACACACATTTCTGCAACAGCAGAGTTCGGTCATAAACCTGGACCAGAGCAAATCAGGTGCTTTAACACTCACTACGATGAGGCGCGAGCAGATATGAGGGCGCGCTGGAGGTTCTCTTGAGGGAAGACCTCCAGAGTCCTGACGCACAAACTGCTGCTTTTAAAGCGGCGGACGCGGAAACTCAGCCGAGAGCTCCGCGTTAGAAGTGAGCACCTACTGACGAGGAGGATGACAAATATAGGTGGAAACGACATGTGAGGTCAAAATAAGTGCCGAAGTGGCGCCTTGAAGGGAGATCGTGCCCATAATTGGACTGCGCGCTTTTGCGCATTTCTTGGAGCGGTTGCCGTGCTCACAGGTAGGTGTTGGATAAACTGTGAGGATATTACATTTCTGGCTGGGTGGTGAGGACCCCTTGCGGCTGGTTGGAGGGGTGTGGTGCACCACTTTCTGTTCATTTCGGCCTATCCCCGTTTGTAAGGCAGGCTGGCAGCTCGCAGCTCCAGTCTCTCTCCCCCCACCCCCCTTCAGCGCGCCGCACACTGTCCCTCCTCCTCCTCCTCCTCACTCTCTCCTTTTTCTGCCTCCTCTCTCTCTCTCTCTCTCTCTCTCTCTCCGGATCTCTGACAGGAGTTTGTGCATTCACCGTTCATCCGAAAGCAAGGGAACATTTACAAACCCAACAATAAAGACATGGACAACGACAGTCTGAACGAGAAGACGATGGAGGACATCCACACCAAAGAGATCGACCTGGTCAACCGGGACCCCAAACACATCAACGACGACGTTGTCAAGGTGAGTCAGCTTTGGGTTTCTTTTCTTGTTATTGTTGAGCAGGTTCTGTTGTTTGAACCGTAACTTCACCAGAGCACCTGCTGTACAGTTCTCACTTTATCTCACTTAAAGAGGAGCCGCCCCGCAGTCACAGCAAACTCATCAAACCCGCTCTGCCAAAACGGCTGTGCGCTTTTGCGCACAAGCTGCGCGCTCCGGTTCCAGCTGTGTTCCAGCTGTGTTGAACTTCTCAGTGGACAGACACGACAAATGTCGAAGTGTCCGTGCGTCTGTCTGAGCTGAACATCCTCGCTCAGACGGAGGAAACGTCACGAATTTCCTGTTGTTGGACGTTTCCCACCGTCGGAGCTGCCGGGAAAGGAGAATTCTTTCCATAAGGGAGCAGCCTGGCCACATAAATACCGAGTGTTTGTTTTGTTTTAGTTGACGGGGGGTGGTGGTGGGGGGGTGTGGGTGGTGCGCTGGAAGCCACCTGACGCGGCCCAGCCCGGCCCGGCCCAGCCCGGCTCAGTCAGCCCAGCTGGGGCAGATTGAAACATCAGAGCATCAGGTCAAACTGCGCCCTGCGTGGGAGCTTTTTGAAATGCCTGAACTCTGCCATATTAAAACAGTGAAACAGCCAAAGAGCTGGTTAATCGGAGGGGATATCCCTCAGCACTCCCCATCTCTCCTCCCTCCTTTCCTCCCATTCTGCTCCTCTCCTCCCTCCTGACATTCCTGTAGTTGCGTCATGGTAGCAGATCTGCATGTGTTGCCTTCTGTTGGCCCGTCAGCCTGTCAGGATTTAGCTGATTTGGATGGACCACATGCTGCAGATTGACTGCCGTGACACTGATTTGACAAAATACAAACACAAAAAGTCAAATAGTATACCTTTTTAGAGGCAGGCCTTTTCCCATGAGACTTATTGTTTCAAACCTGAGTTTGGCGCTTCATTTACTTCTTTTTTTTTTTAAGGAATGGAGGCAGATTATTTAAAAAGTGAAGGCCAAAGTTAGACAGCACTCCTCCAGCTCTGCCACATGGACACTTTCAAAATGGAAGCTTTGCTCCCTGAAGAGGAGCAAAGGTCGAGATTTTTCCTGCTCAATCTTTTCTCCTCTTGAAGGAATTCACATTTCAGTCTCCTCTTTCTCCGTCCTCTGCCTCGCTCTCCCTCCCAGCTCTCCTCCATTGTGACAGTGAGTCAGACTCTCCTTCCAGCCTCAGAATAGAAAGGAGCTTTATGATTGGCCCACCCTTCTCTAATCAACTCAGCAGACCGCTGCTGAAATTATCTGGAATCACATGCACCGAGGCTGTAAAAGTTTAGACTGCTTGAAGGAAACATTAGGAGGCTTCTCACCAGAGTGCAAATCCATTTATGTGCCGTTTACTTTAAGTATTTTTATGTTAGACATCATTATTTCCTCAGATTTATCAGGCAGCTGCAACTGTAAATAAATATTTTGTATATTTAAATTATACTTAAAGCACCCAATCAGTATAATAACATAAAATATAAATTATAGCTTTATTATATTCATCTTTATTTGTTTGTCCACCTTTTCGTTTTTTGTTGCTACATTGCTAACATTAGCATCAACAGCTGTTCGGTTTCCAGTGAAAAAGAAAAATGTTGAGTTGAGCATCAAATTTAGATTTTTCCACAGATGGAAAACAATCTTGTTTCTGTCATCTGTTTCTATCACATCTTTTTTTTAGCAGTGAAGCTAGCATGCTAACTAGCTAGCTTTGGCTCACTCGAACGGTCTCATCACGTTCTCACACTAAACTGTAGAATCGGATGAAGACGTCCTTCGGAGGTTCTCACACTAAACTGTAGAATCGGATGAAGACGTCCTTCGGAGGTTCTCGTGCGCTAAATCTAACCGCAGTCGAGCTTCTGACTTATTCATTTGTGATTAAGAACTGTGTGTGTTGTGAATTTCAGCCCCTAGTTTACGCTGTGTGCTCTGAGGTGCTTTGAGGTCAAGCATGCGCTCAATGAAAAGCTCAAGCTGAGGGAATCCCATCCAGCGAGCCTCCTTCTGCAATCCACCGCGACCACACACGCCCTCACGCACAGCACTCACACGTAAATGTGTGGAGTGTGTACTCAGACATATTGTATGCTTCTGCGTGCACACACGCTGCATCCTTGTAATCAGAGGGAATACAAGCTCTTCTCCAGCTGGCCTCAATCACCGGGCCACATCAAACAAGTTCCATTACCGACATCCATGTGGCGAGTTTTTTCCTCTGCAGAGGTTGCGGGTCTTTATATAGCAGAGAGGAGGAGCCTGAGGCCGACAGCCAGTGGAGGGAAAATGCCCCCACTGGAGAAAATTTTTGAGAGGGAGTTGTGAGAAGTTTGAGCTGCAGCAGGTCGTGGAGGTCAAACTCAGAGGAATGACACACGCCCTACGGCGCTGCGGAGCGTACGACTGGTTGATCGTTTTCTTTCTGATTATCATTTTATTCATTCTATGTTAAGTCTCTTAGCTCCAGTTTTTTGGTTTTATTTGGCCCAAGCGATGACACATGGCACACAACGGCTTGAGCCATCTGGTGCTTATGAAACTCTTTGCAGTGAAATTTGTTTCCATCCAAATTTCATGCAAATTCAACAACAACGACAGTGACGGATGACGTCTCCATGTGTGAAAAGCTGTGCTGCTTTACAAAGACCCCCCGTCCAACTTAAAGACTTTTCTGATTGTCTTGATAAAAACACAGCAGATTTTGGGATAACTGCATGAAGGGTCGAGGTGGTGGTGGTGGTGGTGGGGGGGCTAGTTTTAAGGATCATTTTCTGAAGGCAGGCGACGATGATATAAGATAATGTAACTGCCATTTTGTTGGGATGACTTCTGCATCAAAAGTGAGAGCAGGTCGAGCTCAGGATGGAAAATAATTCCTGTTTAAATTAGCCGAAAGTTCCTCAGTCCGTGTCTGCTGGTCATGTATGTCCCTGCTGCCACTCACACTAATCTCTTCCCTGAAACCAAAGCAAACACTCCCCCGGACTACCACAGTCCATTAATGCAGCACACTCCGGCCTTCTGCTCCGGAGACCCACTTTGTCTATTCAAGCATAGTTGACAGCCTGAAGATGGAGCTCTGGAAATAGCCCGTCTCCTTGTTTACTCAATAGTACAGTTGCCATGCCGACCGGTCACATGCTGACCCCGAGATGCCATTGTTTCATATTAAACATCCGACCAAAAAGTAGAAGAAAGTGTACTTTGATTTGTGTGATTTTTGTGATTGCAGTCTTACAAAACAAGAAAGAGAAATATTTTAGAAAATGACTTTCCTCATAATGTTTCCTACACGACAAAATATTTCAATTTTTGTTTTCTGTTTTTAAAGAAAACTGCAACAAACAGTTTAACTTCATGAAGCTAAAAACTTTCTAAAATCCTGCTGTGGTTGTGTTTGTCCCGCTCTGCAGAAGGCTCTCATTTAGTCCCAATCAAAGCTCTGGAAACTGGCGCAGAGTGGCTCCACTTTAAAATTTGTAGCTGTGGAAAAATTAAACGGACGCCACACTGGTTTTGTGGCTGCAGTGAGCTGCGCCAGTCGGTGCTGTGAGAGAGGCTTTATGCTGCAGCCGGCGTTAAAGAATTGCACTTACAAGCTGTTTCAAGGCAAAAAAATAAATGATTTAAAAAATGCACTTCAGCTGTTGAAAGAGCTCAGTCCCAGAGGAAAAGTAGCACATGTTCATAGTGTAAAATAAATTAAATAAAGTTATATTATGCATCCAACAGGCACCAACATTAATGCACCGCTTCACTGGAAACAGTTTTAACGCTTCACTGTCTGAGGAGATTAAAAACAAACTGAAACAAACACATTGGCAAAAGCCAAAGTGCTCCTAGCGCTGCATGCTAATGTCAGCTAAGCTAACCAGCCGCTGGATTTTAATATTTAACAGACAGATATGAGAGTGAAATGAATATTTTCATCTAAATGGGAGCAAAGGAAACAGCTAAGGTCGTTTCCCAGAATGTACAAACATTCAACATTGATGTTAAAAATATAAAGCTGTGTGCTTTTTTTTTTTTTTTTTGAATGTGCATGACAGCTTTCGAACATGACACTTTTCCATCTCACCATCAGTGTGACGCTGTGATAATATCTTCGTGACTAACGACAGCCACATGATTACATCCATTAGTGGACAAGACACAGTCTCCACATAACTGAAATAAATACTGGCCCTGCCCGCGGAGCAGCAGCCGAAGGGATCGTCCCATTAAAGGCCCGTCCTGGTTCGTAGATCACTCGTCCGTCAGATGACCGTGCACCGACCTGAACCCCCCCCCCCCCCCCCCCCACGCCCCTCCTGGATTCAGAAAACACGGTCACCTCACAGATCTGTCTATTGTGAATGTGGATGCTTTCGAGACCAAAAACCTGCAGATGATTTGCGGAACGGACAGATTCCAGAGATAGTGGGTGTTGTAATCAGTTTTGGAGGTTGGACTGTGTACCAGTCAGTGCCAGGGGAGACTTTGGCAGGTACTCCATCTTCCATCTCAGCGGACTGACGTATGCCTGTAGCAGTGAGCGAGGAGGAGGGTTCGGCTTAGTCTGCACTGCATCGGGCCATTTTATTTTATTTTATTCATTTTACTCACACTATTTCTTCTTCTTCAAAGAGACATATGTGAAACGAAGTCTGTTTGACCTTAAAAGCCGAAAACCTCTCAGCAGGTCCTGATTCGATCTGCTGTCTGGTCGGCTAAACGAAAGTTGTTTTGGTCCTCCGTTAGAATCATCGTGTCTTCACTTCTATGAACTTCTATGAATCTTCAGACTGACTGTGTAAAATGATTATTGTTATTCCACATGAACTATAACAGCCAAGTTCAGTTTTTTGCGCTATTGATTTTACAGATAATTGATTGATCCGTTCAGTTTATTTCAAATTTAAACGATTTGTTATTTTAAGAGATGTTCATCTGTTTTCCAAAGTTGGGAAGTTGTGTGTATTTGAGTTGTGATGGGAAAACAACATGGACGCTTCCAAAAGGCTTTGTTTTATTTTTGTTATCTTTACTTATTATAAAGGTTAAATATCTGCTCTGACCTTCGGAGGTCACTCTAAAGATTAGCAGAAACATTTCATTGACGGTGTTGATCAAAGATCAAGAATTTTGGTTTCTGTCAGTCGTCTAAACTGTTTCTCTTCTTCAGGTGGACTTCGAGGACGTGATCGCCGAGCCAGCGGGAACCTACAGCTTCGACGGCGTGTGGAAAGCCAGCTTCACCACCTTCACCGTCACCAAGTACTGGTGCTACCGACTGCTGACGGCGCTGGTCGGCATCCCCCTCGCACTCATCTGGGGAATCTTCTTCGCCATCCTGTCCTTCCTGCACATCTGGGCCGTGGTGCCGTGCGTCAAGAGCTACCTGATCGAGATCCACTGCGTCAGCCGCGTCTACTCCATCTGCGTCCACACCTTCTGCGACCCGCTGTTCGAGGCCATGGGCAAGTGCCTCAGCAGCATCCGGGTCCGCCTGTCCAAGGAGGTGTAGCGTCCGAAAGGGAAGGAGGAGGATTAACGGAAAGAGGCGGGGAGGGAGGAGGGAGGAGGGGATGGGAGGGCAGGAGCTACAAAAACAACAGAGGGAAAATTTGCAAACGGAAAAGAAGAAGAAGAAATAAAAAAAAAGAGCTCCTGGAAAACGGGAGGTGGGATGTTTCCAGATCTGGGCGGGGCTTGTTTGGAGGTGAAGGGGGGTGTGGCCATCGCCCTTTTTTCTACCAACTGTTTTCTCTCACCAGTGTTGGTGTCATGGGGATGGGGGGGGCGGGGCACAGGAAATGAAAAGATTTTTCTCCTGGGTTTATGTTGTTGTTGTCTTTTTGTATTCCATAGTTCGTTTTGTGTTTTATTCTTCACTGTTAACTGCGTCCAGCAGGCAGCCAAGCTTCACGTCTGGCTTCTGTTAAGTTCTTACTGTTTCTGTGGAGAGCTCATCACTCTGACTGATTTGTGTGAACAGGCGATATGAGCATGTATCACTGTTTGTTGTTTTTGGGCGGGATGGAGGGAGGCAGGAGTTTGGAGGGCGAAAGAGAGAGAGAGAGAGAGAGATAGCTGCCAAATTCTGTCTGACTCAGCAAAAACCAAAACAACACCACGAGCCGGGCAGCACAGCGTTGCCCCCACATGACCTCCAACCCCCCGACAAAAACAAAAACACCCCCCCCCCCCACCTTCGCTCAGCTCTCCCAGCACAGTCTGACACACTGAACCTGCCCTCGTTCCTGCATGCACCTGCGTCGCCTTGCCAGCCGTCCACTGCCGCCACGCCTGCTGCCAACCAGCTGCATCTAGCTCCCCTGCATCGGCTTCTCACTGCAGCAAAACCTCTCAGCTACGGATCTCATCATCGACGGAGAGTTGTTCTGGTGACCTTTTATTTTTTAGGTGAATCATCATCATCATCATCATCATCATCATGGCTCTGTAGTGAATGCTTTTTCTTTTCTACACGATAATGAAGTTTCAGTGCTGTTGTTTTTCATATCCTACATGTACTGTATGGGTGAAAATAAGGCTTCACAAGCTACGGCCTCATTCCAGTGCACTAATCTATGGGGAAGTATTCTGTGAATAGCACGAATGAAAATCTCCTTTCTTTATAACTCAACTCTTTGCAAAGGTAGAAGAGTACTAACAGCTACTTTTGCACACAACAAGTGTGTGTGTGTGTGCGTTTTGTGCGTGTGGAGATTTTTCTGTGGTACTTACGCAGGTTAATGCATTGGAATAAAGACAATGTGAGGCGGAATGTGTGATTCCAGATGAGTTTTTGTTTTGTTATCTGGTCATAACTTTGCCCCTGATGACTTTTTTACTGCCCCCACCTCACTGCACGCTTCTCGACTGTGGACGTGATCCTGAAAGGCATCAAACTGACACGGGGAGGGTGGGTGTGGGGGGGGGGGGTCTTGTTTTTATAGAGACACTAAGCTCGCTTTGACTCCGTCACCTTCAGTCTACCTGCTGTCTTCTCACAGGGATGGTAAAATCACAGCACCTGTTTCTTGAAATGAGTATTTTAGGCTCAAAAGGTGATATTTTTATAAAAGTGATTTTTTTTCGCCTCTTCCTTGCTTTTACTGTATAATATAACGCTGTGCACATTAAAAATTTAATATAATCCAGTGTTCTTTTGTTTTTGTTTTTTTGCCCAGTGACAGTTTTATTACCAGAATGGATCACTCAGATTTTTAACAATGGATATATTTGTTTGTGTTATTTTTTTGTGTTTTTTGGGGGTTTTTTTTTACATGTGACATTGAATCATAGGAAATCTAATTGTCTAATGATTCGCAGTAGATACTCAGTGACTGCTTTCATTCATTTATGGAGCAGCAACAGGCCAGCTGAAGTTACACGTGGAAAAAAACGTAATTTCCAGCAGCAGCGGCCTCCAGAAACCTCTGCGGTATCTAATGCCTGCAGGGTTGCCCGTGGCCTTGTGTGTTGAGCCTGGCACAACATTTCCATGGCTACATGGGAAACAAACAAAGAGAGTTGCGTAATGCTCACAAGGCTGGAATCAAGTCTCCTGACTGTATTCAAATTAATTTACACTAAAAGCAGGCTCATAATTCTGCAGCCTGAAACAAGCCCGGGCTTTTTCAGAGTCAGAGTCAGAGAGGAGGAGGACAGTTTGGGAGCATCGTGTGCAGCCACGAGAGAATCAGTCGCAGTCCGAGTCCCAGATCATCACAAAGGTGTCGGGGTCCACAGACACGTCTTTATGGATCTGGATTTGGGGAGTTATTATGTCAGAACAAGGAAGAGCAGATAAGATTTCAGAGCCGCCATTAAATTAGAGAATAATGAGGAATCAAGTCTCAACATCCTTAAAGAATCTTTTATTGAACTTGTTTTTTTTAGTTTTGGCTATTATTTCATATCTTCATACTTATTTATAGATGCATTATGCAAGAAAAATAAGATGATACATTACTTTGGGATTAACAACAAGTGGAAACTATTGTGATGATGTAAGTAATGTAAAGACAACAGCACCATATCTGGACAAATCAACGTAGATTAAATTAAGCAAAGTGAAGCTGAATGATGAAGAAGGTGGAAGGTAAAACTTAAAGGGCCTGTGTAAGTTTCATTTCTTCAGTTTGAGCTCGTGGTGTTGTGACTAACTGCGGCCTCTGATTAGAGGGTGCTCACATTCGGGGGCAGAAACGACAAGCGGCCCCTCTAACGAGCGCCCTGCACAGACTGAAACCGCCTGACACACTCAAGCATCATTACAGCAGACTGCTGCCAGGCCGGACCACAACAGGAGGGCAGGCAGTCTAAAGCAGACATAACAGGAGGATGACAGAACACAGAGACGGCTCTGTTACCTTCACAAAGACGATGGGATTGGACAGCGAGCTGACGGAAGGCCTCGATGCTCCTCTTCGTCGTGGCGGTCTGGTCTGGCTAACGCCACCTGGGGGTGCGAGCCTTTTCCTCCAAACCTGAACTTTCTGCTCAGACAGGATGGCACTAACCACGAAAATACTCTTTACAGACTTCTTATTTTGAAGCCTTGTTGACCCACCTGCTGTTGATCTCCACTGGTTTCTACAGCTCAGTGATCATGGCACAATTCAAAATAATGAAACTGAACTCTGAAACGAGGAGAGCAGCGTCTGGTTGGACTGACTGTGGACAGCTGGTCCTCCGAATATGGAAGCAAAAGGTCTAAACTGTTCGTGGATCAGTGAGCGGAACATTTTCTAACTCAACATCACAATACAACACTTCCCTCTGCTGGAGTAAAGTCAGCAATGCAGTCACGTGTTCTATGTGGCCAATAGTATGTGGACAGACAACCTTCAGCTCAGAGATGGATTTCTACAATATCTCATTCACAAACCGTGTGCATGAATTCAATCTTCCGTCTCCATTCAGGAGAAGAGAAGCAGGAAAGAGGAGGTTTCCCTTCACTGAACGCAGGAAACAGACTATTGTCTGAAACCTCATTGTGTGTGGCAGCATTTATTTTAAAACCTGAACAGCTCCAAACAACGCAGATTGATTTGGTCACACTTCAGCCATCTGGGTCTTTTTCAAGCATTGATATGAATAAAAGTGTTGACTGGTTTATCTGCTCGCGTCAGCTGAAACACCGTCACATGTTGGCATTTCCCTCCTTTCCAACGTGAGAACAAATGAATTATTCCTTGTTTTTCTGCAGAAGTAAGGAAAGACTCAGAGTTTTCAAAAGTGTTTAGAAAGACTAAAATGTGCCGTCCTTTTTTTTTTTTTATTGCCACCATATTTGAAGAAAGGCTACAGCACCATTTGAGGCCTTGACCTTTAACCTTTGACCTAATCAGCTCAGCTCATCCTTGAGTTCTCTCTCCCCTCAGATATCACTGACAGAAGGATGGGATGGACAGCATAAAAAAAAAGAATGAGCGGTGCAATAATTTCAAAACGATGAGGTAAACATGACGGGCTCCTCCTCAGGTCGAGGTGACTCACAGGCCAGGTGACACAAACGCCGCCGCAGCATCATCAGCAGCTGTTTTCTGTCTCAGCAGACTGATCACTCACACAGCACTGATGAGACAGAGGCGTCTCCTTCACTCTCTGTGATTTGTTGCTGTCAAAACACATCGAGTGGACACGAAGACATGTTCGCTGTGGGTTTTATTTAGGTATACCCCCCCCACACACCAGCTTATTTCACTTATCCGACATGTTTCACAATCTAGGAAATCATCTCTTCATGTATTCTGGATTTCTTGGCTCCTCGCTGCAGTTTTAATCAGCTAATAAAACGCAGGAAGGGACATTCACCATGTCGTTGTTTGACTTGTTAGAACAGAGTGATCTACATTGTCCTCCTTCAGTCAGCCGGACTTCTAACGAACAGAAGAGAGCTGCACATCTGTCTCTTCTCTTTTATTAAATTGTTCATCTGTCCATACTGCTCTTCCTCACAGGACCAGCCAAAACATGAAATATTCAGATATTTCATAAAAACTGTAGATGCTGCTGGCATGAAGCAGTTCAGCTCATTGATCCCCAGCTCGAAGCACAATAGCCTCTTTCAACCGACATTAAAACAAGCTGAGACAAATTAGAAGGAACGCAGAAAGTATTTATCTGTTTTTTTAACTTTTATGTTCTTCCGAGTTTCTCAGAAAGAAAACATTTTTTTGTATCAGCCTGGTTTTTTTCTTTTTAATTGCAGGACATTTTGAATTGATTGTGAATTGAAGGTATCTTTTTACTCACTTGTTTTTTCAGTCGGTGCTGCAGGCCGCTCTGGCTGACTGTGCAGTCATCAGCTGTCTGCAGCAGACCTGGTCTGCATGATCTGCTAACAGACAAATCATTTCTGAGCTGGATCTCACACACACACACACACACAGTGCAGCCTGTGTTCTGTGTTCTCCGTCATGTGTTCTCCAGCATGTCATCTTCATTTGGTTTCAGTAAAACCAACCCTCGGGGAAGCTGCTGCTGTCCTGGTTTGCTCTCACAGTTTCAATCCATGAAAGAAGAGAGAAATCTGCTGAAATGACCTGTTCTCTTCCTCCCTTTCTTTTTATATTGTGTTGATTTTTCTGAGGAAAATGTGCTGGTAGATTCTTTAAAACTGAATTCTTTGAAAAATAATTTACTTTACTTCTTCTTTCAAAAGCGTCCAATTAGAAAATGGAACTCATTTTCCTTTCTTTTTTTTTTTTTTTTTGGCTGCATAGTTAGATCATTGTTGACTTCATTATTCTATTGTGCAGAATTTCTTCTCACACCAGTACGGCGTCTTAAATGATCTCTGGCCGTGCACACGCGTGCACACAAACACACACATATGAAGGGAAAACCACAGTCTGAATGGATTTTGGCCTCGCTCTGTCTCAGCTGTTGCAGCAGTGCATTACTGAAGATGATGAAGTGTACCATAACATCGCTTCAGGGGGAGGCTGGAACGGGCCCATCCCCTCCGGCTCCAGAGTCCAGAACCGCAGCAGCCCTTTACAGATGTTCACCGACACACCTGGTCCTCCGTCAGTCACCTTCCCCACGCGTGTGTTCAGAGCTTAAGATGACACAACTCGGTGCAATAAATCACCAAAGGGCGAGACTGTGACGACTTCATCTGTGGATGGTGTTTCTGTCGGCTTCTGTTGCTATTTTGCTGACGTGTTTCTACCTGAGATCACCTGGTGTCTGTTTTCCTCACCGCTGCTCACCTTTCTCTTCAAAATCTGTGTTTTCTGCACAGTTGTCAGGAAAGTGAACGCGACATTGACTCCCAGTCACGTGTGTCACTTCAGAAGTGTTGGAATACTTCACTGAAATGTGGATTTACATGAAGAACCTTCTTTCTGTGAGCTGACAGCGCTGACCACTTTACCAACGCGCCAACTTATCATCGCTGCCTTCTGAACACAAACCCTGATGTGTTCTGACCCAACGAACGAGACACATCCTGTATTCACTATTTCAGGTAGATTTATAGAATTAAAAGCTGAAATATGAGATGAAAATAAACATGAAAGGGCAAAATTTCACATTTGAAGAAAACAGCAGAAGGTCAGTGAAGCAATCACCTTTGGACTACATGGAACCTTTAATAGGGATAAATATATATGTGGGAAAGAAAAGGAAAGCAAACTTGAAGATGTCTAGATGTCGTGCTGCGATTTCACTTGACTGCGGTTTATTTTAGACAAAGCCTCCTCAGATAAACAACCAGGACTGGAGAGTTTAAGAGCTCTTGAAGGCTTCACATAAACTGTTTAACACAGTGAGACTGACACAACACAAGGAAAGGGAGGAACTGTGCAGACGTCACGCAGCAAAGATAAAAAAACAAAAACAGAAACAGCGTTTGCATTAAATCTAATTTGATTACATCACGTCAGAATGAAAAAGGAGTTGGTAGGAGTCAGAGAGCAAAGACATCTGGTCTGTAAATTAACGGAGTGATTTCAACTACTAAATGCTCTAATTTGGATAAAAAAAAACATGTTGAAACCGTTTCTTTGTGTTGTTTTTGTTTACTTTGACACAACAACAAACAACAACCACATAAATCTCCTCTGATAGAGCAGAAAAGGATGATCCACGTGGCTGAAATTTAGAAGCTGCCTCATGTTGAGTCTCCTGAGCCGAGACAACTAATTATATTCCAAACATCCACTGATGGCCTTCAGCTGGCCGTCTTATGAGCTGTGCTGCTCTGACTCGGCCCAGCAGATTGGCTGATACCTGCAGCAGAATCTTACTGACGGCGGCGGCGTCCGCCTGCTTCGGTAACCATTTCCTGTGTAATGTGTGAGATTGTAATCAGTTTTCATTAAGAGAGTCTTTATCTGGCGCGCAGGTAATGGAAGATGGGAACGCTGATCCCTGCATCAGCGGCTTTGACCACGAGGATTCGGACAGACAGTTTGATCAAGCAGAAGAGAGAATGAAAACAGGCCCGCAGGTATCTCGTCATTAGAAATTAGGCCTACGTTCTGTATTGACACTGTGACAGTCCATATGTGAGCAATCTTCATCAGCCAACAGCGCAGATGAGAGCGTCAGCAGAAACAGCCTCTCGTGACCTCCTGTTCTGATGTGACCTTTTATGAGCCGTAATGATCCAGCTGAAGAAGACACACTTAATCACCCCTCTGTGTATGAGCTAAAGAGCTGAAGGAGTCCATCTGCAGAATGAAACCGGCCTCGGGGGCCTCGGATGGGTGAGGAGCATCAATCAGAGTTTACCGTCCTGGTCAGCAGTTAACCCGGCTCGTATTGACCCTGCAGGTGATAAACAACCTCTCCTGGACCGGGTTTAGGACTCCTCGCTTTCCGTCCGACAGCCTCCTTCACCAGCAGGTGGTGCCATGACAAGTCAGATGCTCTGAGTTTGAAAAGGTTACCAAAGGCAACTTCGACTCTTTGTGCGCTCTGCAAAAAAGAAAATAAGAAGTGTGTAGTTGTTGTGTTGTGCTGCAGGTGGATCATTCCTGCAGATTGTGTCACCGTCGTTGTGGATGGCAGCAGTGATGATGTTTACCAGCACTCCCTCCTCCTCCTTCTCCTCCTCCGCCACTGCTGCTGCTGCTGCTGCTGCTCCCTGCCAACACGAAGGCCCGAGCCACAGCAGAGCCACACACACACACCCCTCGGCTATACAGTAATACACACACACACACACACACACCCTTTGTCAGACACACCCCATGGCAACTATGTCAGAAAATGCCCTGAGGAAAGGCAAAACTCAGTTCTTCCGACAGAGAGACAGCCGAGGAGTGTGTTGTGAAACATTTTGGAGGAGTTTCATGGAACAAGCGTTTATCATAGATTCTTTTTTTAATTTAATTGCTATTCTTGTCATCATTATTTTGCAAGAGCCGCCCCCCCATCTTACCCCAACCGCCCGCCCTTGAACTTTATTTGATCAAGTGCAGATGAAGGAGATTCACGGGATTGTTAAAAAAAAAAAGCAGAAAAAGAAAAAAGCTTCTTCTGATTGATTATAATTAGCTGATTATTCCTATAAAACTGAGAATTGCTAAATTTTTCCTGATCTTTTCTGAGCTCTAATTTTCACAAATTCAGATCTGAATTTAGACCCAGAAAGCCTTTTTAATTTCAGCTTCTGCATTCTTTCTTCATTTTTAAAGTGTTTGGTTGCTTTCAAATTCCCCCTTTTTGTTTTCTTATACTCTCAAACTCCTCTGCAGACGTCCATCAGGCCGAGGAAAAGGTTGACGATGACAGTTTAAAGGCTCTCTGGTGTGATTTCAGAGGCAACAGGGTTTTCCTTTGGGAAATCAGGGGGAGTTTAAAAGCAGAAAGGCAGATGAGCATGTGGGGTTTGGTCCAGAAAACGTCTCCATGTGTAGTTTTAATTCTTCGGGGGGAAAACACAAAAAGCAGATGAGCTCCGTGGTGCTTTGATAGAACATGGGAAGAGGAAACAATTACTCTGTGGGGGAAGAGACGTTTCCAGGTGCAGAGTCACATTTAGGTTGAAGATGCGGCGGATTTGACCGGATCACTCGTCCACCCACTTGAAGACACTTGTCCCCCATCTGTCTGTCTCATTAAAGCGTGCTGTCAGAGAAGAGAGTGCAGCCCAGCGGCTCAGCACCTATTAACTCCACATCCACACACTGTTATCAGGCCTCCCAGCCTTCAGTCTGACTGCGCCTCCTTTTCAGGAAGTGGGACAAAGGAATTTTCTTTTTTGTGCTGCCTGCTGTGATTCATGGCTTAGACGCGCGCACACACACACACACACACACACACACACACACACACACAGTTGGTTTAGCCTTTATAACTTAGATCATTATTTATGGCTGAGTGAACCATTTTAACATGACAACCAGTAGTCTGACTCACCAGGCTGCTGGAGGAGAGTCAGGTGGAAGAAATAACTTTCTTCTATATGTGACCTTTTTTCAAACTGGCCTCCACATCAAGCTTTCCCAGTTCAGTACATGAGTATGAAACGTGACGAAAACACATAAATACTTCTGTTGTTGTTGTTGCGTTCGTATCTCTGGTGAATGGACTGATTTTCTTGTAATTAGTGGGTTTGTTCAAACTGGTAATCACTAGCTGGGGGTCGGAGGCACCTGGATACGTCACGGAGCTTTTTGGCAGAAGGGGGCGGGGCTTTACGCACGACGGAGAGACGTGAGCGCGGCGGCGGCAGCGTGTTTCTGCCGGATGCTTTCAGTCAGTGAGCGAGTCAGACAGAGTGGAGCTGCACAGGTTTCAGCTGGAGGGCTGGGAAACACCGACAGTCAGACTGAGAAGGAAAAATATCCTACTCTTTTTATTTTCTTTTATTCTTTTTCAAGAGAATTAAGACGCGAAAACAAAAGGAAGAAAAAAAACGCGCCGCGATTTTTTTTTTCTTTTCGGACTTGATGAGAAAGTTGAAAAGTCAGGCTGCTGTGCAGACCAGGGGAATATGATTTGAAGCAAAGCACCGGACTACCAGGTGAGTTTGTGCCTCCACTGGTTCTCCACTTTGTCTCTGTTTCCATCCGGCGCGTCCAAATCGGTTCGTTTATTTTCGTGCGTAAAAACGCGCAGATGTTTCTGGACTCTGTAAATCTTCATCTAGTTTCTCCCCCCGCTGCCTCACCCCCCCCCCCTACACACACACACACAGGACTGGCTCCTAACACCATTTCACCCAACTTCCCATTTACATTTTGTGAGACCCTTCGCCGTGACTCACTTTCCTCTCAAATTGAAAATATTTTCACTCTTTCCCGCCGCCTTTTGTCCCGTGAATGGAAAAAAAGAAAAGAAAACAGGAGTGCTGTAAATTTTCTGTCTTTGGTGCAGGTGCGCAGTAATGTGCCTCCTCTTACTCATAATTTTAGTCCAAAACAAGTCGACACTCATCCCTGAATGAAAGGAAAATGCCTGTAACACGGAGCAACCTCACACACCAACCCTCAAAGTCGCTCTCTTTTTGTGTGTGGGATGTTTATCAACCTCAAACTCTTATCAGTGACTTTGTGGCTTGGAAACTTGACCCAGAAGCACCTGTTAGTTGTGTCTGTCTGTTTAAATCTTCCTGAGATGATGTGTCAGAATGACAAACTGAGCTCTCCTCCTCTTGATTTGTGCTAAAAAAAAACAAAAAACAAACACCCAGGGAGTCACAGTCAGTCGCTGCATCACTGTGGGCACGACTCTGAACGCAGGCCGAGCGTGCTGGATGTTTTTATCTTGTTTTGGTTTGTGTTTTATATATCTGGGCTTTTGTTTAAGCCGCATCCAAATTGGAAGAATGCAAAGAGGCATTTTGCAAATGCTTTGGTGTTGCCCCCCTTTTCCCCTCTCGCCTCTAAAAGCATCTCCCAGTGGATTACCATTTAGTCTCCGGGGTTATTTATCATTTTCCTGGATGAGCCCCCTCCCTCCCGCCTCTTCTGCTTTAATTGAGTTTAACTCGGCTCCCTCGGGTTGCTGCCGTCTAAACTTAGGCCCGTGGCGGGCTCCTCTCTGGGTGATTCACTGCTTTGCTTTGCGGTGTGGTCACTTTGGGAACGCAGCAGAGTGCCACAGAAGTGCTCACCCGATTCCCACCGCTGCTTTTTCCAGGGTGAATGGATGCAGGAGTGGAAGCGTTGATGATTAGGAGGCTGATATTAAAGCTCTGCCTCTCCATAAAGCCCCCGGTCACTTCAGTATGACTGGTTTCACTGCTTGTGGTGAAGTGAGTAAACGCTGGTGTCACACGCGAGCATTGTTCTATTTATGAGTCTGAAAAGGGATTTCGACACCCCCATTGTTTCTTGTTCAATGTCCCTAATCAACACAGACTAGAGACAATTAAGGCCGCCTGTTCGACGGTCTCTGCGATGATGTTTTGAGGTCTTTGTGTTCCAGCAGGGATGTTTTCCCGACTCATATCTCATGTCTTTTCTTTCTGGAACAGGATGAATCTCGGTTTGCTCCATGCGGTCGTGCTGCTGTGGGCCCTGGGCCTAAGTGTGCAGGGCCAGTGTGATAAATCATCAGAGACCAGCAAACTCAACCTTTCAGTGACCTACGAGCTCCCGACGTTCACGGCAGACTTCCCCATCCAGAACATGGTGACGCTGGACGGGATCATCTACGTCGGGACTGTGAACCGAATCTACGCTCTGGCCCCGAACCTCACCAAGCTCTCCGAGTACCGCACGGGGCCGCTGCACGCCAACGAGACGTGCGGCCAGAGAGGGACCGGCACCAGGAGCAACGGCACGGTGGACAACCACAACATCGCCTTGGTGGTGGAGAATATTTACGATAAGGGGCTGTACAGCTGCGGCTCAGCAGACAAAGGCGTTTGCCGACGCCACGTCCTGGACGATGACATCAGCCCGAAAACTGTGGACGAAGAGGTGTACTGCTTCGCTGACAAGGTGGGCCGAGGAAGGGGTCAGCCCAGCGACTCGGACGTTGTGGTGAGTCCTTCGGGTTCTCAGGTGCTCAACGTGGAGAGCAACGTCATCAAGTTTTTTGTCGGGAACTCGGAGATCCCCGGCTCAGGAAACGAGTCGTCGCATCCTCACACCATTTCCCTTCGGAAGATGAAGACGAGCCAAAACGGCTTCACCTTCTTCTCCAACCATTCCTACATGGACCTGATTCCGTCTCTCCGTGGAAACTACTACCTGCGCTACGTTTACTCCTTCCACAGCGGACCGTTCACCTACTTCCTGACCGTGCAGCGGGTGAGCAGGGACTCTCAGGCCTACCACACCCGCATCGTCCGCATGTGCTCCTCAGACCTGGTGATCCGCCGCTACATAGAGATGCCCCTCGAGTGCATCAGCACTGACAAGAGGCGGCGGCGTTCCACGGAAGAAATGAAGGTGTTCAACATCCTGCAGGCTGCCCACGTCACCAAGGTGGGCAACGACATCGAACTGCTGAAGCAGCTCAAGGTGGAGGAGGGCGACGACGTGCTGTTCGCCGCCTTCGCCAGAGGAAAGCCCGACTCCCCGGAGCCGACGCCGAACTCGGCCGTCTGCGTCATGTCGCTGAAACACCTCAACAACATGTTCAAGATTTACATGCAGAAGTGCAACACGGTCGACCCGTATCACTTCACGGCCTCGGACAAGAAGTCCTGCTACAACGTGGTAAGAGCTCGGCGGGGAGGGGGAGGGGGGAGGGGGAGGTCTTTGCAGAGGTAGCCATTGTTCAACTCCCACTTTGGGTTTGTTTTTCTTGGTGTTTGGAGGGAAATGCAAATTCTGCTCAACTGTCAGGAAACACATTGAGTTTTTAACTAAGACTTTTACTGGTTTCCTTTCTGATCACATCTTTATAGATTTTGAACAAAAGTGGCTGAAGGCGGCTTTAATGAGAACTGTTCAGTGGCTACCGCTGCATCTTTATTACACTTTTACGGCTCTGCAAAGAGATCAATGTCTTTCTGAGGAGGTTTAACCTGCACAAACCTGATTAGATTCAAAATGCTTTTGAAATTCTCTGAATCGGAGTCAAGACAACAAAGCAATCGGAAAGTCAGCAAATGTTTTTTTTTTTTTTCAGTGATCTGTTGTAGATCCATGTTCTGGACTTTATTCTGTGGTTTTAAAGGCGTTACCTGTTTTATCTGCTGCAGGCAGGTTGGTTTGTCTGCTGCAGAGTCTGTCTCAGGTTCAGCCAATCAGTGTGTCAGCGGTGTCCTTGAGCAAGACACTGAGGCATGTCCTGGCCTTATTGTCCCCTCTAACCCCCCCCCCCTTTAGGTTGGCTTCTGCATGCACACCTGCCTCTCAGGAACATGTGCACTTAGTTGATTTAATTATTTAAAAATCCTTAAACGTCTGTTTTTATGTCTCACTTTTTATCCTTCTGGATTAATAACTGGCTTTACGCAGCGCAGCGTTTCGGACAAGGTCGATTAGTAGACACATTTTTGCAACCAAGATGATAAATAGCTGAATGTTTTCAGCTGAGCTCTGATCCTGGATCCAAGCAGAAGTGAAGATGGATGTAGTGCAGGCCTGGCACGACATCACAGGAGTGAGATGACCTTTGCATGTCTTGAGTCTGAGACCTCATTTTTGACTCTGAGTACTAAATATGATAACTCAGCTCTTTCTTTAAATCTTTTGAGCCAACTAGTCTGGATGTAAATACCTTTAAGTCACATCTGAAAGCACTTTAACCTTCTACTGATTCGTCCAGTTCACTCTCTTCTTCCCTTATGACGCTGCTTTACGTTTTCCAGCACTCACTCCCTTCCAATCCATCAGTTTTGACCCGATCAATCGGCTGAATCACCGGATCAATAGTGACATGAAGTTAACCGCCGGCCACCCGGCGAAGGGTCTGTCAATATGTGTTCTAGTGCTTCGCTCTCTGTGACTTCATCTCTACTTAACTGCAGCATCAGTCACTGCAGTATATCAGCAGTCAGGTGGCAGCGCGGCTCATGGATGTATTTATTATACACAGAAAGGGCAAGCACGTACAGGAGCGACGCTCGAGTCGTGTGCAAACACTCAGCACAGTCCCGAGGAAGACTTCTGTCAAAACACTCTGTGTGTGTGTGTGTGTGTTTTTCCATATTATGAACCAGTTTAAACATCGCTCTGTGTGCGCTTATTGTTTTCATGGCACAGGGCAGCAAACCGCAGCCCTGAAGCATCTCAGGTCAGGTGTGCTGGTGTATTTGTTATCTTTTCTACTTATTACACTTTACATCAGCTGCTGTGTTTTAAAAAACATTAGTTATGTTTTAATTACAGCGAACGTCACATCTGATTGATGGCAGAAATGCAAATATGAATATAATGAGGTTAGCAGACATCACAATTGTTAACGTGGTCGTAGATAGAATGTCTGGAGAATATGATGAAGTGTAAGAGTGTCTTTGAAGCAACACAACACAACACTAACAATAGACACGCAGTGCATGTTTTGAAAGTTATATCGTGTGTATTCTTCACCGTCCCCACTTTTCTCTGCTACTAAATGAAATGTCATCTTTTGGTGCGCAGCATAAAGAGCCAGAGACAAAATTACCAGGAAAAGAACAAATAAAAAGAAAACTGCCTGAGGGGGCCTCTGAGTTATGCTTTATTGTTAGAAAGTAACTGGAGACTCAAAGACTCTTAAACCTCTTCACAACGATGGATTACACAACATAAACAAACAGACATTCATAGAAACCAGTGTCTGCTCAAAGAAAATGTAAAATCTATTACCGTCTTTCACGCATTGCACAACGTTTGTTAACCTGTTTTGTGCTTTGGCTCGGTCTGCAGTCATCTCAAAGGCGCAGGCTGCAGAAGAGTGACGTGTAGTTATGTTCGAATTCAAGCCAGCTTTGTAAAAGCATGCAAATGTGTGGCGGGCGGGTGTTTGGGTACATCGCCGTGCCCCTGACAGCTATCAGCGGCCGAGATCCACAGGGGGAAGTGAGGAATGCTGGGAGCTGGGGGTTCTGGGGAGGCGCATATCTGACTCTCAGCGAGCCGTGATGAATGGCTCGGGGATAACAGGGCATCAGCAGCTGGGCGGAAGATGATCCCTCCCCCCCGACCCGCCGTGGCAGCCGGCCTCCTCGCCCGGACCCTCCACCTGTTCCCAGCACCTGTGGGAAAAGAGAGCCCTTTTTCTGATGGGCTAATATCGAAAAATCAACCTGCTGACGTTTCGGATCTTATCACAAAGTTGGTGGCTTGGAAAAAAAAAAATAAGAAAAAGCTGTGACATAATTCATTATTTGAATACCACAGAACAAACCGCAGGCCCCGCTGTCCTCCAGCGTCTTTGAACAGCTGTGAAAGGTTTTCTCTGCTATAATGATTTACAGTGATCTAATTTTGTGGTTGCTTTTGGAATATGCAGAAGTCGAATGAATTCCTCTGTCGTGAACTGATAACTGAAGAGAGCCAGTTGTGCAAAAAAAAAAAAAAAAAATCGAATAATCATGCTGCGGCAAATCAAACAACGTCACGCTTCTCCGGTTCCAAACAGCTTAAGGAGAAGCTGGAT
Source organism: Echeneis naucrates (assembly GCF_900963305.1). Lineage (NCBI taxonomy): Eukaryota > Metazoa > Chordata > Actinopteri > Carangiformes > Echeneidae > Echeneis > Echeneis naucrates. The sequence continues at coordinate 1,897,786 of NC_042526.1, read as the reverse complement.
TGTACCAAAGGATGAGCGAAGGCTGTTGTTTTTGATCTCTTCGAATGAGCAACTTATTCCCTCATTGGTTGGATATTTTCCTGTTGACTCACTTGATCACAGACTCAGATGTCAGTTTTTCTGGAGGTGCAGGAGCATCTCTGTGCTGTGTTATTATTTTAGGAGTCTTTCCGTCTCCAGCTCTACACGACACTTTGATTTATTTGCAAATAATAAGATTTGTGAAAAGTTAAAGTAAAAGCTGATGTCATTATTTAGCAGTTGCATGAGTTTCTCCTCGTAGACATTTAGAGCCCTAAACTCAAACACATTTTTGTCAGCGCAGACAAATGGCACAAAAATCTCCAAACGTGCAGACGCAGCAGGTCAAGTGCTGAGTCGCTGCAGCCAAAAGAGCTTTTATCTGTGAGCAAACTGAGCAGCCATTGTCCAATTTCTATTTTATTGCCGTCAAGTCTTCCTTGGCACCGTCTTTTCTCCCGCCACCAGGCCAGGTTAGAAAACAAACGTAACGACAGCAGCTCATCCTGTACGAGCGGAATAAGCTAATCGTAGCAACTGTTTAATAGATTTATGACGTGCGTTTGGTGGCATATGGCAGGTAGACTCTCTGCTATCAGGAGGTTTGGGAGAGATTAGCAAGGCCGTAAATTTATAAACACAGTAAATGTTCAGAGGAGGCATACTTGAGCATGCAGGAGGTTATTTTTGTCCTCTGCTCCACCAAACTGTGTATTTCTGGTGGATCAGAATGAGGTGGAAAAGCTCAGTGTAAGAGCATGTTTGAAGTCTTTAAGAGGCGGTTGTCAGCTCAGACCGGCCTCTTGACTCCAGTTTAGGCAGCCAGATATGATAAATGTCGTAATGACGAGCAGGCGCTCTTTTCAGGCTGTCTGCGTGATGCCACAAATCTGTTGTTGCTGTTTTGGCCTTCAGGCTTCACCTCAGTTACACAAAGAGCCTGAAACAAAAGAAATAATCGCTGCTGTTTATGATGAGATGCAGGGCGTGGCTTTTACATTTAAATAATAAGGTCGTCTTATCTTCAAGTCTTTCGGTGGCTGGCTGATTTGAACGGATGCCAAACTGATAGTCAGTCCAAATATTTGTTCATGAATAATCTACTGATATCAGTTTTAAAGATCCAATACAGTTCGATTTTATTTTGAATCAAAGTCTTTTGATTGGCTGGCTGCCTCCTGAGAATAAATTTGTATCTGTCTCTGGTGACGAGTCTGAGTGGGTGGGGCTTGTGGGCGTGGCTGACTTGTGACATCACAAAATTCAGGAAGTCTTGATGGCTCAGTTTCTTTTTTTTACCGTACTTATAATAAAAATAGACATTTGACTTGACTGTGGGAACTTTAAGGAAACGCCAGAATCCAATCTAATCAGTGAAAACATTTCACGATTTGTTTTCTGCACTGAAACAGAGCGTTATCGAAATAACTCCAAATTACTGACCCGCCCCCCACGATGCTCCGTGGCTTGATGGAATCCCTCTAAGAGAAGACACGTTAGACCATTTTCCGGGGTAATGTGGTGTGCAGAGCGATGGCGGGGTTCTCGCCCATCTCCACCACGCCTGGCATCCATTCCCTTAAGTCTGTGGGGGGGGGCCGGAACATTCAAGACTAAAAATAAAGAACGGCCACATTCGAGGTCAAAATTATCATCAGATTAGCATTGATTTGAGAAAAGCCACCAAATGCTGATTGCTTTTAAATTGAATCTTCAGCCTGATTGATTATAGTGTGTCGTAATATAATTCCAGCCGGAGAGAGGCGCTTTTTGACCGACAGTCATTTTAATTAGCCGGCCTGTTTTTAATGAACGCCTTAAACGCCGGCTTGAAAAATTGCCAAACAAGCAGCCGCTTGATTTAATGTGACCCGGTTAAGGAATCCCTTATCAGTCCTGGGTTTGATACATAATAGATGCAAAGGCCTGACTTCCAGGATCCAGCTGGGAGAGAGCAGGGCGGATTTTATTTTAGCATGGAGCAAAGAGACAGCAACACAGGATGCTTACTTTATGCTTTATTCAGCTTTAACGGCGTGATGTGCTGCATGTGAACCGCACATTGTCTGTGGTTGTTTGGAACAACACAAAGTGGTGCAGCGAGGAATTGATGGTGCCTGTCTTTCTGTAAACGTCTCCATCCTTGTCACTCTTTTCAACTTTTTGTGGCTTCCCTGACGCAGAACAACCTACACTGGCTCGATGGACGCAGAGTGTGTAGGTTGTACAAAGAAAGAGCCAAAGACATAAAGCCGGCTTGTTGGCTGAATACTTAGTAATTAAATTCCTGCCAGACTTCTGTCAGAAAAGTCGGGATTTAAGACTCGACTGCTGTGAGACTAAATCTCTCACAATAGCTCACAAACACTGTTAACACATGTCCCGTGCCACTTTTTATTGGCCATTGGCAAATTGCTTTTACAAAACCTGCATTTAGACTTTTGATTCTACCTGCCCTGACTGGGAAACGGAGAAAAAAAAAAAAAGACAAAAACAAAAACTTGGACTTTCCCCTGCTCAATTAAAATAAGGAGCAATTTTCGAAACTGTAGACTTTTACAGAAGAAGAAAAAAGGAAGAAAAACACAAAGCTCGACAAAATAGATGTTAGTACGTGACGTTTAGTCCATCAGCTGGAGTTCAGTCTGTCAGTCACACAGTAGCCACGCCCCCAGTGCATCCTGTGCTTTATGGCCTGTTTTGCTCTAAATGTGAGCAGAAAAAAAAAATTCAAACTGGAGTCTGAGAACCATCAACTATTATCCCAAAGAGGAAGAGACTGTCATAAGAGAGTTTCCATCCTCCTTTATAAACATCTGCATGTCCTCCTGAACGTCGTCCGGTAAAAAAATTTGATCAGCTCTGATCTGATTGTTTTTTTGTTTTTGTTTTTTTAATGCTGTAGTTTTCCACACTGAGTTATATTCACACTGACTGGTCTGACGATAGACGGGCTTAATGCCCCTCAGTCTCTCCGCCGTGCTGCTGATTCAGTGGGTTCTGCAGAGGATCCCACAGTTTTTGAGCCCCCACATGCCCGAGCCTGCTCATGCCATCACTCAGCTGGTATTTGTTCTGCTGAACTCTCCCACATGCACCGAGCGCTCGCTTTCACCGGAGACGGTGAATGCAACCTCATCGTCACCAGCTACGTGCGAGCTCCTGCAGCTTTTTGCACGACGAAATCCGAACCGAGTGTGGAAGTTAGAACTTGCATGATGAAATACAGGATATAAACATTTGTCGTTATTGGCAGCCAGGAAACATACAAACCCTTCAGTGGAAAATTTAGCGCTCCAACTATTTTCCATTTCACTTGCAGGACAGACAGACAGACAGACAGACAGACAGACAAAGCAAGAGGTGGCTCATTTACTGAGCAGAGAGAAGCAGCTGTATTGTTTTTAATCTTTAGAGCTGATCGCATTAAAGTGATCAGATTTTACATCCTGTTAATGCCACACATGAAGAGGTAAATCTCCTTTAAAGTATATTTTGAAAAACATAGTGGCACCACTGGCCGCCGCCGCCGCCTTTTTTTTTTTTTTTTTTTTAACATAGTGTAAGACGTGCCCTAGCCTGTCTGTGCCATTGCTAAGCCGAGCTGCAGAACCCAGCGTTGCTCTTGGCAGGCGGGCGAGTCCTCAACGGTGACGGGAAGGAAGAGAAGAATGAAAATACTACGTTCTTGTCCCGTCCTGTCCCCGTCGTTTCGCCCTGTGTAAGCCTCAGTTCTGATAACGAAGCCTGCGTCTGTGTGGGTGCAGAGAAAATGAGATTTTCTAACCTGCATCTACCAGCACACATGTTCACACAGATCTTCACTCATTTACATGCACACGCGGGCTTTTACAGATACTCAAGCAGAGCTGATGAGCCATAATACTATTTTCAGCAGTTTTCAGACAGCCAACCGATCTGAGACGTTGCGGGGAGCAGCGAGCTGTTAAATGAAGCTGCAGGCAACAGACTGCACACCTCCAACTTCTGAGCGACTTAAACGACTGTTTTTAGTTAGTTCTGCTGCCTTCAGACTCATGCCGTGCACAGCATAAACTCAGATCATGTTGCTCACAGAATAATGTGGGGGAAAAAAGCCACTTATTACTTAAATCCTTCATTGAAAAGGCAGAAGTTTGCTTCGCGGCCTCCTGAACTCTGTGACCTCTCGCCAAATGAACGGGGTCTGAAATCTTCGTTGTTGCCGCTTCACCTAAACTAAATTTGTCAGTATGGCCTTGAAAAGTTGTGATCTGACAGTTTATGGAGCAGTTTAGTTCCAGAGCTAAAATGTTCCCCTGCATTAATTTCAAGATTTTTCCAGGAGAGATTTAACACGCCGATCCCTCCAGTACAACAAATCATCCAAATCAGTGAGCGTAAAAAACGTCGTTGGGGCCGATCCAAGCCACCGTTTTGTAGCATGGTGGAAAACAGAGCAGCGGCCCGGCTCGTTCTCACTGCCCACAGGGTGATGTGGTTTCAGTGAGAGCCGGCAGCTGTGTGCCCCTCCACCCTGCTGTAGGCCGTGCCGCTGCGTCACCTGGCAGCCGAGTCCAGGCAGGTCCCCCCCTGCGTGAGGAGAAGGTTGGTCAGCACCCACATGCAGCTGCGCGGTGCATGACGGAAGAAAAGAAGAAACAAAGCACAAAGACGTTAACTGACGTCATTTTCCTTTTCCCAACATGTAACCACACATTGATTTGTGCTGCCACGAACCCTTAGGACAAGCTGACACAACAGATCTCAGATATATGGGTCTGAAGATTGCAGAAACATTATTTCAACATCAGTCGTATTATTAACCTCTGCAGGTATTTCGGGAATGATTTTACATAAACGTGGCGTCAACATTCAGCTCTGAGTCTAAACCAGCGGCCTGCGGTCGTGTTTTTCTTAAAAGATGGAAGAGTGTGCAAATCCTTTAGCATGCAGGCTTTTGTATGCACATCTTATCTTCCCTCTCCAGATAAAGAGCAGAGTAGTAAATATGCACACAGTCGGTGCCTGCAAGCTGCCTCTGAGCAGGGTGGGAAATCACCAACAGTTGTCATCGGCCAAATACTGTTCTTTTTTTTTTTTTTTTTTTTTTTTTTTGTGCTAACCACCACTTTGTCAGACAAACAGCCATCATTAGTTGCTCTTCTCTTTTCTTTCCTTCCTCTTTTGTTCCTTCTTCGGCCGTTCAAATCTGACATATCGCTGCAGCATTGAATCTCTTTGGGGTTTTCTGCTGCTGGCGAGCCAAAATGAGCGATTCAAAAAAGTCAAATCAGCCTCAGGGGAGTTTATTTTCTGAGAATTTATGAAATATTCGTCATCCATCAAACCAACTCCTCAGCTGAAAACGTAAAAACATTTCTGTTTGGGTGATGAATTGAGAACACTTAGTGATGATTGCAGCCAAGTCATGCCAAGGTTGTGTTTTGACACTGTCTCATAAAAGAGATGCTTTCCTTAAATACCTTCCTGCTGACAGACTCATCTTTGATTGGATCTCTAGTCGTGATGGACAAGTTTAGTGTCAAACAAGGAGGCGAACTTATGAGTCAGGACCCCCCGAGCTATTTCCTAATCATCGACGTGCCTCCTGGTCTTCTATTTCACCACATGATGATATCCTTCTCTCCCCTGAAATGAGGCATCGGCCACCCCGGCTCTCTAAATGAAGCACCAAAAGCAATCTCCTTTCTTTCTCCTGCTGTTGTCCTGAGCGGCGGCCTCACCTCGACCCCGGATCGCTCTCATTTCCTTGGCTCTGGATTCTAGGAGCTCCGTCATCGTTCCCTGAGTCTGGCCCTTTGAAACGCTAATAATCACAAAGTTCACTAGAGCAGCAAATGATCCCAGCAGGCCTGCAGGGCTGCAGGCTCTTGGAGGACAAATGAGAGCTTACTTCAGCTCCGGGTTGCTTAAGCTGTCGTGATTATAGCTGTGAGGACATAAAAAGAAAAAAAAAAAAACAAACAAAAAAACAGCGGGTTGTTTATTTACACAATCTGGTTGATGGCCAGGTCGAAGCGATAAGGAGACGTGGACAGAAACATCAGTGGACTCTGCACTTCATGTGTAGAATATATTTGGTCCATCAACAGTTAGACTCGCTTTGCATCCTGAAAGTTTAAGTTCACACAAATGAAATAGTTTTGTTGTTTACCTTGACTTAACTCCAGCGTCAGGTGGTTTCGGTCGGATTTGTTCAGGCTTTTCGTCTGTCGGAGAGATTTCTGCCTCCGCGCCCGCAGAATTCCTTTAAATAATAAGAAGCACTTCAGCGTCTTTGTTTCGGTTCAGCCTGGTCCATCTGTTCTGAGCTTATCAGCGAAAACGTAAGCACCGCCTCCGCTCTGATTAGTGATCCACAGACCGACAGATTGGCGTCACTAAGGATTTCATTTCCTTTCGTATTGGTCATGTCAAACTCTGAGCAGATTAAAACACACCGAAGTGAGATGTCGATGTTTTAAGTTTTTAATCTGGACGTTCTGCTGCATTTCCTGCGTCATGGCCTTCTGTCAGCAGGCATCCTGAGAACACAGTGACATGTCCCCTGTTTAGTAAGCGGACACCTTGTCATTCCAGTGAAGGGGTCTCATCCCCGATGAGGATTAATCCCCCACAATGCCATTCAACCAGTAATCTCCACACAATGCCATTGGGGGATTGAGCCTGACTGTGTGCTCAGGTAATTGAGGGGGATACAGAAGAAGCCCCCTTCCTCCTCCTCCTCCTCCTCCCTCTGTCCGCACACTCCCCCCCCCCGGCCTCGCTCCCAAACAATGCACCGCAAACAGGGAAGGCGCATCGAGTCACCGCAGATATTGCCTGCCAGCTTTGATCTGACTCTCCTCCTCTGTGATCCGGGCCTGACTCATTCTGCAGCAGGAAGGCCCAGCTCACACCTGAGAGCTGTTTCTGCAAACCCTTTGAACCGGCCGCCGTCTTTTATGGCTAAAGGCCTGATTTTTATTCATTTCTCTATCAGTGAAGAAGGTCTTACAAACCTAAAAAGGTAATTTCCCCACAAACGCCTGTTAGCTGTTCCTGTTTTATGGGAATTGTTTTTGTCAGTTTTGCAAATGAGGGAAAAATTTGGTTACAGTTTTCTTTCAACACTCACCAAAGTTCTTACATCACACCTCTAAGTCTGTAATTAAAATAAAAAAAAAAGCACTGAACACATAGAACTGGTCCTTCGACATGAAGTCAGATCATCCAGTGTGGAGCATTAATAAATCTGGCTCAGTAAAGTGAGCACAAGCAGATGCAGTGAGGTGGAACAACTCACTGGTCTCCTCTCTGAGGACCGAGGAGACGCTGATTTGTCTGCTGGACGCACAAATGGCTGCCACCTGCGAGCCGCCACGAGACGCAGTCGCATATTTGATGACTTCACAAAGGCCACATAATAATAAAAGTTTTTTTTTTAATTGTTTTTGGGATGTTTGGCTGTTGTGGTTTACTTTTAGCTCTGTCTGTGAAAAGGTACTGGAATATTTGCTTTAGCTTTCTTGTGTAACGCGGTGAAAAGGAGACACGTATGAAAGGGCCCGCAGCTGAGCCATTCCAAAGAGCATTTCCTTCCAGGCCGCCACATTTCAGATTCCTCTCATGCCGTCGCCGGCGTTCTTCGCTCGTATTTTTGTTTGGTTTTCTTCATCTGGCTCTGATCTGAGCTCTCCTGTTGAGCATGAGTGCAGCAGCGTCTCTGCCAGCGCTGACGGCTGCCAGCGGGCTCATCCCTTCCAGGACGGAGCTCAGATCAGGAGGAGACCTCGTGTTGACCCTCGTTTGAGTGGCCGCCGAAGTGCGGGCCGGTTTTGCTTGCGAGCTGAGGTTATCTGGCTGCGCCTCGAAGGCGGCTCGACGCCGTTTCCCCCCCCACACACTTTACCTCAAGTACGAGCCACAAGGCCGCCTCAGTTCAGTCTGTCTACACGATAGAAAATTGCCTCTCAGATCTGGAAACAAAAGCAGCCACTTATAGTCATGAAGGTTCTGTGCTTTAAATGGTAGCGAGAGGGTTCTTGGCTCACACTGACATCTTCACTGTGGAGATTCTGCCAAGTGTCTGCACCGGTGGATGGATTTGATTATTCCAGACTGCTAGGAAGCAGGAATTTTGCATGAAAAAAAGGAGATTTGGCAGAATGACTGAGTAAGATGTCAGGTTATATCTTTGTAAAACGTATGTTCATATCGCCGCTCCGTCCGTCTCCTCCGCATTAAGATCTGCTTATTTTGACATCTTCCATGTAGCTGCGATGGACTTTTAATCCGCCCCTCCCCCTTCTGACTGAAGTAATCAATGGTGATGCAAATAAAATCATCCCAGTAGATGATTGAGGCTAATGCATCGATGTGGCCTCAACACTAAATCACCCCCCCCAAAATCTCCTTTACATTCATGTGTTTCTGTAATTAAGAGCACATGCAGGAATGGCAGCTGCTTCAGTGAAAGCAACAGATTGCTCGCCTCGCCTGTCACTTCCCGGTGATTGATTGGGCCTCAGGAAGACATTTGTGCTCTAAAATATTGTCCTGAGTGAGTAATATCCAGGCTGAAAAAGCAAAGCATGACGGGCTGCTCATTTACGCCCCCGACAATTACCCCGTGTTGTTACTCATTTAGTCATAAAGTGTTAGGACAGCATGTTTGGGTTGGTCACATCCATATTGCTCCACGTTACACTTCTTACCCACACACACAAGATACTGCACTGTCTGCACCATTCTTTTCAGGGAAATAACCACAGTGGTGTTTATTAAAAGGCTGAAACCTGAAGAACTCTGCCTGAATGACCTCACAGCGAGGACGGCGGTTCATCACGGTTAAGAAGGTGAAGAATGTCTCTGCTTTCAGAGGCCCTGAGACTAAATTAGACTCCAAACCTGGACAGATTCAGCCATAACTGTCTGCATGATTACATTTATATTACATCACATTTACACGTCTGCCAGGTAGATTTATCCAAAGAGACTTACAAGTGAAGGACATAAGTGCAAGGAAATCATGCAGGGAAGTGAACTGAAAGTGCCCCTAGTTTGTCATTGCTAGTTGGACACGTTGGGGCGTTAAAGGTCTTGGTGGAGGGGGAGGCTCTCAGCAGAGATGAGACCAGAACTGTCTGGACTGACACCGATCTGTGTGCAGGGACGGAAACGTCAGACGGCGTTCCCTGAAGGAACCAAGAACGTGCTGACTGAGAAGTGACTCTATACTGTAAGAACATACTGAGCCAACCCCCAAAGCTGAATGCTAATACTTCAACCACGTTGTTCAGGTCTGAAGGTGAATTGCAGATCTGTAGCTTTATTTAGGCAGTAATTAGCTTGAAGTCCGTCTTAAATAATTCCAGAATGAGGAGTGGAGGAAATCGAACAGCAACAACATCCAGATCGTGATTCCCAGCCGGCCTCGGTCTGTGCTCTTCCCGACTGTTGCAGCTATCTTCCTAAAGTAAATCAGAAAAGTGAACAAAACAAACCAAACGAGGAAAGTTGGCGCCTCATTCACAGGAAGCACGAAGGCTGGACGTGCAGTTTATTGCCTTACACTATTACTCTAGACTTACCTTTATTCCGGTATTAGCGGCCCAGTTTGCATCCCGAGCGGCCACTAATGCTCAGCTGGCTCCAGCATCGTCACAACAGACGTCACAGAGATCATCCAAGACGAGAGTGTTCAGACAAATAAAAAGACTGGGAGTCCAGTCGGACGGTTTTACTGAATGCTTCAGACTCAGAGTGCAGGCCAAGCGTGACCAAGCTGCATTTATATGGTGTCGCGTATCTCGTCCGTCTGGAGCTTTTATGAAACACCTTGGGTCAGAGCTGCACGGATGAAACCCGACATCATCCATCAAAGGCAAAATGATCCGCCTGTTGCATTAAATACCACAGAAACTGGCCTCGCTGAATCACTTTAATAACTTCTCGCCTTTATCAGCAAATGGAAGAACACATGAAGGAGTGGAGCTTTTTAATTTGCTTTGATCTGCAGACTCTGACTCGGGCTACTGTGTCGGTCTGACCGAAATGTGGATTTTCTCAGGGCAGCTGTGGAGAAGCAGAATCAAAGAGATTCTCAAGCAGCAGTAATCGTGTCTTTTGGCGGCTGATCACCAAACTCAGCAGTCCATCGTTCTTTCCCCTTGTTATTCAGTTGCAAAAATCCCCCATCCTCCTCCCAAACTCTGAGGTGAAGGAAGAGAAAATTATGTTGATGCATGCAGAAAAACAAAGTTGCCGTGTCGAGCGGTGATGAAAGAGCAGCGGCCTTTTAGCTTCATGTTGGCGGCGGCAGTGGCGGCAGAGGATCATCGCTCACACAGCCAGGTTTCATTCTGCTGAGGTGATACAGAGGCTGGAGAAACGCACACAGTCAAGATGGGCTGCACGTTTGTGTTTGTGTTTGCAGGGAATTAAGAAAAAAGAGAGGAAGGTTGTTTGTCGAGAGAAGAATTGAAATGAATGAGGCGGACAAAAGGGCAAACTTTACCCGAGGACTCATTAAAGGGAACGCTTTAAGATTCCTGAAACAATACCTTCCTTTTTGTTCTCGACGAGAGAATATCCTCCTGTCAGGGTCGCGTGAGAGGTAGAAAGATGTATGGTGAAGGAAAAGTTGTTTAAAGCTGCTGTTCCTTCCCTCGTCTCTCCCAAGAGACGCTCCAAAAGAAAGAACGCTGAAATGAAAAGTACATGTTGCAAACACAAAAGAAGAGAAAACACGATTGTTTTCCTCCGTGTGGGGAGGAAGATCGACTGATGGTTAAGGACGGCGTAGAAACGAGCGCATAGAGAGCTTCCTTGTTTAAATTCTCTGTTGTGGAGTCGTTCCTCTTCCCCACGGAGGGCAGATCAGTGAAGTAGCACGCACATCAAAGTTTGTGTTTGCCTGACGATGACTTTGAAAATTCATTGTGCTGCGTTCAGTGACACCGTGATGTCTGTTGCTTCCAGAACTTTTGCACAACAAACACAACAAACAAACACAAGAAGCACAACAAATTGTGAAGCATCAATGAAAAAGTCTGGATCGTTGAATGTGGAACAACATCGCTGGTTCATTTTGCTCCTCACAGCTGTTGTTTGTTTCTTGGTTTTAGTTTCTTAGATTTTGAATTAAATTAGTTAATTGGATTTGTCCAGTTGTCATCACGTTGGGGGGATGGCAGATAAACCCTGAACAACTCTTCACGCTAAATTCATCTCATCACTGAAGTTAATATTTTTATGTGCGTCACTTCTCAAAAACGTCTTTATATGTCAGGTCGTTTTCTGCTGTTGGCCGTGCCAACCTCAGGGCGCCATTTATCCTCCTGACGTTGGCGTCTGGCGTCAGGCCACGGCGGGGCGCGGCCAGCTGCCCTCTGAGGGCCCTCTGTGGCCTTATTGTCAGCGTCTCTCAATCCCTTAACTGTCCCTAACGCCCTGACAGCCTCCTGCAGCAGCACACATGACTGCGTGTGCCACCTGTGTACTTGGACACACACACACACACACGTGCACCCAGTCCAGTGAAGGTGAAACACTGTAATGTGTGTGTTAACATCTCGACAACAACACACACAGCACCCCCTGCCCCGCGCATGGACTCGTGTGCACGCTCCACATTCCTCTGCATGTCACTTTCTCCAAAAGATGCATTTCCACACACCCTGACGACAGCCGAGCCCCCCCCCCCCCCCACTGTCTGCAGCTCACGATTGCACAAGTGATCTGCGGGTCAAAGGTCTGTTATTCCAGTGAGAGAGCCAGCTGAGCGGCCGGCAATAAGCCGGGCTCCTCTGGGGTTTCGTGCGTTGTGCGACGGTTTGCTAACTCGGACTAAGCTTCTGTGTATTTTTGTACATCAGCGACGGCCCCTTCGCTCTATTTTTTTCCAATTGTGCCGACGTCGTTTGTGTCCAAATCTTCCTCCGCCAGTAACCAAGCCCACGGTTTATAACTCAGGCATTAACATGTGTATTCACACGAGACCTGGGGGCCACAGTGAGAGTATGAAAACGACATTAAGCCACGCAGATCACCTTTCAGCACCCTCTGGAGCAGTGCTGCGGGGTTTGGGAGCTCCACGACACTGAAACCTGATCGCCACGCCGTTGTTTTGTGGACAATGGCTGCTGGTTAAGTATGGGGCAAAAGGTGTACTGTATCGTGTCGTATCTGCCCCACGGTGCCTGTTCGAACGCTGAGAGACGTGTTCACAAAATGGCCTGAAATGTGTAGAACATCAGGAGCACTTGCCAACACCATAAATCTTCCACAAGATAAACTTGTGAGAAAATCCGACGTAAACGTCAAATGGAGTCAGTATTTACGGGTTTTCCTTTTATCAATAATACAGCAGATATGAGCTGCAGTTCATTAACTGAAATCCACAGAAATATTATCCAGAGAGCAGCAACTGCCAGCACTGAATTATAAATGAATCATCTTCTCCAGATGGAAGGGAAATCACTTGTTTGGTGCAAGACCTGATAAAAAAATCTCATTTATAAAATATACTTATAAATAATTCTACAATATAAAGAGACTGATTTGACGGAAACTTTTGATCCTTGTCCTGATTGGCTGACGGACCGGTTGACATAAAGCTCCAGAGAGAAAATCTTTCAGACTCCAGTGAGTTGGTTTTTGAGAAATATATCTCCTCTAAAGTATCTAAGGTTTTTTCTTTGAGGAACCTGTTTGCTTCCATGAGTGTCAGCGTGAAGTCCTCTCAAACTTTGCCTCTATACCACGAACCGGCCAAAGATAACAGCAGCAGCGCTTCAAAAGAAGCTCGTCCAAACAGCCTTTCCACCATCCATCCAATTTCACCGCCTTGATCCTCGTGAATACCTCCACGGAGAGGCCGAGGAATTGCCCCAAAAGACCTTTTCAGCTCGCCCTCCCATCGTCCTGCTCCGCTTCAACAAACACCCCAAAGTCCTGTTTGTTTGCTCTGAAAATAATCAGCCCCAGGACTGTTTTCTGAGCCGCGTGGCATAATCTCTGCAGCGATGATGTCTCTATCTGCTCTCGGACCGACTCCCATGTCTTTAGGTTTATGTGATTGCGGGTAAAGGTATATTTCCAGATTCCCACATCAGAGACAGCTTGTGTGAAGAAGAAAGGTCGACCTTCATTTCTTCCCACGTGTCCTTATCTTTATCCAATTTACTAATCAGTTTCTTATTTCTCATCCGGTTTGAACTGTCACTCCTCTCTTGAAATCGCTTCAGTAATTCAGAGCAGATCAGCTTTCTGCACCATCTTTTTTAATATGTTTGACATTAAGGCATCCAACCTTTCTGCCAGCTTTCAATTTCCTCCATATTTTCCCTTCCTTTGACATTACCATTGTCTGTCCCGATGCCTTGAGGACTTTAAATTCAAGCAGACGGGGTGGGTTCGTTGCCTCGCGCTTGTCAGGCCGCCAGGTTTTTCTGTGCCTTCCTCGGCTTTCCTCTTCGTGCGGACCCTTGTTGGTCTCGCCTTTGTGACGTCACAGACAGGGAAACTTTCCGATTTATGACTCCTCCATTGTTCTCTTCATCTTCAAAGCTCGCCTTTGAGATCTGTGCTAAACAAATGATGCAGCATGTTTTATGTAAACCACAAATAACAGCCCCATAACCCAGGGAGTTCTTTAGGTAGAGGCAGAGAGGGATCAGGAGTCTGTAACTGATTAAACCCGACTGTGTTTGAAGATTTCAGATCACTTTTTTTTACCCTCTAAGTCACAACAAAATGCTATAACCAAGGTCACGAAAATCTCCACGAGGAAGCTTGTAGCGTCGGGAGTTTCCTGCTGGAACTGTGCACACAGCGTGGGCGTCCACCGGCCGCCATAACCAGGGTTAGGGTTCTACCTGCAGTACGTCAAAATCTCTCCTCTCAGGAAGTCATCGTCCACTGAAGCTGACAAAACAGCAGAAAGCTCAGGTTTGGTCAAGCGACCAGGTCAAGGACCTCCAGAGCTACAAGAGGCCCACCGCCCTCTGGGTCATTAATAATTAATGAAACCTGAGGCCATGACTAAACACAAAAAAGAGCCAGAGCGGGGAGAGGGCAGGACTGGGCAGTAAGGGGAGAATGGGAGAGGGGAGGGGCTGGGGGGGTTATTGATAGAGAAAAGGGCGCTGAATCCAGCTCTGGCTACAGTCCCTGCTTTCACTGTATGCTCCAAAGGCTCCAGACACAACAATCGGCACAACCCAGAGAGCGCCACTCGGAGCAACACACTCTGGTTTGTTAAACTCAAGAGCCGAGAGTGAAGCAGAGAAGGAGAAAGTTGAATAAAACCAGTAACAACAATTTAAAAAAAAAAAAAAGAGAAGGAGAGAGAGAGAAATGGGTTCAGAGCCTGAAAGCCTCCTCGCTGTTTCCCATGAAATCCTGCCGTTCACCAACTTCTACTCAACAAAGCGTGTACTTGCCCTCGAGGTGCGATCACGACGAGACCTCCATTACGAGCACGGCCTGATGAAAGAGGAGCTAAGAGGAGGGGGGGCTTAGGGGGTTTGGCTGTTAACCCTCCCCCCATTGGGCCTGATATGAAAGGAGAGAGTTCAACATGATATTATATAACAAGTGCTTTTTAGGGGAGCGATCTGTTTTGACAAAATGGTCCGATCTTGTAGCGGGATCCCAGAAAGTCCAGAGTCTGTAATCCGCTCTTTGCTCCAGGTTTTAATTTAATTTGAGGCTGTTTTTACAGATGTTGAACACGACATTTCTTGGCTGATGCTGATGTCGAATCGTGCCCATAACTGTCCACAAACAGCACTCTCCCTGATGCCTGTGGTTTCTTTGCAGAGTTCGTCCGACGACTGCGATCCTCATGAGGGAATCCACGAAGGGAAGGAGGGGAAGTACCGCCTGCAGGTGACCCAGTTCGTCCAGAGGTTGGAGTACTGGCACAAAGAGCTCACCAACACTTTGGTCACCTCAATCACCGTGGTGCCTGTCCACGGCCGGACGGTGGCATACCTGGGCACCGCTGACGGACGCCACATACAGGTAAAGCCTCCCCTTTATATACAGACTGCAGGGAAAACAGCAGCAGTGAGGCACAAACAGAGCCCGTGAGGCTGCAGGGAGCAGTTTCCCTCTGTCATTGTTTGTGTAAATGTGGCAGGATGTTGGTACGTGAGGAGTGAAAGCACCCTGCCAGAGACGCGACATAAAGTCCTCTGCAGGTGCGTCTACGAGGGCCAAGTCGGGGGAAACTGTGACGAAGCACCGGGGCCTTTTCTGTTTGCTTTCTTTTGACCTCTTCTTAGCCAGCCGTTTTTCCAGTCTGCCATCTGAGCAAACACGGCCCATTTTATCAGCGTACAAACCAACTCTCCTGATCGCTTGTTAGCAGCTTTCAACATCTCATACAAGAGCTGTCAGTAATGCTTGTTCAGTTGAACTTTTATGTTTGTGTGCTTTCTGTCTTGGGTCAAGGACGGTTTGAGAGAATGCACAGTCGAGAGCATGCAGAGAATTCACAGCTCAACTGGATTGAAACTGAAGGTCCTGAAGGCTCAAACCTTTGCATGTTGCCCTCCCACCATCCGGAGACACGCACTGCCTGAAGGTGTGACCTCTCTGTGGCAAAGGTTTACATAATTTAAATGGATGAGCTGTCCGACTAATGAATGAGTTTAATCAGAACATCAAACACTGAATACAAAAGGTTTAAGATCCTGACGTGTGTCTTTGAACCCCGGCTTTGATCACAAGTCTGTTTCAATTTCACCGCTGACATAAATAACCGCCGTCAGGAGCCGTTCTTCCTCGTAGCAGGTTTTGAAATCATCTAAACAAGTTGCACAACTGTCTCTCAAACACAGTCATAAAGGGAAAAAAATGTTTTTAACTCATATCTAAAAGAGAAATGATGCTGTCCTCAGCCAAAGTTAGCACAGTTTAATGTCTCAACAACAACAACAACAACAAAAAAAATCCCCTCGTTGCCGTTACGGGAGAATGTTTCTCATCTGGCACATGAAATAATTCTGCAGCCTTCGGTGCCAGTGCACCTGCAGTTCAGATGAGCATTTGGCTTGTTGTAGGTCCATTAATTGCGTTATGTTGTTTTGAGGAGTCATCAGAGTGAAATATCGCATTTTGGCATTTATCTTAATTAACTCAGCATGACTCGCCTGCGTGGCTGCATCTCAGACTGTGACTCAGTGCAGTCACTTTCCCTCCCTTTTCCGTGCGAGCTCCATCCGCTCAGCTGCTGCAGCTGCAGAGTAAAGTGCGCTGAAGTGAGGCTGCTGCACTGGTGCATCAGTTCAGTGGCTCTGTTTGGTGTGGGGGGGTGTCGGGGGGGGGCACTGTGTTGAATGGAATGAAACACATAAAGTAAAAGCTGAATTACCTCACGTGTTTTTGAAACACAAGAATGAAAAGACATGCATGGAAAAAAAAAAAAACAGCGAAGGAGACGTGGAGAAACAGATCGACAGCTGCACGGAAAATGGGGGGGGGGGTAAGTGTAGGGATGGTGGTAGTTGGGGCGGGGCGGGGGGCAACAGAGCTTACAAGCTGAACGGCACGATAATGGTGAACGGTGGGCTCCACTGACACGTTCCCTCGCACGGCATTCTCCACCCGCTGAGCGTCCCGTGCAGCTGTTGCTGTGTGTTTCTCTACCAACAACCCCCCCCCACACACACACACCTTCCCCCTCCCAGGCCCTCCTTCACTTCTTTTTTTTGTGTTTGGCTGAGGTTCATTGTTTTATCTGAAGGCTTTTAGAAGGTCTAAAGAGGAGACCAGCTGCCTTGCACCACAAAACTCTCCATTTTATCAAGCAACAGTTTCTTCCAACAGATCGGCCGTCGAGAAAATAAAATGTAAACGTTGAAACCAGAGTGAGTATGACAGGTGTCATATATCTCTTAATGCACGCATCGATGACAAAGTGAATTGAACGGATATTTAAGATGTCGTCCTCCTCCATTCACATTCACTGTCTTCTCCATGATGCAGTAATGTCGGTTGGTTTTCAGTATAATGGCCTTTAGAACCAACCAGACTTATTTTGAAAAGGAAAAGGAAGACGAGCTGTCTGTTGATTTGATTTGATTCAACAACTGTACTTTACAAAGTTGTGTGGAAAACCAGCGTTGGTGTGATTGAGTCATTTGGGATCTTTTGGCTAAACTTGTTTACTTTCACTATCAAAATAAAAGTTCTCAGATCTAATCCTCAACGAAATAATGGCCAAAGGATGAAAAAACATAAACCACATCCCGGTCCATCTGCTCTGACTTTCAGAGCTTGGAGTTTGAACCGTCGACCCTCCGGCCATCCGCCTCTCTCAACCCGACGTAGGATCTGAGCGAGGTGGTCGCCTTCGCTTTGGCAGGTCATTTCATTGTTAGTATGACTGAAACAAAACGGGGGAAAAAAGGGAATCTGTCAACTTTTCATGCATTTGAGTTTCCTGGTGGCTCCCGGCGGACGAGAGGAGAGGGACCACGGGGGCCGAGGGCCATGAAAGAAAAAGGAGTCCTTTCTGGCTCAGGAAGTGTTTCCCTCGGCTTGTGGGAATAACACAGTGGCCGTGTTTATAAGCCCGACTTCCCCCCGGCCTGCTTAATACAATAAGCTGTAATTTACACCGCTATTACCTCCAGAGAGATGCCTGTTGTATGGCCTCGTCCCCGGAGGAAAGCCACCCATTATACTCGCTGTCACAAAGCTAACGTTGATCGAGGGGCTCGAACTGTGGGAGCCGTGACGCCGCCACGCCGGAAAACAAGACGCTTCAGAGGCCGAGCGGCGCTGCAGCCAGCCCACCAAAAAGCTACAATGTGGAGTGTGTTGGTATTTACTGCACACAGAGACTTACAATAAACACACACCATTACTGGCATTCCTGCAGTGTGTGTAGCAGGCTGCCAGGTGTGTGTGTGTGATTTGTTTCGCCAACACCATAATTTAGTCCTTTCCTTTTTCCAGCTCCGTTCTGACATTGTGAGTGTCAGTTGACTGGATCTATTTGTGTGTGTGTGTATGTGTTTGTGTGTCTAGGGGGAACTGTATAATTTCAAGTGCTTGATGTAACTGGAGCAACCACACACCCCATTAGAGAGCCCGTTCTGTACTGTTTGCTCCCAGGCCTGTAATTGCAGCGTAACCACAAATGATAAACGCTGTTCCAGGTGTGTGTGTGGAGGAAAATAGAGAGGGAAATCTGCTTGGCCTGGCTGTTGTGTGAGTACAACATGTTCAGTCCGTTGATTCAGCGCTACGTCCTCAGCTGTCATCATGTTGTCGTGTTGTTTTGTCGAACGTTTAGTCTCCCAGTTCGTAGCCAGACTGAAGGAAACCTGCGCCGAAATACGGCCGATGGGCTCCGACAACTCCGACTTAACTGCATGTTTTTCCAGCTTATCCCTCATCTCAAAGAACAGGTACAGATTCATCTCTAACATGTTTTGTTAGACCTGAACTTCATCAATGTCTGACAATGAAAAGGACATTTGAGTCCAACTTTTATTTACCGTGACGACAGGCAAAGTGAATTCTGCCTCCATTAGAAAACGAGCCAAACTCCAGTGAAGGAGTTCAGCGATGACTCTATCCGGATCATCTTTCTTCAGCTTCCCGTCAAGGCCAAAAAAAAAAAAAACAACAAAAAAACGTCTTCTAGTCTTTCACCTTTTGGTTTGTGCATGAGTCCCGGACGCTGTGTGACTCTGCATGCCTCTGATTTAATTTTGTTGCGAGTTATCTCTAAGCGCAGATGTCGCCTCTGTATCTGCCTTGTTTTTCATTTCATGCCTCCCAAAGAAAAAGTAGTCACACTGATTCAATCTGCCGTGTGTTGATTTTATATCTTGATGATGAGCCATCCTCCTTCCTTTTAGGTATTATTCTCCCGATTTGCCTCCCCTCATGTCAACATCCGACTGGACCCGAGTCCCGTGTCCTCCAGTGTGGCACTTTTGGATGACAACAACTCCGAAGGATCCCTGCTGATGGCCACAGGAAACAAGGTGGGCTGGGGACAAAAGACCAAGAGATAAAAACAAACAAACAAACATAGTCCTGGCTCCCTTCAAAATAAGACATGAGCCAGTTCGGACTCTGTCCCGTCTTCACACCAAAACAAGAACACAGATCGCAGATCCCTTCGAGTAATTGAAAAGAAATAAACAGTGAAACTGGAGCAGAATATTCCTCCTGCAGGCTGCTTCTCAGGGTCTGTCTGCAGAGAAACACGCACAGCGAGTTTTCAGTATTAAAAATGAATGTCATGTGATCCGCTCTAAGCTGTTAACCTTCCTCCTAGATCACCAAGGTTCCTCTGATCGGCCCCGGCTGCGGTCAGCTGACCACCTGCACTTCCTGTCTGCTGTCGTCAAGGGTGACGGACTGCGGCTGGTGTGACGGGCGCTGCACTCGGGCCCACCAGTGTCCCGCCTCCGTCTGGACGCAGCAGCACTGTACGCCTGTCATCACCAAGGTAACCGCGATGGCTGGTCACCATGGCGACGATTCACTCACTACTCTCCACTTTGTTTTTTGTTTTTTTTGAAGTACGTGTGTTGAAACTTATCTGTTCCTCATTGTTCAGTTCGACTGAACCTGAAAGCAAATGTTTGGTTACTCAGCAGCTTCCTGCTGACTCAGTTTGCTCCGACAATCATCATGTGATCACACATTGACTGGTGCAAACTTGCTCTAACTCCTTTGCCCCCCCCCTCCAAAAAAAAAAAAAAAAAAAAGATCCATGTAGTTTACTGAGCGCATTCCTGAAGACGTTTAATGCAGCGCTCCATGCTGGCATGCCGTCTCCATTCAAGACAGCCCAACAACAACAACAACAACAACAACAGGCCGCCTCAGCTGCTGCCGAGGCAACAAAAAGGGTTAATGGGGCAAAAACCTGTAAAAACGCCTCTTTGTTTGCAGCTGCAGTGAATCACTGAGGTCTTTATCAGGTATCCTCAGTTTGGACCCTGATAATAAAAGCAGACACCACAAGCAATGTCATATCGCACACAATCACTGGAGGGAGAGTGAGTCGTATCCTCCTTAAAACTGTCAACACCTCTGTGTGCGGCGCTTCAATAAGTGATTGTGCTTTTATTAAAAAAAATAAATAAATTAAAAAAAAACTACCAGGTCTGTTTACAGCATCTAAAAAGAGGCAGTAATCTGCAGCTTCACTCAGATCTTAGCAGAGCTCACCAGAGAAATGGGGCTAAAGTTTCTGCAACGCTGAAAACTGTTATAATAAACAGATAATTATGACTGAGAAGAACTAAATGTGCTGAAAACTGAAATGCCAGAATTTGAATATGCAGCTGATATCTTTCTCTGCTCACATATACGAAACTTTGAACTCAGCCACTCATCACCTGCTTTCACCGACGCTGTGACAGCAACACTCCTGTCTGGTTTACTGAAGAACAGAGACAGGAGAAGGTGCAGACAGCTCGTTTCCTCTCCGATCACTTTAATTATAGTGAGCTGAAGGGTGATTATGATTTAATTAACGTGAGCATTGCCAGCAGTGTGTTGTGATGTCGCTTTATCGCACAAAACAGGCAGATGAGACAGGTAAGTTCAGAGATCCTTGTCGTGGAAGATGGAGGAAGAAGTGAAATATTAACTCTGGAAAATTTCATCCAGTAACTTTAAACTGGAAAAGAAATGTGCGCAGAGGGAGGCCGCTCTGGATGTTCACGATTGTGCTTGATGACAGAAATGATAGCGGGTTGCAGCAGTTTTTTGCTTGGCGAGCAGATACGTTAACACAAACGTTCCTCTCAGGTGTTTCCCGCCTCCGGGCCGATACGAGGCTCAACTGCGGTGACGATTTGTGGACGCAACTTTGGCTTCGACAGGACGGAGAGTTTCAAGGCGTCGCTGGTGACCGTGGAGGTGGCGGGGGCTCACTGCAAACTGCCCCGACAAGACAACGCCAACAGGTGCGTGCAGATGTGTGCACAAATGTTCCTGCACAGTATCTGAAAAGCCCCGCCCCTGAAACAGACAGCGTGCACTAAGTGGTGGGTGTTTACATCCTAGCGGGGGCAGAGCAGCTTTAATGGGGGTTATTGTGTGGAAGGAAGAATGTCACCCCCCCCACACACGGCACTTTTCTCCAGCAGACACATTCAACACATGACTCCCCTAACTGAAAAATTGCTGGGAATAAAATCACTGCATCCAGACTTTCCACTCTCCCAAATCCACCGAGGCCTCGTCCCATTCAAAAGGCCCTTCTGCTACAAACAACCAAATTACTACTTTGGGGAAGAGAGTGGGTGGGTGGGGGGGGGGGGATAGAAACTCCAGACACCTCCCACTCCTCCATCCCACATGAAGATGGCCTCTTTGTGCATTCCTGCAGGGCAGCGGATGATCATTGAATTAGGATAACTGCTGTTGGGCCGGACAGGCGGATAATACTGGTTGTGTGTGCTGTTTTGGTTGGGGGGGGGCTGGTGTGTGTGTGTGTGTTTGTAGGTGGACTGAGCTGCAGTGTTCCCCAGTGTTCAGCGGGAACTTCACCCCGTCAGGTCACACGGTGAAGGTCACCACCGGCAACAAGGTGGCCAAGATGGAGGGCTTCACCTTTGTGGTAAGAAAAGAGATTTTTTCATCATTTTGGCTGCAGATCTTTATAAAAATAAATAAAAATAAAAATAAGAAGGAGCCAAAGTAGATCATAAAAATCAGCCTATTAATGAAGGATCTTTTAAATGCATGTAAGTGTATATGTCCTGTTGTCATCCAGGACCCGGTGATCCACGAAATCTTCCCGACGTTCGGGCCGAAGTCTGGGAACACCATGCTGACCATCAGAGGAGCTTTTCTGGACACGGGGAACAAGCGAGACGTGACTGTCGGGAAAGCTGCTTGTAAAATCCTGAGGTCAGTTCAAATCTCTTTAATTCTTCTCTCTTCATCCTCTTTAGATAATGCTTACCATTGTACATACTGTGCTGTGTGTTCACCCCCTTCCAGCTTGTCACCCACCATGCTGACCTGCAAAACGCCGCCCCACGCTGTTCCCTCCGATCAGCCCGTGAAGCTGACGGTGGATTCGGTGGAGCGCCTCGCCCCCGTGCTGTTCACCTACAACCAAGACCCCATCATCAACAGCATCCAGCCCTCGCGCTCCTTCGTCAGGTGAGCCAAACCCGTCCGAGCACGAGAGAAAAGGCCCGGGGAGACCGTGAGTTAGAATGTCGGCAGAATAATGCTTCAGTGTTACAGCAGGAGGAAACGAGTGGGAGGTGACGAGTGGCTAAACTGCTAACGCTAACAGCAGGTCCCTCCCTGCGGGGATCTACTGTGTCTCTGTTTCATGCTCGCACTAATATCCGTTCTCGTCGTCCCTCCTTCCACAGCGGAGGCTGCACGGTGTCGGCTCACGGATTCTTCCTCCAGTCCGGCCTCCAGCCCCAGATGGTCCTGACCACCGGGCAGGACGCTAAAGTCTTCCACGTGGTGCGTACAGCTATCTTATGGCATCATTTAAATTTTTTGTGTCTATGTAAGTTGAGTAGAGCCATTTGAGCCTAGAGGATCTTTTCCTGGACTCTCTCTGGGACCAGTCCTGATTTAAAAACAAAAAAAAAAAAACAGGATAAATGTCTCAAACCTACTACTATCAATGTTGGCACATAATGTGGGAATCTCCTGCAACGCTGCCAACATTTCTCTGATTGTTCCTGCGGAGAAAGGCGGCCTCTCCAGTCCGTCACCCTTTCACATCCTGTTCAAACATCGCACTGACTTCAGAGAGTGAAGCACTGTTTTCTTCAGATTCTTTGGAAACGCAAACATGTCGAGCGTCGAGGGAATGTTGAACTCATTCACATGCACGCATGTGGATGATGTGAACATATAAAGTAAAAGCGTATATCTAAATATCATATTTGAAACCTGTTGGGATTTGGAACAATTTCAATCCCGAGTCCATAAGAAGATTTTTATTTATGTCCATATAAATTACATTGACAGTCAATAAAATGATAAATAGTGATAAACAGTCCAGTCCACCATTTCCCCGCCATGTAGACATTTTTACGATGAATTAATATAACACATGTAACCAGAAAAGTTAACAAACATACATATATGGAGGGATTGAATATAAATTATTAGCATCTATGATCCATATATGAGCTTATACACTTCAGCATTGTTCTTTATATGGACACACGTCATATGTTTAAAATTTCTGTGTTAGAAATACCAGTTGATAAAACGCAGGCAGTCCTCTCAGACACGTACATGGTAATGTCATTATGCATACTAACGCCCCCGAAAGTATTCAGAAGAAGAAGAAAAAAAAGAAAAGAACAAGTGAGACAAACATGAGAAGAAAGGAAATGGAAAATCCACGAGGTGATCTGTAGGATCCGGCTGCCATCTCTGACTCACACACAGAAGCCTTTAGGATGCTCTGGCTCTCCTCGTCTCCGCCACACGCTATTCTACTTATTGCATGAAAATGATACACACACACACACACACACACGCTCCCACAGGCATTAATAGCAAACGGGCCGGCGGTGTTTTGAATTATCCGACCCCGACACACAGCAGCTTTTCACCGCGATGTCTGCAGGCCTTTAAAACGGCGGAAATTTACGTCGCTCAATTAGAAAAGGTGTTAAATGTATTTCAAATGTCAGCGGGGTCATAAGAGCTGCTGACTGATCTCAGCTACTAAACATTAAACAACCGCTGATTATATATGGCCTGAGCGGGACGGCCGGCTTTTGTTGAGGTTGTAAGGTTGCAGCAAATCTCTCTCTCCATTCCATTTTTATCTATTTAAAGTTGGACTTTTTTCTTGATTACAGCATGAATTCATTCATGCTACAAGATGAGGAGACTCGGGCTGATTGCCTTTGAAACGAGGTTGAAGTATCACTGGGGAAGCTTTTTTTTTTTTTTAGCTGAGATGAAATAGGCAGTTGTGCTGTTTCTCATTCTCTTTGTTTTTTTGGAATATTTTATTTAACAGTGGATACGACTTCATGGGAAAATCTGAATCTCTGTTCCGTAGCACAGACACAATATCCAGCGTCATGCAAACCTGCCAACGTTTTTTCACGTTGCATCAAGAAACGAGTCGGCACCGTCCGAAGTGGCCGCGCTGACCTCACAAACGGGCCGATGCAGTCTCATGCTGAAGTCTGGAGGACTTCTGGTTGTCCTTGAAACAGGAAAAAAAAAATCCACTCTTAAGCTAAAAATGAAAACATGAGAAACAAACAGTCGCTGAAGAAACTCAACAACTTTTCATCACAAACACCGTAAAAAAAAAAAACAACATGTCTCTCGTTAGACGATACAGGACGTCCTCCTGACAATGTTTTTGGTGAGTCATAAACAAACAGCCCTTTACACACACAAAACGTGTGTTTGTGTGCGTTTATGATGTTTGCCTTAGGGAGGCGGTTTGAGGACAAGCAGTGCTTGTAATGATGTTATCTGTCATCCTGAGGCGCACGCTGCTGCAGGTTTAGTCAGGCGATAATTCAAAAACACTCACACACACACACACACAACATGCACAGACACACAAAATATACTCTCCTGGAATAAGACTCAAATCTTAGTGACAGAATCTCTTCTCATCTCTTATCGAGTCTTTCTCCAATAGTCTATCTCACACACACACACACACACACACACACGTATATGTACACACAAAAACACGCAGACACACACACACATGTATATGTACACACAAAAACAGTCTGACACACACACACACACACACACAAAGTGAGTTTCTCATCTTTCAGTTTCCCTTTCCCTGGTCATTGACCTGTGTTCAGGTCAGTGCTTGATGGGTCTCTGGGGAGCTCAGGCTTCATTACACAGAAACAGCGTGAACAGACGAAGCTCGAGGGCTCTGAAGTCAGACGCATGAACCAGATATTGTTGGCCCAAACCGTGCATGGACACACACACACACACACACACACACACACACACACACACACACAGACCCCCAACTCCCTCGTCTCCCTCATCTCACCTGACGAGTATCTGAACTCCCATCTGTCGCCGCTGTTGCTATCAAGACATCTTTGAGCACTTAACTCCTGCGCTGAGGAACAACACTACACACCTGTTGTGTGTGTGTGTGTGTGTGTTTGTGTGTCTATTTTAGATGATGGTGTTTAAAGGGTCAAAAAAACAAACACATTCATTGCTGTGTAAGTGATGATATCACACATTGTTAAAGTGCTCGTAGATTTTGGGCCTGCTAAGAGTCTGAAACCTGATTTCTACCTGATGACCATCAGGAGGCGACTCGTCTGGTTATAGAAAGAGGTCAGACTGTGTTGAAGTCTATGGGAAAATGTCCCTCCTCAGTAAATGAGTTTATGGTCTCAGTCTTCAATACAACATGATGTTCTTTTTTTAAATGATGCTCCATTGAGAGGGAACCAGCGCAGAAGGGAGGGGTTGGAATCAGGGGCGTGGCTACTGAGTGATTGACAGCCTGAACCAGCCAATCAGGAGAGAGTACACAGCAGGTCAGATCCACCTGCCATGGTCACCAGCACTAAACCTCACTGACAAACTCTTCTGTTGTCGGTCCAAATGGCCAAACAAACAGGTGTTCTCATTTTATTTCGGATTTGTGTTTGAAAGTCCAGCCGAGTTTATTGGGTGTGATTTATCCTGTAATCTTAGATGAGTCGTTGGTCCGCATTTTCTTAAAGCGCTGCAGCAGAATTGGAAGTTTACACCAGAGTAGTCACTTTCATGTTAACAACACATGCTGTGACTGTCTTAAAAGCCATTCAAGACTTTTTAGTTTAATCCTTGCAGTTAAAATGTGAAGAGTGAGCAGGTCTTGGATGACGGAAAGGCGCCGTGTTCGGGCAGACCTTTGCCCTGATCCTTTAATGTTCATTTTCCAAACTGGAATAACAGAAGAGAGGGCTGTCGAAATGAAACTTCAAGCTTCCCATAGAGAGAGAAAGAATGGAAGAGAGAGCATGAAGCAGGCAGCTTGTATAAAATAAGGCTATCATTACTAATGATTTAGGATGGGATCATGCCCCATAGGGGCCCAGCTGTCGCCTGTTAAATTCTTTCCAGTAAACGGGATGAGTTAAGACTCTGCCTGGGAAGGGACGATATAACCATCGTATTGTCTTAACCTTTCAAAACACAACTGATGTTTCACGCAGAGGCACTGTGGGTAAGGCGAGTCTGGGATCCCTCCAGAGCCCAAAACGATGGCAGAGCTGTCGGGACGACGTTCGCTTCATTAGAAGGCAATCTGTCAGATCTCCACACCGAGGCAGAGCGGGCAGAGGAAGAAACCAAGACCTGCAGCAGAGGTCCAGCGGTCTCAGCTGGAGCCGGAGCATGAAATAAAAACACACACCCAGTGTTGACTTGATATCTGCCTCTCAGATCTCCAGTAAAGCCCGGTCTCAGCCAATCTCAGCTTTCCCACAAACATGAAAGAGTCTTTTTTTTTTTATGATCTGTCATGAAAAGCTGGCAAGGTCACAAAGTCTAAAGGGGCTGCACATATACAAAAAAACAGCTAAAAAAAAAAATCTGAGTTGGTTTCTTTATGCCAGCAGTGCTGCACCGTCTCGTGTGATTTGGTTTAACTGGAGCCTTCGCTGCTCGCCAGACACCTGTCGCCTGCATTCACAACAAATTGGCTCCTTCGAACGTCCGACTCGTCTTCCTATCTCGACCCAGCAGCAGAATAAATCCCTCCAGCTGACACCTGAATGCCTCATGACGCCTCTTTCCTTTCCCATGCCCCCCCTCCACAGCTGGAGGGATGATATTTTAGCGGGGTGGCGGCGGGGGGTTGTATCTGAGAGAAGGAAGTGAATGAAAGTTTTCTCATTGGCCGCCGCCGCCATGCTGCTGTATTGTTGAAATGGGGACAGTCGCTGCAGAGGAAGCAGGTTGTAGTTTTTGCTTTTTTCCCTCCGTGGCATCGGTCTGACGGTGAATACGCAACAGATGCAGCAATCTTCGTTTCTTGTGTGGGAGAGTGAGTTGAAGTTAATACCACTAAACAAGAAATTACCAGTGAGAGGGTCGTTTGTTTTAATGTCCCTGCTGTAGTGGCGCATTAGCTTTAAACGGATTAACAGATTCTGACTTCTCAGATGAGCCTTAAAGGGCCAGTCTGTGTGCTTGTGACCCAAACAGCAGGTAAATATTTCAATACCGCAATGTTACCGGACGTTCTGCAAAGATTCTGCGAGACTGAAATCAGGATAAATACCTGGAAATGGAAGGTGATGCAACAACTCCCCATCTGAAGCAAATCTGTTGTTCTATCGATTTCAGCAGAAACAATCTATCAGTAGAAAACAAGGAGGAAGTACTTCAGCGTAAATGTCACAGGCATCAAGAAAACTTTTACTGAGCTGTAAATCAAGTGAGAAATAAGATCAATTTCCCATAGATTCCAATACAATCTGATTTCTGTTTTTACAAACAGTGGAGCCCGACAACCCTCCATCCACTTTTCTAAACAGGCTGTGTTTGAATAATTTATCAACTATTAATAAAGTAGTATAAATAATAAATTAGCTTTTTTCAGAATAATAAAAACATGAGTGAAATCGAAAAACGTTATAAAAATAAAAAGCGACGGGAGGCAAGATGCAGAATACATTGAATGTAGTTACAGAAACGACACAGCAACTTTGAATTGGAAGTGAACGACAATGCAACACAACAGCGACGCACGGAAGGAAACTGTACAAATATAATTCACTCTTGATGTGACAGCAGATTTTTGGATGTGAGCGCTCCGCTGTGATTTGGCTTTTTCGCAGGCTGTTACTCTAACGATCCTTCAGGGACGGCGGAGGGCTCGGGATCGCTGGTTCTCTCATCACCCCCACCACCACACACAGACACACACACAGTAACGCTCTGGGCCTGCTGGTTGCCCAGCTCTCCGGGAGATTGTATTTACAGCTGCTCCCAAACTGCAGCCCTTCACCTCCTCGCCCCTAAATGAGAGGAGACATCAGCCGAACAATGAGACTGACTGAGGTTTCCACTAATTCAGAGGATATTTTTCCTTTCTCTGCACCCCTGGGAGCCGGGGAATAGAGGGGAAGGGGGGTGGGTGGTTACCCTGCAGTCCTTTTTCTTGCCCCCTCTTCGTCGGTGTGGAGGGAGGTTAATTGGATTGCTTTTGTTAGGCGACCCGGCGCTCCCCTCACACGGAGTCACAAACTTTTCATGTGCTTCTACACTTGTGTTCAGACGCTTGCAGATGGTTGCAACCGCGATTGTGCGCGCTCGTGTACGTCCGTCTGGGCTGCCATGGCGACGTGTCGCGGGGGAGTAAGACTGGGAAGTGTCTGAGGAAGTTTCACCAACACTTCAACAGAGCTGCTGCTACGGCTCTCCAGAGACTCAGATACCAGCCAGAGTGCCGAAAATGTCCGAACGAACTTTACCCTCTCAGGAGGTCAGACCCAACTGATCCGCACTTCTTCTTTGACTCTCCCATTCAGATTTGCTTCTCAACACAGAAACACAAGTTAAATTGAACAGAACACAATCAAAACTCAGTCAAAGATACGTTATTTGAAGCATCCGCCCATCCAAACGGTACCCTTGACAGGTCGACGGGCTACTGCAACAAGAAAAGACCTGAAAGCCTCAAACTTTTTTAATCAAATTTCTCTAAGATGCCAAATTCTCCGCATCCAAAGTTCAATTTAGGGAGAAAAACATTTGCATGCGTCATGAGTGTAAGACTCAGTTAAAACGACTCCCTTTAAAACGGGGGAAAGGGAACACAGACGCAGAAATACCTCATGGGAAATCACCCAAATTGTTTCAGCCTGAGCAGAAAGTGGTGCGTTCATGTCGTAGCAGACAAAGCGTTCAGTTTTCAAAAACAGTATTTGAGACGACTAATAACAGGAACAGAGAAAGTCGAGTTCAAGCCAAGTTTCAAGCCAGCCCAGTGCTTAGAGCCGGCTACGCATGTGGAGGAAGGCTAATGAAGGAAATTTGGAATATTTAATGTCAAACTTGTATTTTGGATCAACATTGACCTTTCAAGTTACAACCACACAACTAAATCAACCAGAAGTTAATGCTGTTGCAGAAACACAACAATAGTCTGAAAGTTTCCAAAACCTGCCTGTCGCACAAAAATGCAGTTCGAAAGTGGTGTGTGCTGCGTTCAAAGGTTACAGCAGGCGCATCGATGAGATTTGGAGCTCATGTTATTTACCTCCTGTCCTCTCGGGATGTCGACCCAGAGAGACCTGTACCTTTGTAGCCCAGAAGATAAACAGAGGCTGTTAACTGCAGCGCAAACACCGACATTGATCTCCGAGCACACAGACAAGCAAGTCGGGTTTGTTCTGAGCGCACCTGTGTGGAGGAATAAAGTTGGCAGGTCACCTGCATTACAACTTTTTTTTTTTATGATGTGTTTCCGATATTTGCTCTGCCCTAATGAATAAACCACAACCGCAATTATTATGAAACACATCTGGGCTCGGCGCAGCCACAGAAACGGCGAGCTGCGGAGTAAAAGTGGACTCTGGAAACGAGGGGCCTGTGTTGTGATCTAAAAATAAAAGCAGCTTGACAAGCAGAAGACGGGATAATGGAGCATTTTATAATCGCAGGCGACCTCTCAGCTGCTCCCATGGCTGTGGCTTGTGAGGTTGTGTCAACAAAAACATTTTCCGCCCATCCCTGTTGGTCCAACGTGTCTAATGAGCTCTTGTTTCTGGGAACATTGCCCCCCTTCAGGGTCCCACTTGGATGTGGTTCCCTCACAGAAAGACAACAACCTCGACAGATTTTTTCCCCCTTGTGTTTGTAAAACAGCTGATGGTTCAGTGACTTTATACTGTTTACTACATGGTGTGTAACAGCGTGTGAGTTTTACAGCAGCAACTTTTACTTGTCGTCGGCTTTCGGGCCGCCATGTGTTGCACATGTGCAGGAATACAGGTCTCTATTAGACCGGTGGGGCAGAATCTGCTGCATTTTATATTTCAAACAGTAACTTCTGTGTAAGCCGCTCGAAAGCTCGAGTCCTGATTTAGTACGACTGTTGCTGCACAGCTGTCAGCGCGTTCCACCCTGACGCATAAACAGCCGTTCCATCACACAGGGAAGCAAATACAGATGTTTTATTTCAGTCATTTGAACCCCCTCTGGCATCTGTCTATTCATCAGTGGATACAGTGAAGGTGTGTTGTTGTTGTTGTTTTGTTTTTGTTTTTTTTGGAACAACTTTCTGCTTTTTAAAAGTAAAAAAAAAAAACAACAAAGTTTTAAAGCTTTCCAAACACTTCAGAAATTTGTAGATTTCAGTATATACTCAAGAGAACCCAAATCCTGTGACGTTGCATGGAGGCTCCATGTGGGCGGAGCTTAGGCAAGGGGGGGTGTGTCATGTCTGCTTTGTTGTTACATCACGAAGTTACAGAAATCCTGATGACTCAGTTTTTGCGAGCATTTCTTTGGTCTCACTGATATTTTCATAGTGAAAATGTATGAAATTATACAGTATTGCTGAAATTGAACCATATTTTCAATAATGGGGAATTCTAAGAGGAATATTCTTGACTAAACATTTCATTTAGATTACTGAGCTATTTGCTGTTACACAACTTGGCAAGGCGACTGTATTTTTACAGCAGCATTCAGAAACGCACAGCAATTAGGTTGTTTTACAGAGGCATGGAAATACTTTAAAACATTAAGTGCTGCAGCAATGAAAGTGTGAAAAATATGCGAATGAAAACATGGCATGATGAGAAAAGTGTTGGTCAGCGTTCATGTGGTTCTGTCTGCCTCATTTTCTCCTGTGAGTCTCCTAAACAGGAATAATAATCACACAATCACAGAAAAAAACAGGCAGTTCTCTCTTAAATTTTCCTCTTCAGCAAACAGTAAAATGGCAATTCAGATCTCAGTGTGTCCACAAAACGTTTATTCTTTTCTAAACTTTGCTGAGAAGATGATGCTTCTCAACAGAAGGACTTTCAGGGTGTCTTGGGTCTCTGGCTGTAGCTGAGGGAGGCCTGTACCTGGGCTGACTCCAGCGCCAGATAAAGCTCTGTTGTGCCCTCAGGCCACACATGCAAACGCAGCGGTGGTTGAAAACAGCCGGCGTCTGGTGTGCAGTGTTGGGTATAAAGCAAGCTGCCAATCTGGGGATTAGGGAGCGGCTGCTCTTCAGCCTGACTGCAAACCTGGGGGGGAGCTGTTGTCGTCAGATACTGCATCTTCATGCCTGTCTTACTGTCTTCTGTGTGTGTGTGGTGCTTTGTCTGCCTCCAGAGCTGCGTGTACGGCGAAAACAGGACGTCCATCCAGTGCACCACGCCCTCTCTGGCTAAACTGGCCCTTCAGCCGCCGGTGGTCACAAAGGTGGCGTTTGTCCTGGACGGCTACTCCACGGATCAGTGGGACCTGATCTACGTGGAAGACCCCCTCTTCCAGGACCCCAAGCTCACCTCCAAGGACAATAAGAGCATTGTGGAGCTGAAGGTGAGGGAGCGTTCACGGTTTCCTTTCAATTAGCCGTATTCGCTGTCTGAGGTCGGCTGCAGCAGCAGCAGAGGTCAGAGGCCTGGAGATCTGCAAGAGGTGCAAAAAGACAGGACGAGACAGAAACTGTAGTCGTCCAGTTAAAGGTTAAGAAGAGACACACATTTAATATTCACCTTCTGTGCTCGTTGCTTGTGATGAACTTTGTCGGTGGTTGTGCTCCGTCGCAGCTCCCGGTCTACACATTCGCACGTATAGTCGTGCGTGGTCCAGGTCCAGGTCAAGTTGGGAAGGAAACAATACAGAAAGAAAAACAGGAAGTGGAGTCTGTTTCCCATCGTTTACACCCTCCCCCCACTCCAACGCCCCCCCCATTGCTATACCTCTCTGTATAGTCTCCTCTCGTCGACTTGTATTGTTCTGCCTGCCGAGGTCAAAGCTTTTGACACATTAATTCTGCCACTGCGCTCCCCAGAGCCCGTTTTAAGAACACAATGAAATACATATTTCTCCTCTTTCTTTCTTTCTTTCTTTTTTTTTTTGTTGACTCCAGCACGACAGTTTGTGGCAGCTGTGTTCAACCTCTCACGGGGGATCCTGACTCTTTCCTCTTTCGCCCCCCCCCCCCTCCTTTCTTCTTCTTCTTTCTCTCTTTTCCCAGACGTGACCTTGGCCCTGATGCTAAATCCACCCCCAAACACAACCTCTACTTCCCCTCCCCTTCCCTCCATCCCTCCCATTAGCCCACACTAACCCCCAGGTTTCACCCACAGGGAAGGAAGGGGGAGTTAGCGGCGGTACCAGGCATCCAGCTGAAACGGGCCGTCTGATAACACGGCCTCTGCTAAAGGGCAAACACCAGGGCTCATTTAGCGCCATCTCATAATTGCTACCCCCAAAAATGGCTGACCATAACAAATAAAACAGGGGAATATTTAGCTGTGACTGACAGATTCCCAGCTGGAGGGCAGCAACATGAAGGAACCAAGCTGCCGGCTAACGGCCGGGCCACTATCGCCGGCGATCACGTCACGGGAGACCAAGAAGAATCTCGAATCTCGCCATCAATTATCATCATAACACTTTATTTAGAGTGACTGCAATCGCTGCGACAGCCATTTAATGGCTGGTAACTCAGCATTGTCATACCTACAGACGCACTGGGTTGTGCGTGTGTGTGTGTGTCTGTGTGTGTGTGTGAGAGAGTGCAGGAACAGGTGCTAGCTTCCACTCTGTGTCAAATTGGAAAATCCCAAGCTGTCACGCAAGGAATGTGATCATTCTCTTTATTGCCTTCTGCTGCACTCAAACAACAGTGTGTGTGTGTGTGTGTGTGTGTGTAATAGAGAGAGAGTGAACTGAATGAGAAGAGAAAGTGAAGGAACAAGAGCGAGTCTGACAAAATGAACCAAATGGAGCAGAATCAGACGGCGTCGTTCTTTCACAGATTTCCCGTCAAACCACATACACTCACTAACTCAATTACACACACTCACAGTCACGTGGTCAAGCTGTGTGTGTGTGTGTGTGTGTGTGTGTGTCTCCAAACAGATTTCTTTGTTGTCCATCCCACTGAGAGTCACGAGACCAGAATAAGTCACTTTGTCTCGCTCACATCAGCATCAGCAAGTTCTGCCAAACAGTGAGACCTCCCTCTTCAACCTCCATCCATTATTTATTCCACTTTTCCGTCCGGATCTCAGTGGGGGCTGGAGCCAATCCGAGCTGATATCAAGCGAGGGTTGGATTCACCCCGGGGAGGTTACAACAACAATTCACACACACACACTTGCCAACAGATTAAACCTGAACATGGCTGACTGTGGACTGTGCCAGCTCCACACAGAAAGGTTCCTGGGAATCGAACACAGAATGTCGCTTATCACCTTATCACCTCGCTGGAAGATGTTGTCTTCCACTTTTCCTCCACGGGATCCGAAGCCTCGTTTCCAAATTCCTGTTAGTCCATGACGTCGCTTCTAAAAAAGCCCATAATAATGATCCATATCACTCCACCTACTGCCTTTATAAGTCCTATAAAAGACTCAGCTAATGTACATCTGTTTAGCCTCAGGCTAACACCCCCCCCCCCCCCCCCCCCCAGCTCATCTAATATATAATTAAAAAAAGGTTCTCCACAGGTTCCTCCAGGCATCGATGAGTGTTCCAGATACTGAATGAGAGCGGTGACCTTTGACCTCAGTTATAGCTCTCTGTAATGCTGCTGATTTAGAGGCTGCGGCTCCCTTTTCCAGCTATTGTATTGATCCTAAATGAATTTCCTTCTCTCAGTGTCGCTCTGTTTCTTCTTCCCGTTGCCCCCCTTCCCCCAAACGCAGGGCGATCGGATGGACCGGGAGGCGATGAAGTGTCAGGTTCTGACTGTGTCCAATCACAGCTGTGAGAGTCTGACTCTGGTCGGAAACACTCTGGAGTGCACCGTCCCCACCGAGCTGCAGGCCGCCACCTCCAAGGAGCTGCAGGTGGAGGTGAGGTGTTTTTTTTTTTTTTTTTTTACTGATGAGGCGACCTGTCCCCGAAAATTCCCCCAAATTTGAATAAGAACAGTTGGACGTTACACAAACCTGATTGGTTGAATTTGCAGTAAAGTTGCGTTGCGTTGATTTTATAAAATTTCGAGGGTTTGCAAATTTCCTGCAAATCCCTGGAGGGACTGAGCTACACTGCGTTTGTTCGTTTGCATTTTCAAATACGACATTTGAGCATTTCAAAAACTGAATCATTTCCCACCAGGAGCAATATTCTTTGCTTGATCCTTCCGACAACTAAAAGTGGAAGCTTCAGAATCTTATATACCGGAAACATAAAACACAAAAACCTCCAAATTGAAATATCAAGCCCGGATTGGATTGCGAGCTTAAATTTTGGATCACACAAACAGACTCCAGTTGAGCAGGACAGAAAGAACACCTGTGTGTGTGTGTGTGTGTGTGTGTGTGTGTGTGTGTGTGTGTGTGTGTGTGTGTGTGTGTGTGTGTAAATGTATGCATCGCCCTTCACGTGACCGTTGATCAACATAAACAATTTCTTTAATTAACTGAGAACTGGGTTGGGTTTTTTTTGTGACACCCAACAAGTACACACCCACGCCCAACCACACGCACACATCCTTGTTCCTTGGTGGATATGTTGTTCCAGCTTTCATTCGTTTTATTTTATTTAAACATGCACTTACACAAAAGGTGTGTGTCTGTGTGTGTGTGTTTGTGTTGCTGCAGTGTGTTGAATTAGCTCACTGGCTTTTTGTGCACCAACTACACACTAAAAACTTTGTGCCAAACTTTTTATTTTTTTTTTATCTATATCTATCATCTGATAGAAATGAGCTTGTTAGAGTTTATCTGAAAATCCTTTTGTTTACATTACGAGGCTCGCGGAAGGAATTTCAGCAATAAAAGGATTCCTATCAAATCACAGCACCTGCTCCAGAGGAGGAAGAGGCTGAGTCACCACATAGCAATAACATAACACGGTGATGATAGATGGGCCGAGTATGGACACAAACTGCAGGGATTTCCATCAGCCCCGACCATTTTTCATGTCTAATTTGGCGACTTTCATTCATAATATTTCCTGTTTTTGATTAGATGAGCCACATGTTGAGGAGTAACGATTTATAAATCAACAAATCGATGACAAAGCTCAGCGTGTGAGCTCTCCGAGGGCTCCGAGGGGATCGTTCTGCAGTCCGCCATATTGAACTCTTCTTTCTGCACTCGGGGAAATTCATGGAAAACACCACATTCCTGCAGCATTCCAGAGTGCTTACAGGAAACTTCAGTAACTCCCCTGAGTTAATACTAAAAAATTAAAAATAAAATAAAAAAATAGGAAAGGCAGCTCAGAGACGGTTTAGTAGGCAGCGTGCTGAGTGAAAAGGGGATCAACATCCAGCTGTCTCGTCACTTGAATGGAAGTCAGGCGCCCTCATGAGCTGCTGGACGGGGGGGGGGGTCGTCCTACAGGATGCAGGAAACACGTCTTTACGGCTCATATCAACGATGAAGCCCTTTAACTAGAGCTAAGTCTGATCGGTTTAACCCGACCAGAACCGAGTGGCATCACAGTGATCTGTGATCAACCAGAGCCGAGTTCTTCTTTAAAAGAGCGACCGTGAGCGCCGTTGCTGTCGTTAAATAACATTTCCAGCAGTTGATTTACAGTATTAGCATCAGAAAGTCACAAATTACAAATTTAGCGTCTCATGAAATTCACAATTCTGTCGCATCTCGTCTGCAAAAAGAGGTTCAGAGCAGTTTATTTTAAATTATGTGTTATATATATTTGTTTTAGTTTGTTTCCTTTTTTTTTTTTTTTTTGTTGGCTTCGTGGTTCAACATGATATTGGCTGCTGAGCCTCAGACGTCCTCATGTCCTCCTTAAAGATAATATCCAGCAGTCGCCCTCTGACCAAACGCCGGCGTGCTTCAGACCAGACGCTATCAGCTTCATCACTGTTGACTTGTGAACCGGCCTTCAGGAGAAAAGCCGTTATCTCTGGGGAGAGTCAGACAATATCCCTCAGCTCCATGAACCTACACACACACACATTCATACGTCCCCGACCTCCAGACATGCCCACATTGTCTCATTTATACACAAACGCACACACTGTCCCTTCTGCAGCAGCAGGCAGCGGGAGAAACCTCATTTCCACTAAACCTAATAACGGCACAAGCAATATCATTGATGTAATCTGCCTCCAGACTGTGGCAACAGACTGCTGTGTGTGTGTGTGTGTCTGTGTGTGTGCGCGTGCTTATTGCATACCATATGTCTGAAAGCCAGCTCCTCGGCTCTCAAAGGGCGGCGTGCACGCCATATCTGCCACTCATGACATACTGTTTGTGTCGTAGAATTGTTGACACGTAGCTCAGTCGGTGCCTTTAAGGGCAGTCCGGATTTTTGGTGAGCTGCTGAAACATACAGATAGATTTACTTTAAAGATGATGTTACTGCAGCAACTGATCAGCCTCAGCAGGCAGAGAGGGCAGAATAGTAACACAACATATTGGATACTACAATGCTGTACAATATAGAAACAGACTGTAGAAGGAATTGTGTTAAAATATAATCTAATGAATTCAAAAAACTAAATCAGATATAATAAATAGTTTAAAGTTCAAAGTCCGTGGAGAAAGAAAAGGAGTCCAGGGTTAATTGCTGTTTTTATCTACTTCCTTCATCCGATGGCGCCTGTCCTAATCACCCTTGACTCTGCCCCCCCCCTTCAGTGGCGGCAGGCGGACTCCATCAAACATCTGGGCAAAGTGACGCTGGCTCAGGAGCAGGACTTCACCGGCCTCATCGTGGGCTGCGTGTGCGTCAGCCTGCTGCTGCTGCTGCTGGCAACTCTGCTGATGTGGAGGAGGAACAAGCACATTGACGGTGAGTACAGACGCGTCACGCTGTGGTTGATTCGAAAGGTCAAAGGTCAGTTTAGTTCTTATCCTAAAATGAGCCATAAATTTCCCATATTTCACACTTTTTCAGTGTTTTTTTTTTTTTTTTATCTAAAGTGTCAGAAGATATATTTGTAGTTTTATGTTTTCCTGCTCTCCAGTCGGCCAATCAGAAGCCGCTCCTCTGCATTATTATTGGATGGTGGGTCCAGGTGGGCTGGACTTGGGAGGGATTTGTTGTGACATCACCAATTAACAGGCTGGTTTTAAGGCTCAGCTTCTGGAAGCAGGCTGTGAGCATTTCTCTGTGGACACCAAGCCCGACCTTTAACACTAAACAGTGACCCACTGCCGTCGATTTTAATCAAGTTCTGATCTGAAACTTCATCATTCAAGTCTTTGAATGTTTTCGCCAGTGAGGTTTGGCAGGAATATTGAAGATGAATAAAGAGAAACTGGAGGATTTGCACCTTTTCAGATGATTTAAAACAAACAATGAGGAACTCAGCTGATATATAATATTTATTGACATTTAAATAGTTTGTGTATTTTGTTTTTATGCATCAAGTTGAATTTAGTGTGAGTTTTCGTGTGTGTGTGTGTGTGTGTATTTGCATACCTGCCACTTGTTTTGAGTGCGTCTTCTCTAACCTGTGTGCATGTTGTATCTGCTGGGTTTTATTTTGCCTGGTGGGTTTGCACTGGTGGAAACGCTTTGCCTTTCTTAGTAATGCTCTCCCCTCCTCCCCTCCCCCCTCTCCCCCCTTTTTATCTTTTATCTTCTTTCTGTTGCGTCTTTTTCTTCCCTCCCTCCACCCCGTCACCATCATCATCCTGTCTTCTCCTTCGTTCCTTTCCTCGCCCCCTCTCTTCCTCTGCCCTCCCCCCTCTCTGTCTCTAGATCTGTCTGAGGTGTGGTATGATGGCCGGGGTCACATCCAGCATCTGGACAGGCTGGCTAACGCGAGGAGCGTCAGTCCCACTAATGAAATGGTCTCCCACGAGTCAGTCGACTATAGAACAACCCTGCTGGAGGGTACGTCAACCAGATAAGCCCCTCCCCCCTCCACAACGCCGCCTGGCATCCTCTCCTCCCCATCCCTCCTTTTTTTTTCTCTTTTTTTTTTTTTCTTAAGGAACAACAAACTAAAAATGATTCATTTGTAGGTCATTAGAATCGGCCATATTTCTACATTTTCTTCAGACCCTTCACGGTCCAGATTCATCTAAATACACCTGCTGCTGCAGTTGTAGTTACTGAAGGCAGCAAAATCGTCCTGCAGAAGGCTAAAGCGCTCCGCTTGTAGACCCTGTCATGATCCAAAAGAACCTTTTTATGTAGAACCAGTTTGATTTGTTTCAGTTTGACCTGTTTTTGACCTGTTTGTCAGGGAGGATGGTGGATTCTGTGTCACAACTGAGATGACCATTAGGACAATCTTCTGTAACTTTGATGTAATCGGAGTCACCTGTGGTTCTGCTTTTCTTAGTCCTGATCCTCAGGGCGCATTAGGAGGAGGGCTGGGGGGGAAAGGGGGGTCCCTGTATTATGATCCTGGGAATGATGGGCAATTTTCCTGCTCTGTTAAAAGTGACTTGAAAGACTTAACATCTGAGAAGGTTACTAATGAGGTGCTGCTTGTCCTCGGGGAGCGTTGGGGCCATTTTACGTCTCCTCTGTCTGCTGTTCTGCCTTTTTTTTGGGGCGGGGGGGGGTTAAAATTTGGATAATTTTGCTTGAAGTTTCTTTGCATTTTTTTCTGCTTCCACTAACAGCATCTGAAAAGAAATCAGAAACTGTTTTTCCAG
Source organism: Echeneis naucrates (assembly GCF_900963305.1). Classification (NCBI taxonomy): domain Eukaryota; kingdom Metazoa; phylum Chordata; class Actinopteri; order Carangiformes; family Echeneidae; genus Echeneis; species Echeneis naucrates. Next base: position 1,859,015 of record NC_042526.1, on the reverse strand, counting down.
CTCTGCCAGCCTCCGTCAGAGTGTCAAGTTGCCCTCTTGCCTTTGTAGCCATCGCTCTCTCTGATTAAATGGCAGACATTGACCTCTGGAGGCCTCCCTGATACAGTCGCTGACCTGTGACCCCTCCCCCCACCCCCTGCTCCTTCCATCTCCTTTGCCCGTGCAGATCAAGGCATCGACAGGCCCGAGACGTGCCGAGCAGCTCCTCCCATCTATGGAGGTAACGGGGAGCTGCTGTCTCCCAGACTGGGCGCGCTGGGCGGAGGGATGGGGATTGGTCTCGGGATGGAGGGCGAGCTGGTGTCACCTTTGCTGATGGCCCCGGTCCACATAGATCCATCCTGTCTCCACCCAGATCTGCTGACTGAGGTGCAGCATGTGGTGATCGCCAGAGAGCAGCTGCTGCTTCACCTCAACCAAGTCATCGGCAGAGGTCAGTCACACAGAGTACTGTCGTTGAACTACACATCGCTGCCTCTTTAGGGTTTAATATTATGTGAGTCAGACGTTACTGTTAGTCTCTGCTTGGTTCTTTGTGGTGTTTTGTTTTGTTGTTCTTTTTATTGTACTTTCTCTCCGTTGCATCACCTCCTTTGTCCCGTTGATGGCAGCTCTCCACTCCATTATCAGTAAAATGCGTCATTTGTCACCAAAGGGTTTTTGCAAGGAAGGAGCAACTAGCTGCTAAAATGCCAAGCAAAGTGGAAAAGGGAAGATTTATTAATCCAGTGATCACATGATCACCGCAATTCTGCACAATCATGAGAAATAACTACGAGAGTTTATTTCTGATTATTTCTTTGACCACAAACTGCCATCACCTCAATCTTGCACCCACAGACATGTTTAGCACGGTGAAGCTGAAATCATTCTGAATTCAACACATTTTTTTCAGTTTACAGTCTACGCATTCACTCTAACATAACGTAGATGGTCATTCTGGGTAAATAAAAGTCCTGATATCTATATTTATGCTCCTGCCGTACAATGTTGATGTCTGTAATTCAAAAGAAATGTCTCACAAAATAAAACCACGTGTAAGAAAAAGCTTTGAACATCAAAGGCAGGAGCAGCCCATCATTTTCTCATCCAGCATTTTAAATGTTCAGTTTGACTTGAAATAATACAGAAGTCTTAATTTGCTCACTAACAGTTCCCGGTAGGATTGTGACTGTTGTGGAGTGCCACTATCATCCAGCCTGCTTAGATTTAATTCAGGATTTATGTAAACATGTACAAACCCTAAAGTCACCCACAAAGAGCTTAATTTCCTGCTTTACCGAAAACCGCAAGTCTGGCACGCAGACATCATATCGCCTCATATTGTGGCGTTTAAGTAGGTGGTTCAGACTCACAGATCAAATTCAACATCAAGGAGATGGACCCCAAACCCCTCCGAGTCATAGAAAACAGCCGTCTGCCCCTTCAGCTGAAGAAGAAGGAGGATAGAAAAAAAAGGGTTTTTAAAGTGGCGTAGGATGATTTGTTCACAGCTAGTATTCCCAGGGTCCATTGTCGGGAGTCGTAATCCAACACCCTCAGCCATCTGCGAGGACGTGATAGGAGAACGCCGCGCTCATTTTATTCCTGCGCCCCTTTCCCAGTCTGGGGCAGGACCCCGCGTCTTAAAGAAACGATATAATTCAATAAAATGCACAATAACTCAACGGGGTTTGGGACAGGGCTATTAGCTCGTACGGGGTATTAATGAGTAAAGCTCCATACTGGGTTACTTAAGGCTGGGAGTGTGATGGTAACTTTAGAAAAAGAGAATTAACGGTTAAAGGTGTGAAAATTGGCCAAAGCACATTAAAAAAGAAAAAGCTGCACGCATTGCACAAAATCATCCTGACTGCTTCAGCTCCAAATGGACAGAAATCATTTTATCTGATGAGTGTGGGGCCAACTGGCAGGACACAAAACACAGCGACCTCGTGGAGAGAGGAGGCTTCAATAAGCAGAGATATAAATGAAGCACGCTGACTGCACAGAATCCCAAAATGGGCCTCGTCTTGCAGCGTCTCCCTCGCAAGCAAAGCGGGTAATTTAGATGGTTGTTTCCATGTATGGGCAAGATTTAGAAACTGGTGCAACGAGCAGCAAAAAGCCACAGAGTGGATGATATGATCGGAATCAGATTCAGGGGTCACTGCAGTCTGGATGTCGGCGTCGTGGACCAGCTCTCCCAAAATAAATGTGCGATGCTTCTGTGTCACTTTGGAATTCAGGTGGTGCTGCAGTGAAGCTAATGAAGCTAATGAAGCTGTTCAACAGACAAATACTCACGACAGTTTTCACTGATTTAATGATTTTAGACTGTTTATTCTGATGGTGACAGGTGAAGGGCTGAAGAGGCAGACATTGTGATTATTTGCTTTGTCCGTGAACATCCACCTTGTTCGTCTTTTCCAAAGATGTATGATGATGTCTGGGGGCGGGAGCCAGAAAATTCCCTTTCATGTGCAACTCATTACAGACAGCTCGCCGTTTCCTCCACAACAGACGTTCAAACAAACAAGAGAAAGGTCCCGAAGTGCCAGCTGTTCACCTGCTCTGCAGCTGGACTGAAGCTCGCTGTTGCTGTTTTTTTTGTTGTTTTTCATTTGAAGGCTTTTCACATGTTTGAGCAGGAGCTTGTGATTCTAATTGACACTAATTCTGCACCGTGTTGCAACCTGCAGGTCACTTCGGGTGTGTTTTCCACGGAACTCTGCTCGAGCCAGACGGGCAGAAGCAGCACTGTGCTGTCAAGTCGTTGAACCGTGAGTACGAATCCGTTTCAGTCTGCGCAGGACTGAAGCTTTAACCTCGACCTTACACCGCACGGACCTCATGTTGCTCCGGCTGTAATATGGGAACACATTTTTAGTTCATTCCTTATCATGAGCCGCTTGAATCCTCCTAAGTAGGCGAAACCAAAACCATTTAGAATCATATTCAAACAAACACACACACTCTCTCGTTGTCCAAACATATCCACCTCCAGCCATAATAATTGCATCCTACATCAGCCTATATTTCATACTCATGGCATGAATCACAACGCTCCAACAGCATTAAGGACCTCATCTCGTCGGAGCCCAGAATCGTTTTCTGCTCGAGACGATGGTGATGAATGAGCGTCTGAGGGTGAGGACGGCATTAGGGCCCCGTCTAATCATGTAACCTGACAGTCGCAGCAGGGAGATTGATGCCCGAACGATACGGAGGAAAAGACCGGCTCGGTCACAAGGAACCGCCAACCCCATCGGGCCTGCTGGGGTTTGGTCCTCTGGGATTTTAGGACCTTTATTAGGTTTCCACAGCCGTGTCATTGTTTTTGGTCTTTTGTTATATTTCAGACCTTGAATTGATGCATTCATGCTAATTTAACAAGAGCAGTTGGGAGGGAAATGACTAAAGGCGCGTTCTGAATGATTATTGGAGGGGCGGGCACATCAATCCTCCTCACAGCAATGACCTCATTCTCTTCTCTAACTTTCAAATCAAGGCTCTGAAGACCAAATGTCATCTCTTTCTGTCTTTGGGGATCTATCCTCAATTGAAGGCCAATGAGCTGGTTTCTTCAGGCTTGAAGAGCTTCTATCTCTATAACCAGATTAGAAGCATCTGCGGGGGCTAAAGTGCAGGGCATCAGAGGCAGCGACTCAATTGGCAAATGGAAATCTGGCACAGGTCAGGACTGTGTGAGGGTATTCAGGATTTTTGTTGTTTTTTTTTACTTTGCTTTCAATCGTCAGTTTTATTTCCCAAAGGAATGTGAGGAATGACCTTCAGACAGAAGATTTGCGCCTTATTTTCAAAAATAGTCTCAGCAATCATCGGCCCTGCCCTCTACTCACTCTTCAAATCGTATCAGATCCCATTTTTAACTTAATAAGAATACATTTTAAAGTCTCTTTAAGAGTTTTAGAAAAGGTATAATGAGGTCAAATCCAGAGAAGCCAACTCTTGAGCTGAGCTGAAAACTTAAATTGCGTTTTGACATTGCGTTTCATTCCAAGGCATCACAGACCTTGAAGAGGTGTCCCAGTTCCTGAAGGAGGGGATAATCATGAAGGACTTCAGCCACCCCAACGTTCTCTCTCTGCTGGGAATCTGCCTGCCGCCGGAGGGGTCGCCGCTGGTGGTGCTGCCCTACATGAAGCACGGCGACCTGCGCAACTTCATCCGTGACGAGGCGCACGTAAGGACATACAAATGTGTGGCTGTGAACTGTTGTTTGGTAAATACGCTGCAAAGGTGAAATTTGATCTTTCGGAGCCATACCTCACCGTGTGATCATGTTTGTTTGTGGACGGCCATTTGGAGGCTACAACCATTCATACAGTCAAAAGAGGATCAAAAGCTACAAAAGTAGATGAACAGGTCAGCTGATCGCTGTGTTTCCTCCAGAACCCGACAGTGAAAGACCTGATGGGCTTCGGGCTGCAGGTGGCCAGAGGGATGGAGTACCTGGCCAGCAAGAAGTTTGTCCACCGAGACCTCGCCGCCAGAAACTGCATGTGAGTTCATTCAAGTCCAGCACGGAACAGTACACACACACGAGTAGACTGCAATGAAATAACTGTTGTCTGCTCTCACAGGTTGGACGAGAGCTACACGGTGAAGGTGGCAGACTTTGGTTTGGCCAGAGACGTTTATGATAAAGAATATTACAGTGTCCACAACAAGAGCGGAGTCAAGCTGCCGGTCAAGTGGATGGCTCTGGAGAGTCTGCAGACGCACAAGTTCACCACCAAGTCGGACGTGGTGAGCACTCTGAGATTAGTCGGAGATAATGGAGGATAATAATAATAATAACGGTGAGATAAGTAAGGAGTTATTTTCACGGGTTGTTCCGTAGTGGTCGTTCGGCGTGTTGCTGTGGGAGCTGATGACCCGGGGAGCCCCGCCGTACTCTGATGTGAACTCCTTCGACATCACCGTGTACCTCCTGCAGGGCAGGAGGCTGCTGCAGCCCGAGTTCTGCCCCGACGCCCTGTGAGTACCCGTCCCCTTTTTCACCCCCTCCTGCAAAGCTCCACGGCTCAGTTAGCCTGAGTGATAGACTGCGGAGCTGCACTTAAATACGTCACCAGGATCACGAGTGAGCGGCTGGGGAAAAACGGTGGAAGTCATAAATAAGAAACACTTAAGTTCAGGTCGTCCGTCATCGTCAGCTCCTCGGTCTCCTCGGTTCGGCTTTGCATCTCATCACAGTCGTGGCTTCTTGCTTTTTAACCACAAAATACAAAGCAATTTGTCGATGGAAATGAGATACGAAGGTTTATTTTGGGTTTGTCTCTTTTTGTTGCTGTGGCAGCCAGGAGCTGCTGCACCCACAGATCAAATATCAACTACTATTTGGCAGCGCTGAGATGGTCTGTTCTTTTTTTTTTTTTTTTTTTTTAAAGCTTGTTTTCTTTGGATATTTTTCACATCGGCGTTCGCCAGGAAAAGCCTTCAGACATAAATTTTACTGTAAACAGAGATGGAAGTGCCCTCTAAAGAAGACAACATAAAAAAAACAAAGGAAGCCGAGACTTTGGTGCACTCACCTGTGACTCAAATCAGCCACAGCTTCAGTTATGTGTCATTTCAAGCTGTCAGACTGAGGCTGCTTTTCTCTCAGACTGTAAAGATGTTTATTTTTGCTGTAAAGTCGAACATTTTAACATGGAAAAATGAAAATTCAGGCTCCTCTTACGAAACCTAACTGTCCAGACATGAGCGATCTCTTGTTTTGTTTAGTATCAATGAAATGATTAAAGTTATCCGTCCTGTGAAACGAAGGCCAAGTGTGATCTCACAAAGGGCAGATAGCACGATGAGGTCTGCTGCTGTTCAGGTGAGGGAGGGAGGGAGGCCGAGGCCCGGACTTCCCGAGCTGTATATTAAACAGAGACATCAGGAGGTGATGCACGTCCGCAAACATTCCCACCATTCCTCACTCCTGATCGTTCGCAGGGCGCCGTGGTGAAAGCGGCCGCTGGCAGATACTTTGGAGGCGCGATAATGGGGCCGTTTTTCTTCATTTTTAACAGCGACAGAGTCACACCGCCAAGTCAGAGAGGAAACGGGGCCGTATACAGATATGGCTTCTAACTGGTTAGTTATACTCTGATAAAACATGAGGCCTGCTCTGACAGCTGATGTGGAAGCTGAACTTATCTTCCAGGCCTGTTAAAATAATTATCAGACCTTTTTGTTCCATATACACAAAACCTGCGAGGGAGGAATAACTTCTAGTGGATTTAGAGCCTGCTGAGTGATGAAATTAGTTATAAAAAGCTGCTGTAGCACTCTGGAATGGACAAAAATAAAAAGGGTGAGAATATAAAGTTCAAATGGGTTTTATGGAAGAACTGAAAGAGGAGGGAGCAGAACTTAATGGTGCTGCAGGAGTCTGGAAAAAAAGGCATTTTGTTTTGGTGACTTCGAGCTAACTTAAAAATATGTAATCGTTTTTAAAAGTGATTCATAAGCAGCTCATTGCATTCATCACTCAGCAAAGACTGCTCTCTGTAACAGGAGACAATTTTATCAAATGTTTTATTTCTACAGTTGCACTGACCATGAAAAGGCCGGTCATAACGTAAAGCGCTCCGAGTAAGCTCTTTTATTTTGGAGTTGTTGTAGCTGAGAGGTGATTTGTTGTGATTTTCTCCTCCAGCTACACCGTGATGATCGAGTGTTGGCATCCGAAGCCGGAGCGCCGGCCCTCCTTCTCCGAGCTGGTGTCGCGCATCTCCGCCATCTTCTCCAGCTTCAGCGGGGAGCACTACGTTCTGCTCAACACCACCTACGTCAACATCGACAAGATGAGCCCTTACCCCTCGCTGCTCGCCTCCTCCTCCTCCTCCCCGACCACCACCATCACCGCCCCTTCCTCCCCGTCCCCCTCCTCCAACCCCACCACGTCCACGTCCCTGCCTTCTCAGTCCGCCTTCTTCTGCCACGTGGAGCGAGACTGCTGCACCTGAGGGAGCGGGAACGCCTGCGTAGATGAAAGGACAGCGAGAAAAGACTCAGAAAAAGAGCGAGGAAGAGAAGCAGTGAGGTGATGAAGAACTACTGTATGTACTTGCCAAACACTGGACGCTGTATGCTGAGGAAAAAAAAACACAGGTTTTCATTTTGGAGCTTTGACTGTTCATTAAATGTACATAGATCCTCGACCTTTGACCTTCTCAAGCATCGCTGATCGACGGGAGCCTCAGCGAACTCTAGGGCTGACCTTATCGGCTCCGCCAACCGTTCTGACCGTTCGTTGACCCCGAGGAAAGGGAGGTCAGCCTTCCTTCGCCTCCTACAAGACAATTACGAGGCACAGGAACGCCTCCTCGAAGAGCGCCAGAGGACAAAGCCACTGTCACAGAAGCACATCTGTCAAAAAAACAAAAACAAAATCAAAAAAGTCCCACCGACTGCTGTCGCCACCCAGGAAGAGGATCGATGTTGCCGTTCCCACTCCCGTCTGGGTGGTTCGTGCTTCGATACGCGGATGTGGCTCGGACCTTTTTCGCTGTCATTAATGTGAATGTTCGACAAATGGCCATGTATTGTGTGGTATAAAACATTTTCACGCCTCCCTGCGCCATAAACCAGACTGCGTGCCGCCCTGAGAGACAATGTGGCTGCGGTGATTGATTTCACCGCCTGAGGTGAGTAAACCGAGGCGTGCTGGAGTTAACAGGGAAATGGCAGCAGGTGTAGGTGTGAGGTGGGATGTGTTTATCAAAGTACAAAAAAACACACAAAACCTGCCTGTGTGCAGTTCACTGGATGCTTCATTTGTATAGCTATCTTCGGGCAATTAGCTTTTAATGTGCTTCATAAGGAAAAAAAAAAAGACAACGTAAGAAATGGACGGTCGTTTTTCTGTTGTTACAAAACACAAAGACATCAATGAGAATCATGTTCATCATCTGAATCTGTGTTCGTGTTGACAGAGATGATGCCCATAGAGACAAAGGCCAGGAGTTAAACCAGAAAAACTTGTGTTCAATATTTCTACCAAGAGCTTGTCGTGCCCAAAACGTTTAACAGAACCTTTACCTGGACGGTTTCCCCGTTTTCATACAACTTCAACCTTTGTTTGACTGAGTTTGTTGGGTTTTTTTTGTTTGTTTGTTTTGACGGCTGTCTTTCACTGAAACAAACCACGTCAGGGTGTTTTGAAAATTTTAGCTTCTCTGCTGCAGATTTACACTTTCCCCTTCAAAAGAGTACTTTTGTTCCAACATTCCCGTCAGCCATTGACTTTTTTTTTTTTTTTTTTTCATACGATGTAAAAATCCCCTTGCAGATTGCTGAAGCTGTCTTGAGTTGTGTCGTTTGCATTGTGTTTGCAGTTTTGGTTGTGGATCAGTAAAGAAACAAACTGACTGATACTAAGACTTATTCTTTCATTGGGACCAAATTTGTTCATGAATTACATGAAAATTTCAATCAGTGATCTGCTACTAAAGGAGGTTTATGATAACATTGTATTATACATGTGTTTCTTAACTTGTTGTCATTTATGTCATAGTTGGAACAATAATTCAACAATCTGCTGAAGGATTTTTAGATTGTGTAGATATGAATGGAAATTATTGGCTGGCTGGAACAACAGGACAAAAAATAAAATGCACAGCTGTCTGATTTTAGCTGACATAAATATAATCTGTCGTAAATGAGCTGAAGAGGAAAAATACCTTTTAGTCCGGGGCTTTTTTTTTTTTGCATTGTGTAGAAGATTGTTTTTATTTTGTGTTTAGTTTTGTTTTTTGTTTTTTTTTTTCATCTGAATGGCTGCTGATGTGACTGGGCCAATGACAGACAGGTATGAATGTTTGCTATGACAAGAAAATTGCTGTACTATATTTTTGTATTGACGACAAGCCTCTTGTTTAAATGGAATCTGGTGAGTTGGAACAGCGTCACGGGGGAAAATGAACAAAGCCGCTTAATCAATCATTTGATTTCCAGACGAATCACTGCCATGTTGTAAATACAGAGCTGGGGGGGGGGGGGTCAGCCCGACACAACACTCAAAAGACTGCTGTCACTTTGATCATGTGATTCTCCACAACTTCGTCTGTGCTTAACACTGTCTGTTCTAGGTTTGTGCGTCTGTGTGTGTGTGTGTGTGTGTATGATTTTGTTAGTTGTGTTGTCTAATCCTGAAGGTACATGTTCCTATGTAACGTCCAATGAACTTTGTCAGTGTAATAAAGCTATACTATCAGAGTAACTGCAGCTTCCTTTGTTAACAAGACAAACGGCTGGAACATCTGCGCTGATGACTTTTATTGAGCAGTCGGTCTCTGAGACAAACGTACAGGAAGACGCTCCGGAGCTGTAATTACAAGTTCCTGCAGCACACTTTCCATATGCTGAGGCTGCTGCAATAAAAGGGGAGTTCTCAGCAGAGGGACGTTAAAGTGTTTAGGGTCTAAACATTTGTCGGTAGAAGACAATCGTTTTAACCTGGAATGGCAGAAACAACATCTCAGTGGTGTAATTCCCCAAACTTACTGGAAAAAAAAAAAAAAAAAAATCAACCAAACAGACCACGGGCTCCATTTATCAACGTGACTGGACTCCACATCTCTACACATCTGTCAGTCTAAACTGAAACGGCAGTATTTCTTTGTGAAAAACAAAACGAATGTAGATGACCACTCGGCCTCTCGGCGGGTCAACACACGCCAAACATTCCCAGCACCCGGCCGCTGCATTTTGTGTTTGACTTCGTTCTCAGATGTTTGCCCTTTGTTTTGTTGGGTGTTTTTTTTTTTTTTTTAGCTGCCGTTGGCTGGTGGTGACCTTTAACCCTTCCCCTTCATCCCTTTAGTTAGTCCTCTGGTCTAGACTTTCTCCCTCCCTCCGTCTGAGCCCTGACCGTGACTCTTGAGACGGTAGCATAAAATCTCACTCAGGAGTCACATGAACTGCACGCAAGAACAAGTTTTTACCCCGAGTGTTGTTTGTGTTGGTTTTTTGCAGCGTGTCGGCAGTTTTAAAGTAAGTTGCCTTAACCTCCTGAGACCCGTGCTTTTATTTTGGATGCATGTTGGCGGCAGTTTTGTTGTATCCTGATCAATGTAATGAGACTCAGAGGTCTAAGTTCAGAAAAATCAATTAATGACAAAGAGAATCCAAAATGTAACGTCCTCGTATTTGGACGTTAAAGCTGAAGTTTTAGATTCATATCATTCCAGGTTTAAGTGAATTTTAATGTTTCTGTGTCTTTTGTTTTGATATATAAAATGTTTTTTTGGTGTTTTTAAAATCACAACATTTAAGAAAGGAGGAGGACGAACGAGGGAACCGGCTGGCGTTGAAGAAGATCTCAAGAATCTCTACTGAATAAAAGCAAAACATTGTGTTCCTGCAGCAACACAAGTGTGTCCTTAAGGTGGAAGGTAAATACAGATATTTCTTTTTGCCAAGTAACTGAACACCTGTTTAAACAAGATCTTTTGGGAGTGATATCAATCTGTCTGACTTGCTTACAGTTGATCCAGGGCAGGTTTCATTTTTAATTAAGGTCTATTATCTCTTATTGTATAGATCTTAAACAATAACAAGAGGCCTCTATGTGTCCTGTGATGCAATAAACAAAGTTAACAGGTTCCTTTTTTTTTCTAATTAAAAGCTTTAACACGTTCAAAATGTCCCAATATGTCTTCTTTGTGACAGAAACAGGCACCAGAGAAGAGAGCAGCGAGCTGTGGTGGAATTTTCCAGCCGATCAGGAGAACACGGACCTGCTGTAGGTATCTTAACTGCTGTCTTTGTCTCACATCTTAAATTATCCCTGCAAAATCCACTTTAAGCCCCGACTAACACGACCATGAGGCATGTCTGTCTTTGCACCTCAATCCAAGCATCCATCTCCCCGCTGCCACAGCAGGCTCGTCTTGTCTTTCAACCCTCCTCGCTCTCAGCCTTTCAGTCAGACGCCTCCAGTGCTACCGCTCTCCTCAGATCAGCAGGTTATGAGTGTGTTTTGACACACTGAGGCCTCCTTTATGCAGCCGGGCACACTGAAAAGTGCACAAAGACCTTTTTTGTAGTCATCACGGCGACAATTTTAAAATGGTGTTTCTACTTAAGAAATCGTTCTAATAACCAAAATGAGTAATAACAAATGACATTAAACCGTTCCACTCCCTGCTCCTAATCCAGCCTAAAGTCAACAGAGGAGGGTTTAACCTCCCCACCTCTTCTTCCGTACCTATGTCAGTTTGGGTATTTGTGTTTTTGTGCGTGCATGCATGTGTGTGTGTGGGTGAAACTGACTGAAAACACGGACCTACATGTGTGATCAAAGAGCAGGCAGGTGCGATTAGAGACGGTATCTGGAGCAGAGCAGTTAAAGTGGATGCAGGTTTTTGCCGTGGAGTCATCAGGTGAGTCAGCAGGATCAGCATGCAACCTCAGGGACACACACATGCATGAAAGTAAACACACAAGCAGGATGTGCAGGCATGCAGGTACAGTGCATGTTAAAGTTAAACTGAGCTAAATATTACCGTGGCAGGTTTGACACTTCTTCACTGCTGGGCTTAGAAAGCAGGGAAATCCAAATGTAATAGAAATCCCTGACTTAAAAAAAAAAAAAATCACGGTAAGATCTTGACAGAGCAAATCGGATCAGATTCAGGATTGTTTTAAAAACTGCATGTGAGCTCATACAGGTATCGTTGATCTGAATGATGTGTAGGTTCAGATTTGTTTCAAAGGGAGCTCAAAGAGAGGATGAAATATTTAATAGTGACAAAGATCCAGCTCTTTGGTCTTTATCCTGAAGGTCAACTCCTAAAAACACTTTCAACAATCCAGTTTCTGCCTGAAGTGAAGCAGAAAGTGAGACGAGCCTGATGACATCATCCACCTCTCCCCCTTTTCATTAGATAAATGTTTCTTTATCTTAAAACAACTACAACATTAACAAGCTGCTGATTCATTAAAGACCCGTTAATTATAATCCACTTTTCATGGTTACATTTCTGCACCTTTATTTGTTGATAGTGAGTGAAGAGTCTGGACTTTTTCTGAAACAGTTGTTACATTCACAGGCAGAAAAAGCTCTTCTAGTTTATCCTGAACGACAGAAACACAGCAGAGAACCAGATTATACTTCAGGAGAAGGTTTAAGTGTCTATTTAGCTTTTGCTCATTATAAAGAACACTGGAGGACGTTAAATCAAGTTAAATCAATACCGGTAACTGTTTTTTAAACATCACACACTCACACACACACACACACACACACATAATCTTATCAGTATAAAGCAGCCAAAGGCAGTCAGTGCCATTCTGACCCGCTGATTCATTAAACAACTAATGAGCTTTGGCTTGGGTGAAACCAGGAGGTAGATGGCACCGAGTGGAGTGGCCAACCCCCCCACCCCCCTTAAACACACACACACACACATAGGTCACACTTCCATGCCACAAATACCTTTGCCCCCAAATATACGATTCAAATGATGACAATTTAAACTTTCCATTTCTGAGTCACTGCTGTAGAATCTTTCCTGGGATAAAACATGAACAGGAGATAAAGCGAGAGAGGGGTCGTTCTCGTTCCTGCTCTGGTTCCTGGGTTGTTGGCTCCCTCTGTTGAATGTTGAATTGAATTGTTTCTGCACCTACACAAACGCCTCATTAAGGAGTGGAGACGCCACATGAAACAGGAACACCGATGCAGCTGCAGCGGTGAGTCACAGAACGACTGCCAACCAGCAGCACCTATCAGTTATAAAGGATTACAGTCAGTATTTGACTTGATATGTGAGTTCATAAAACAGCGGGGGACAATTTACAGAGTTTTAAAGAGGCAAAATGAAGTCGTGAGGAGGTTTAAACATCCCCCACAGTTCATGGCAGATTTTTTTTTTGTGTGTGTGTTTCTTTAGGCCACAACACAAAAATACAATATAATATATTTAAAAAAAAAGTAGCATCAAAATGTCAAACCTTTTGGAAAATGCACAGAAACAGATTTTTAAATATGACATGGGACGGCATTGATAAATTCACTGCTAATCAAAGTGTACTGACATCCAACAAAATCTGTTATAAACGCAGCTGAAGCCTGTTTGATAGCGTTGAATCAGCAACAATAACATCAACACCTTCATAAAAGCTGCACACTGTGAGTTTTAATTTACAAGAGCAGCTGACATTTAAAAGCCACTTCTGTCCGGCATGGACACCGGCCTTGAACAAGATCGGAAAATTGCCTCAACATTCACTGAAAGCCCCAAAAGCAAAGAGAAAAGATTTCCACGTCCTTCATCCCCTCAAAACTGGCAGATTTTCTTCTTGAAGGTCCATCCAAGTGTTACGTTTCATATTTGAAGAGAAATTTCTGATTTCTTTTTCTGAAATATGCTTTTTATTGCATCATTTGAGCGCAGAAGAAGAAAATGACTAACTCTCCCACCGAGCTCTGGTGTTTGTAACTGTCATGAATTATACATCAAAACGTCGCATTAATGTCAATATTTCAATATAATGTGATTTCTGTATTTTCCTTCACAGTGAATCATCACTGTGTGTGTCACCATTTGACGAATGTGCACGTTTCTTCCGCCCTCCTAGACATTCTTCAGACGCTGACCTGCCCTTGGCGGCTCAGATGTGGAGTTACTTCTCACATTTTTCACCTTCAGCTGCAGCGTGTGTGTGAGTGTGAGTGAGGCCTGAATCCATAATTCATTGTGGTCCAGGTACTTCATAGAGAGAACATCTTAAATTCAGACCTACGGGCTCGTTGGCCAAGGATCCTCATTCCAGCATCCAACCGGCCGAGGTCAGTGTGCCTCGTGCTGCGCAACCCTGCAGACGAGTTGGGAGAAGTTTCCCTCTCTTTCTGCTCTTCTGGCTCTACCGTGCGCAAAATCAAATTATTTTGCATAATTCACTTTTTATTGCTTTTCAAGGAGCTGCAGCATCTCATAGAGCAAAGACGAGACAGGAACAGTAATAAGAATAAAACTATAAGCAATCGGTGGGGAAATAAACCAGAATAACCATCATAATGCTATCACTCATGCACTACCATAAAAAGAACTTCAACATCACACAAAGAGAATTGTCAGAATCTGACTTTTTATATGCATTTTCCAAAATAATTCCTACCAGTGTCAGGGGCGCAGTCCAGAGTCTGCTGAGCCAACAGTCTAACCCCCCCCCCCCTCCCGGTATTAGGCCAAATATGCAGAGTACAGGACTCTGTAGCAAAGCTGGACCGGGTCTTCTGCTGAGTAATGTTCCCTGAAGTTCCCGCTCATTTGTCACCTATATGACACGTGCATGAGTGTGCTTCTTGTCTTTTCACACTTTCGGCATGTATCCACATTTTGGGTTTAGTCCTGGCATGATCCAAATCTTTAAAGATCTGATCAGGGAAAGGGTATAAATTAAAGGAAAGCTATTTATATTTTGAAGGGAACTCCAATACTTGAAGTTTTTGCCATGGAAGGAATTTAGCATCAAACAGTCACTCCTGCCATGGGCAGCAAATTTCAGGGATATTAATGGGCAAATGTAAACTCAACTCCTCAGATGTCTGGTTTTTGAAGCCTCTTTGCCAGAATAACTCGGCCATCACTCATACAAAAATGTAATCGCAGTCAGGACTGGGAGCTCTGGTCTGCCGAGGAATTCCAGGGGAGTGTGATCACAGCCAGGCTGGCGTTGAAAGCCCATATCTGTGGTTTAGTGGCACACCAAGGTCCCAGGAGACTGTGAGGAAGGTTGGCCAGGGTTGGCAGGGAGGGAGGAAATTTCTATCCGGAGAGAAATTGTTATGTATCCACACATGACAGGTGAGAACAGCATCCGCACATACAGATACACAAAAAGGCAAAAAAAATATGTGCATTCAATTTGATATTTTTATTTCTATGATCTGGACACAAATAAGCAGCTGCCGGTTTATTGTTCTGTTTCAAAACTGCTAATTTCTGCTAATTAGCTCTCAACACCAAGTGAAGCTCAAACTATTGGTGGTGTCAATCATTTTTCAGAGGAAATTACAGAAAGTTAGTTCAATTCTTTCTAAGGAAGGCATCCAACATTTCATTTAAAACCACACATTTCAACCATACGGTGGAGCTGGAGGGACATTCAGGGGATGAGCAAAGTCCGGCAACAGCTATGGGCCTGTGTGCACGCACTTTTGTGCCAGTCAGTCAAGCAGATGTTGAGAAATACTTCTCAGGCGGAGTAAAAATTTTGACTTGCCAGCAGCAAAATAAGAAATCATCACAGATATATGGATTCATCCTCTGGGCACCATGAATAATCTGTCTCTACAGATGCTGCCAAGAGAGGTTCACTAAAAAATGTCCTACGGTGGCATAAAGTTGGAAGATCAACAAAGTCTGTAGGAATCATGCTTTGGGGAGCATGAAAAACTAAATGGACCAGATTGACTGCCTTCACTTAGTGCGACTACAAAAAAATCCCACCCTTATCATCTTTCAGCTAACAAAAACAACATGCCGACCTCACCCACAGGTTTCCACCTGCATGTTTGGAGCCCTGGTTCAGTGGGACAATTCAAACCCTCGTCCGTCTGCACTGCTGCTGCCTGCATTTCAACACAACAGCTATTGAACTGGCACAAAACAGACTACAACAGATCCTGCCAAGAGGTGTGGAAATAAAGTCTCGGCCTACTCAGAGTTTGACAGGCTGCCAGGGAGATATTTCTCACACAGATACTCGGATGGGAGGAGAAGAGAGAGACACAATCGCTCCAAAATGATACATACAAAGGTTGTGCTACTTTTCTCTCCTGCCACCGAGTCAGTCTGCACCTTTAATAGCTCAGCGCTCTAAAGCCTTTTGAGTTTTCTTGGTGATTATTGTCTAAGTGGGAACAGTGTAATGAGTATCTGAGGTGACTAACCACTGGTTGAAAGTGAGTCACACACCGACCCCCTTTTCACATACTGGAGCTCACAATGCTCCCTTTTGGTCCCCAGAGGTGATGAGTAGCTCCAGTGTCGACACAATGGCGGCACTGTGGGCCATTCAGCTTCTAGGCAGATTACAGGGCTTTTCAAATCCTCCGGTATGATGCCTCGTCGTCCCAAATCTGAAGCCACACAACTATTATTCAGCCACTTGTGCTGATGGTGGGGCCTCACAAAGGGGGAAAGGTAAAGACTCAGTGACACTTTTGGGCATTCAGTCATAATTTAAGTATTCCAGTACAAAAGAAAGTTTTTAAAAAGCCAGTCAGGATGGTCTTTAAATGGTTTTCAAAATGAAATGAAAATGCCAAAAGTGAGACATTACTTAATGCAAGAAGACTAAAATTGTCTGCGTGTACAACTGTAATGACAGATACAGTAATGACATATGAGAGGAACCTATTGTTAGTTCAAAGTAGAGACGCGGATGAAAGAGAAGGTGAAGGATGAACCGAGCCGGGCTTGTTGGAAGATGTGGATTACTATCATCTCTGCTCTCACTGCCTTTGCCCTGTAATAGTCGGCACGAGTACCAGAGTGACCCCACCAAAACAAACAGAGCTGCAGTGTTGGCATCGCATGCAGACTTTTCAAAGGATGCATAAATTACAGTCTTGAAGGGAGCGGGAAAAGGGCAAAGCGGTGGGGATGAACTTCAGATTCATTATGTAGCTCACTGGAGGCTTAACAGTTACCTCATGAATCCGGCCGACAATAACAAGGCTGCTAGAAAAACACAGATTCCTGAAAACAAAAGTTGTTGTAATTTAGGCTACACTTCAGTCAAAAGGTTGCCAGGTCTCTACATGCTAACCCTCAAAATTATGGCATGAATTAAAACGTAGCCTATAATCTGATTTAAGACAACTATGTGACAAGATAATTAGTTCACCGGCAGGCTGGACTGGAGGCAAACAATGTTACAGTATGTACCTGATTACATTGTGTTACTGCAGCTCCTATGTCGCTGTACTTTATGGAGCTGTTTACAAATTCATCTTTTACACAGATTAAAATAGAGCTTGTTAACATGAGGTGCAGAGAATGTCAGAGTCCCTGGGGGGGTTCCTGAGGGTCTCCAGAAAGAAAGGGATAGTTCAAACACAACAGCAGAATGATTGATTACTTTGGTGGAAGGCTTCTGGGGCGTCCTGGGAGGAAATGTCCGCTAATTAAAATAGTCAGAATCAGTGCCAGTTTTTATGAATATAGTAATAAATTCCCCAAATTACAAGATACATGTTCAATAACGCTTTGACAATTATACTTCATTTGTGCAACAAGATCTGCTGTATCTCATTTATGGTCTAAGTGTCTGTGCAGGCTACATGTGAACATTTATTATTTATTATACTTTTTTTTTCAGGTAGGGGTACATTTTGACTTTAGCCCGGTAAGATGGGTGAAGTTAGTGTCGCCTCCTGGGAATTAATATAAGTTGGTACAATGACCACATGTGCAGGGACACACACAAACTTGTCATCTGTGTTTGTGTCGCATCGCATGAATCAGGAAAATGTGACTAAAGGAATGCAACTCTCCAGACTTCAGCCTACCAACATCTCTGCTTCTTCTCAGCGCTCACCCACAATTTTTCTTTGAACCTCCTAAACCCAACAGTCATTCCACCATCTGGGATAATATTTAACCAG
This sequence comes from Echeneis naucrates, assembly GCF_900963305.1. Taxonomy (NCBI): domain Eukaryota; kingdom Metazoa; phylum Chordata; class Actinopteri; order Carangiformes; family Echeneidae; genus Echeneis; species Echeneis naucrates. Next base: position 1,841,395 of record NC_042526.1, on the reverse strand, counting down.
CCCCTCCCCTCCTCTGTCTCTATGTGGCTGAGTGGTTTTTATATTAAGTATTCAGTTGCATGTTATATTTTTTGCTGATAAGGAGAAAAGCAACGAGTGAGACAAAAAGCAAAACCTATCTGACTCCTTTTACCATCAGACTCCCTAACCATAACCCCCTTCACCTTTAGGAACAACAGCCCTTTCTTGCCATCTAGTGGAGAATCACATGGCATACACAATTTTACAGCATCTGCATAATCACAGGGCTTTCCCCAGATCCTTTGATATGACGAAGACAAGCTCATAACTTCTAACATTACATTGTGAGGAAGGTGCTTAAGCTCAAGTGTAAATGCGGGTGAGATATATTGCTGTGAAGGAGCCACACATGCTTATTCATGCTATATTCAACAACAGAAGTGTGTCTGATTATCACACTGAAGCCAAATTAGAGGCGCTTCAGGAAAACAAACAGGAAATCATCTCAGAACGCACACCAGATGGGGCTCATTGGTTTAAATTGGGCCCTGCGGGCTCCATTACATAAAAGGCTGAGACCCAGCGGAGACCAACTCTGTGACAACTAAGTGATTGGAAAGACAACTAAATAACTGACATAAATGCAGATGGAAAACCCAGCAAATTATTTATTGGCAGGTATCCATAACCTGCACAAAAAATTTTAATTTGCCTACATCAGGAAATTAAAAAAAATTACTCAGTTGCCATTCCCAGCTACCCTTGTCTATTTTGATCTTATCAAAATCAGCAAGAGACAAAATAAATAGCTTTTCTTAACCACTGATCCTTAAGAGATTTTGTTTATTTGTTTGTTCTTTTTGCATAATAGTTGCATGAAAAAAGACCAAAATGAAAGTTAGATAAGTTTATACATTATACGAGACTTGTGCATAAATAGAAGATGTGTGCATATGAATATCAAGGCAATATGAATATTTTAACTTCTGCTTCAGGGAAGAATGATTTGTTATACTCTAAGAAACAAAAATAACTAGCAAAACTTGGAATAAATGTTAGTTGCAGCCTGATACTAAAATAATAAATAAAATAAAATAAATGCATCTTCACAAAATGAAATGAGAGGCGGGAGGAGGATGGGGAAGATATTTTATTTATTTATTTATTTATTTAATTTATTTATTAGTTATATATATTAATGTATTATACTTAAGTGATCCCACCAAGATCATGTCTGCCTGTGGTATAATAATAATCACAACAACAACAGTAGTCATAATAACAATAATCTATATACGTCACTGCTAATATACTAATATAATAATACCGCCGCTAAAGGGGTATTACAGGGGGTATTCTCTGGGCCTGGTCCTGATTCTGGTTCAGGATCTGCCCCAAACTGAACCACCCCGGGGGGAGGCGGGGGGGGAGAGAGAGAGAGAGAGAGAGAGAGAGAGAGAGAGAGAGAGAGAGAGAGAGAGAGAGAGAGAGAGAGAGAGAGAGAGAAAACACCCGTTCGATGACGTCACAGGGCTGTGACAAGCTGGTGGTGCCGGAAGAAAAGATGGCGGATCATGAGGAGCAGCTATCCGACGAGGAAAAGGTAAGGCGCCGATAAAAAAAATTAAATATAATAATAAAAAATCGCAGCTTTGACCCGCCGGGGCCTGGAAGGGATCAGCGTCCGAAACCTCCAGGATTTTTCCACCGGCGTCCCGGTCCCGGAGCATCCCGGCGTCGTGCGGCGTTAACACCGAGTTAGTAAGGAAGCCCCGGGCCTCGGCTCCGCCGCCGCTCGCATTATTTTTAGCCCAACTTCCGCTCATTCTCAAACGGAGGCTCCTTGTACGGTCCTGACCCAAAATAGGAACCGTGCACATATTATAAATCCACCTAACCTCACCTCCCGCACCGCCCCCCACCCTGGTCGTCCCGGGGACGTGTCCGTTCACCCCCCCTCCTCCCGGCTCCCCGGTCGCTGGTGTCGGGAGAAGTTTTCACTCCAAAGATCGGTAGCTAGCTAGTTAGCTTAGCTTAGCTTGCTAACAGATAGCCAGAGTTGCTAACACGCCCTTTTTTGTTGTTGTTGTTGTTTTGTTGTTGTCCCCTTTGACACTGCTTGCAGATAGAAAAATATGATGTGGTTTATTTTCTAACGAAGCCTGTAATGTTTCTAAAAGCTGGCTTGAAGCTGGAATAGGTAGCGTTTCACAGTCAGTGGAAATATGTGGGAACTTGTGAGCTCCAGCAACGACATGCATGAAGGAAGTGAAGGAAGGAAGCACACCGATCAGCTGAAGTTATTGAGGTTCATCCACACAGGCCTGTCCTGTCTGGGTCTTGTATCTGCAGCTTTGAATGTCTAACACCAGCATTTATCATTTTAATGAGTGTGTAAGAGGAAACTGAGACAGGCAGGCTAATGCTGGGAGCTGGTTTAACACCCCATTACATCCCTCCCAGCGTTTGGCTGTTGAAGCCCTGTTCGCCCTCCTTTTTTTACTCTGCATTTCCTTAAAAGAACACAGACATATATACCCAGTGAATAGAGACAGCGTGAGTTTTGTGTCTCATATCTGCAGAAATCCTCCATAGTCTTCCTTTTAAAGCTACTTGGTTGTGCAAATCAAATCCTATATTATATTTATATGTAATTATCAAATTCCCATGAATTTACTTCCTACAGTAGTGCAGGTGTAAGTATTTGTGTATTTAACATTTTTAAGTATCAACGAAATGAAAGACTTCCTGTCTTTCTTAATGGTTGTGCATGCACACATGAATGTACCTGATGTCCTGTGTTGTTGTTGTTTCTTTTTTGTATTACAGAAAACCGTTTCATGAGTTCTCTATTCTGTAGGTTATGTAATGCACCATTCTGATCTAGAACGCCTGGTTTCATTTTGCTCACTTACAGCCTGAGTCAGAAGTTGGTTTGGAGTTTAGGCAGCTCATTGACCCGTGGGTGTGACTGCATCATGCTCATCAACACACAGGCATCAGCTGTTAGCTCGACATTTCATTACAGGCCTTGGGTGTGTGTGTGTAAGATAGTGAGAGGATGTAGCATCCTTATGACTTTGTCCTGTAACACTTAGGCCATTAATAAAACCCAAGGTGGAACTGTGCTACAGCGGTTAATGACTCTGGATGTTGGTGCCATGGTGCCAAGATTATGGAAGCTTATTTCATGTCTCAACCACATTGGTTTGACCAGACCGCTTGATTTTGTAGAGCTGAAAGAATTCTTGCTGGCCACCTGCCAGGCAGACTGCTGATATTGTGCAGTACTTTGCTGGTGGGAACTGTTCATTTCCTTTTAAGAATATGTCGGGTGTGGGATCGAAGAGGTTAGATTATGCATTCACCCACTGCGTGTTGTGCCGGTGAAAGTACAGCATTTCTGTGAAAACATTGCAGTTGCATTCTGTACTTTGAAGGCCGTCTCTCCAGTGAGTGCTCTTCGAGCAATCAGCCATCTGCTCCGGCCCCTCAGCTTGATTTATGCAGCTCAGAGTGAAAACTGCAAAGGAAAGAAATCAGTGTTGTCATTTGCCATCGTGTAGGCACACAGGAATTGAAGAACTTTTTCTCTGACCAGTCAGGATTTGTAGATTAAAAGGAAAAATGGCTGTTTGGTGACCTTCCAAAAAACGGAGAGTGAACAAACCAAGCCAAAGTCAGAATCTTTCATCTCACAGATGATGGTACTTTCCCATGCTCAGTTGCAAATCTGCAAACTTGGGCTTATGGGAATCCTTACCAGCTCTGATCTGAGGTTATTTTGAGTGTTTGTTCTATTTTAGAATTAGTAGCTGGGAGACACTTTGATACACGGCATTAGAAAAGTTAACATCTTACTTTTTTTTCCTTTTAAAGTATTCTGCATCTGTTTCAGAGACACTAAACAGTTTTGAGTTTGCCTCTGTTTCAGATTTTTTTTTTTTTTTTAAATGCTTCCCAGCGGACAGGGGGATTTCTGTCCTGTTGGTGTCATGTAACCTTCAGCATCTCTTTGCATGTCCAAAAAATTTGAGCTAAAAAATTTGCTGAATGATAAATTAGTGAATCCGCTCTTACGCTTATAAATGATAAAACAGCAAAACAAGTCTCGTCTAAGCCAGGTCTTAAGTGTTGCTTGCACTTTGTTCAAAGTCATTTGGGCATTGCCCTGCTAGCTTCCTGATTACTGCAAAGAAACCGCACAGTACAACAGGAAGCTTATGACTCAGTGGGGTTTCTGTCACTTCTTTTGTCTGTACTTAAGATCCTGAAAAGGTGCCAGAAATAAAGCACTTTTACTTCTTAACTCGTCTACCTGATTGTTTGTTACTTTAGGAAAATGCCTGAAATAATGATGTGGTGGCCCCTTTTTTTATTTTTGGTCATGTGAAATGCCACAAGTATGTAAAGGAGCTTGTGTCTGTTTTATAGTTCCTGTTTCAACCAGAGGCACATCTGTTAGCAAAAAAAGATCCATAATCTTGTTAAATGCTTAAATCTTACTGAGGAAGTAAGATGATTTATTTATAACCTTAGTGCTCGGCAGGTTTTATTGCTTTGATGTTGAATGGCTGGTAATGATATCATTCACATTGATGTGATTGGTTGCAGATTAGTTTGCTGTCCCTTCACCATTTTGGCATCAATATTTATGAATTTTACAGTTCTCTGAGAAGTAACAGCTTAAAATAGTCAGAGGGTGGTTGCTTTTAAAAGTGCACTCTGCTCTCAGAAGTCTGTGACGTCCGTATGTAATGATTTTAGAGCTGAACCACCAGGTAGTATATCAGCTGTCAGGGAAAACTAGCTCACATGAAATACTGAGGCCACATACCGAGGTCAGCAACGATAAATGAGCACGCTCAACAAATGTTGCGTTTTCCCTTTAGGCCAGACCACATTCCATAATAAGACATTAGACGCAGCACTCCTTTTCATTTTTGTAATCAACACTGACTGAGTGTAGAAAAAGAGAGTTGCCTTAATGCACAGCTTGTTCAGCAGCTGCACCCTTTAACAGGGTTGTTGCCATACCTTGTGGTTTGAAGTTTTACCTTCTTCTCTATATGAACCTGTGTGATCTAGATCGTCAATTACATGTGGTATGTATACAGGAAGAAACACCAATGGTGATGGGCGTGACACCGGTGGTCCAATTCACGTTACAAGGCCGTTGCTTAAGAGACAGTGAAGACATCAACGCCTCAGTACAGTATTTGACTTTAGGAGCTTGTCTTGATTTGCGCTTTCTACACCAATGTAACAAATGCATGTAGAACACAGTACAGTATTAAAGATGGAAGCTTCCACTAAATCCCACATGTAGAGTTAAGCCTGTGGACCCAAGCATCTGACATGATGTGCACAAAAATTAGAAAAATTAAATCCACCTTTAGCTCCATTCCACCTTTCTACTGAACTGCAATACAGAGTGTTTTACATAACAGAATGCATTAGAGAAATAAGGATAAAATGCGTTGCTTTTGTGAAGAGATTGGAAAAGATCTGCTCATCGATTCCAACCTGCAGAATAATTTTATTACTTGTCATTACACTCCAGACCAGAGGCCTGAGTTTTGTCTTTAATTTATCGTGTCTGAGTCTAATGTCTGAGTAAAACTGAGGACTAAGAAACTCCAGATAAAGCACAACCCGCTTTAACTATCTGCACAAAATGAAAATATGGTGAAATTAAACCATTCCTCATTTTACTGGTGAGCTGCTGGAAAGTCCCAACAGCCCCGAGCTTGGCTGGTGATTAGCTGCCTCAGAGTGTAGTTGGCTGGTGAAATTTGGTGGCATCTCCCTTTAGGTGAAGAATGCGAAGACAGAGGAGAGCTGTCATTTAGTGCCTGCTGCACAAAAACTGAATGCTTTTTTAGGAGTGCATCTTTAGGTGCCCAAACTGGTGCCCCGTTCTTTGGCTAGAACAAGCTGGAGGCGCCACTGGAGCTCCCCTCTCTTCTTCTGATCTGTTAAATCTGGTGATAGGTTTCATTACATTTCTTTATCATTGAGAAAATCCAAGTAATGGCACTTTATCCCACATTACAAGGTTGTTAACCTGGGAATTTCCTATACAATGATGAATGTTAACTTGTAAAGTGCCAGCGGTTTTACACTGAGGTGTCTGCATACTGCAGACTGCAATGCAAGCCAGTGATATTTTATATATCACATAGCTGGCTGCTCAGGGTAAAATGACACTACTTTTACCAACACAGCCTAGGATAAGTCATCGAGGCATACTGAAGGTGACAAATATCCATGTTTAAAGTAGACAAGGTAGCATTATTGAGTATTAATGTGATATATATAAGGTTGCAAGTTTGATCCCTGCTAAAGTGGATATGTTTTTGTGCTTAGTAGTTAGATGCATTAAGGAAGTCATTGCTCTGTATAACACGTTTCAATAAAGTCTTGATTTCTGTTGTTAAGAAAATCGCCCCAAATAAAGTAAATAGTTTCTGTCACGACAGAATTTATCTGCAACATCACAGATTCTTATTTCTTCATTTTAACCCGAGCCCATGCACTGACGCCTCCTGATTCTCATCAGTGGAGGAATACTTCTAGTTAGCCCATGGCTGCCTGATGCCACGCTGTGAACTTCATATTCATAAATTATTGCACCCTTATCCCATACCAATCGCCCACCGCCCCCAAAATAATCAACCATCAGCCTCATTTCCCTCCAAACTCGAACCCGTCTCTGGTGTAGCATTTCCAGGTTATTGAAATGGAGGCGTGTCAGGAGAGAAGGATCAAAGTCAGGGAGATGATGCGGCTTAAAATGGCAACGAGATGAAATATTGCCTAAGTTTATTCCTCTGGATCCTCTATTCATCTGGATTGGCATGATAAGGTGATTTTAATGCCAGGATTTGGATAAGTGTGGTTTCAGTGTCAGCGGGTGTCATTTGGGATTTAGGATGGGCGCTCCCTTAGAGGATGTTGGAAGCGCCCTGGGACCGTCTTATCAAGGGGGGGTGGGGGTAATATGAGGATGAATATACAGTTGAAAGAACAGAGACCAGCTGGTGTCTCGGCCACGAGAGTACAAAGACACATGGAACCCTCACGACAGGAGGTGCTTATGTCCCACGGCCTTTGTGTGTGTGTGTCTGGTATTACTCCAGCTCTGTAGTTGGACTCCAGACCCCCCCCCCCCCCCCCCCCCCCACACACACACACACACACACACACACACACAATCTTCCCCTGAGAATCGTTAAAAAGATAAAGGAATTGACTGTGGGAGATTAAAAAAAGCCCTTCTTTCCAGTAAAAGAAAGACTTTGTGCAGGCTCGTGATGATGGTGATATAGACGTATTCAGTTAAAAAAAAAACAAAAAAAAAACACACAGCTGCAACTTTCATCCATAACTACTTGGTGTTCCTCCTGTTCTTGCTATTGACATTTCAAAAGGTGGAATGAAAGAACATAATTATCAAAATTATCAGCAATTTGTTGATGGATGACAAGCAGCAAATCGGCACTTAATTCTGATTAAATCAAACATGTTTTACTAGCAGACATTTAAAAGGGATGGAGATGATGCTGTCAATCAGCAGTCACTTTATTGAAGTTTATGTGACAGGGTTCATCCACCAAAGACGGTGAGGTAGTTAACACTGTGCCCTGCAGAGACTCTTTAGCTTGGTCTCGGCCCATTGAGCGACACGTGGTGTTCAGTACTCAAGTCTTAAACTGGGTCTCAGAGCTCTGACGTGTCCCAGTAGCCCATGTCCCAGAACAACTCGCTGCCACTGGAAGGAACGTTTAACCTTGGAGCTCAACATTTAAATTGCTGCAACAGTAATTGCAGTGATTACTCTTCCAAAGGAGCTTTTTGTCTGCTAATTCACAAAGGCTCAACAGATTTAGGACATGCTGAGTTTAAAGTTGGTTAACTCAGATGATTTTTGGCTCGGGCTACTCGGAAATTGACCATTGAATGTTTTATAGTCATTTTCGTTCCCTGCGTGAAGCCTCTGCATTGCCTTCGTGGTAGGAACTGATAAAGTAGTTCATTAAACAGACTACTTCCTCCTGGCCGTGCAGTCGGTTTAAGGTTTGGCCACTGGCTGGTTCCATCTTGCCATCCCATGCCACCACTGCACTGCTTGAGTAAGAATCAGTTCCTCCATATTGAGCACAGTCACGTGCACATTAATGGTCAAGTGTACTGTCCAAATCCCAGGAGCTTGATTGTTACTACTATTATTTATTTATTTTTTAAATAAAGAAAAGTTGTTAAAGTTTTGTTAGCACCATACAGAGATGCTCCTGCCTACAAATACTATTCTAGAAATGTAAGGGAACATGATTGTTTGGTAAAAGACCGTTTAACGTCATCAGCCATCTTTTTTTCACATATCATGCTTACTCAATGTTAGGAAAGAAGGCTGCTGGTGCTAGCACTGCTAATGTTAAGATAATATAAAATAATCCTTAATTAGTCCCTCAGGGAACTCTCTTCTTACTGATCAAAATCTGTTACCCAAAATTTGGGTAAATCAGCAATGAAATGAGTCATTAAGATAATGCTGATAATGTTTAGTATGGAAATAACCAAAGCAATAGTATTTAAAGTCAGTGTTTCATTTATTTGTTTTCAAAGCAGGATATTGACTCTCTGCTTTAGTGAAATTGGTTTCATGCACTTAGGGGAAGAGGAAGTGTTGCCCTGTTTCAGCCAGCTTTTACCAGTCAGTGCCTCGCTCACGGTTGGCTAATGGAGTATCTCTGCCTTTTTTGTCAGTTCTCTCTCTCGGCTTCATCTACTCTTTTCTCTCCTCTCATGCACGGTCAACCCTTTAGCATGACTTTGCTTTAAAAATCCCTGTCCATTCCTTCTTTACCGCTCCCTCCCTGGCTGCAGGCGTTGTACTGCTCATTTAGCAGCTTCACACAGGAATTAAAGTCTTTGTCGTCAGCAGTATTTAAATGTTCACCTCCTTTCTGCTATTGTGCCAAGCAGACTAATTCTCTGGGCATTTGGTGATTTGTCTGGATGTTTATTCTTTTCAGGGGGGGGATTAAAATATCTGGGCCAGAGAATTGGGAGCTAAATTTCCTGTAGGTGTGACTGTATTTGTCTTTCCATGTGTGTCAGCCCTCTAATAGACTGGCAGCCTGTTAAGGGTGTACCTTGACTCTAGCCAAAGGCATGCTGGGTAAGGCTCCGTCTCCCTATGACCTCAAATAGGATGAGAGGTTCAGAAAATGGATTTATGGCTAGCATTGCACTGAAACAGCAAGAGAAGACGTGCACACACACAAAAAACAGCATTGAAAAGCTTATTGTAATGTCGTCATTGCTGATTATCGGCCCATGCATACACTGGTTACAGAAGGTGTGCTGAATTTAGACTCTATTAATAGACTTTATTGAAACCTGATCTGGGCATAGACAGAGTTCAGTTTGGTGTGAGATGGTGAGGTCACTTTAACTCATCATTCACACCATTGCTCTTTTAATTCATGAAACGTTCAAAAGACAGGAAATTATAGTACAAATAATTATAAAATGGGTAAAAAAAAAAATGTTTAGTGTTTAACTTTTCTAGATTGTCGTTTAGATTTTTTTCTCCCCACTGGATTAAAAACGACAAAGCTTTATTACTCTTACCTGTATTTTACACTTTTCCTGTGTTTTATTTTGAAGGGTTGATATCCATAATAGGTTTTCTGGGTGAATGATTAAAGATAGAGCAGATTTGATGTTCAACACTCAGAGAAACTGAATCCTGCAGGCCTGGATGGGCCATGCTGGGGATTTACCTAAATGCTGTGATTGTGAAGTTGTGAAATAACAAAGTGACACAAGTCCTGATTGCTGCTTTTGATGTGCACACTTCTCTGCGGGACCTTTGACACATTCACAGTGTTAAAATCAAACCTCGACCTGACTTATAATCAAAGTGGAGGTCTACCTTTACACTGTAATGATCTTAATCATCTATCTTTAGACCAGATGGGGTCTTTTAAACAAATATTTGATCTGACTTGATGCAAGTATGCAGACGATTTGAGTTTCTTTTTTCTTTCCAAAACTGAATTTATGGTGGTTTTTTTGTCGTTTAACAAACATTACATTTACAGACCAGAAAAAAGAGGTGCATCAGTGTAATTTGACAGATCAATAATAATATGGATGACAGGTATATTTTATGTATTCACATATTTTACCAAGCAGACATTTTGTAAAATCTTGTCCATACGGAGGACATCTAATTTTTCCAGGTTTATATTTCGCATCATGTTGCTAATCCAATGAATGTTTGTTGCTCTTCCCGCCTGGTTTGGGAAGTCACAAACACACTTTCAGCACAAGTGGGTCATAATGACTTGACAAAAGATGAGACTAAATCAGATAATCTTTGATCTCAACACTAAACAGACACACACATGTTCCTCCCTGAGTAGCTTCCTTTCTCTCAGCATAGCTCATTAGCGAGAATCAATCTGCAGCACTGTGTGAGTGCCAGAGCATTTGTATATATACACGCTGCTAATAAGGGCCCGCGGGACGGACACACACACACACACGAACACCTTTCCCTGATATACCAGCTTGTAAGAATGGTGGTGGGGTGCTGCAAGTGTGAGGTAAAGTGATACAGAGGTAGGAAGAGAGAATGAGAGAGAGAGAGAGAGAGAGAGAGAGAGTGTGTGTGTGTTAGTCTGCACAATTTTATGTCCTTATATGGTTGTAAACCATGCGGGGGAGGGAGGGGCTGTCGTCTCACTGTCAGTTTGACATGTGACCTGGAAACAGGAAGTGTTGCGATGCAGAAGACAAGTGAAGAAGAGGAAAAATGACTGCTCAGATGTACTGTACTGTAGAGTGCGAGAGACACCGAAGCGCCTCACTCCACCCTCCACACCAGTCACACATAGACAGTAACATCACACCCCCTGTTGGTCGCACAACTAGTATATACATGTGTTTACATTGTAGATTATAGGCATTAAAATGGGGCACTGACTGGGGAAGTCTAAAACTTTGACAGTTTGGAAAAGGCAGCAGTGGAGGAAATAATGATTTAATGTCAGCTCATATCAAAGCTTCTATTATATTTCATTTAATTGTGCAGCTTTAACAGGGAGTGAGACTTTCACCTTGTGATTTAAAAAAAAAAAAAAAAAAAAAGGCTGCTGTGACACATTTCAAAGAGGAGTAGTTTGAAAAAGGCAAAAATGTCAATATTTTGAATATGACATTGAGCACCTGTTTCATTTTCTTGATGTCTGTTCAGGGGATTTCTGCAATTGAGTCCTGTTCCAGTCCTAAACCTTGTTTTGTGTCTTTTTGCACAGGTACGCATAGCAGCTAACTTTGTCATCCACGCCCCACCAGGAGAGTTCAATGAAGTTTTCAATGGTGAGTCCTCTCCGCTGCGTGTTGTATTCATGTTAATACCAGCAGGTGCTCTGACATTACACGATTAAATATGAACAGCGCTCTCTAATTCGAAGCACTAACGATCCAATTTACCATACGCAGGATAAATAAAGTCCCATCTTATCTTGATTGATCACAGCACATAATCAGTTTGGAGGAAACTTTCGAAGTCGACTGTTTCATGTCTTCCTAGATGAGTGCTGCATTATTTGCATCCACTTGAATATCACGTTAGAATCATTGAATATCATGTTTAGAATCTGCCACTGGAACATATATATCACTAATGTGTTAGTCCCACTAACAACAACATGAGACCGACTACACCTCTGGCTTGTTGAGGGGGGGTGTCAAGGGAGCACTTTCACCAACAGTTGGCACTTGTGGGATTTCCAGCCCTGACATCTACATTTGCTACTGAGCCACTGGGCTTTGAATGCATCAATAGGAAACCGTAAATAATGTGCAGAGATGGACTTCAGGCACCTTTTTAGCCTTCGACAACAGGAGTTCCCCTTTGCCAACCTTTTTCTAATTATTTTTCTAACTTAATGTTTTAAGTTGAAATTTAAATTTGACCTCAGTTCTCGTCCAAAAACCAGCTCTGAACTTCGAACATTTACTTTCTTCTATTTGCCCTAAATCAGCCGAGTGCGTCCTTGTTTTTATTTCTTTCTGTCAGTTTTGTGTGTTAATGTGCTCGTTGCTAAAGATTCTTGTCTTTGTGTGAATTGAGAGTCAACAGGTATCTCATGCATAAATATGCCATTCGTGCATATGTGGGTCATGATGGCAGATGCGTATGTTCTGAAATGCTACAAGGGTTAAGGGCAAAACATTTGGTTTTCATGGTTTGAAAACTCTGGAGTGATTCTGACAGGAGGAGAAAGCATGGCATAAGAGCTTTACTTTAAAAAGAAGACGACAGCAGTGTGAATGTAGCCTAAACCTTTATCTTGCTTGCTCTGCCAGGTGAGTCAGGGGGCTTTAGATTGACTACTACTGCTGCTGCTTTAGTTTTGTAATAAACAACAGACCTCTGGCTTAAAGTACATAATGATTGACAAGCTAAACTTGCTCTGCCTCGGTGAGTCATGTTTAAATGAAGAAACCTGATTGTGTAATGGACACATTCAGTTATCTGCATAGTGTATCTCTCTTGGTGTTCACTGACTCCTGGCAGCGGGGTGGTTGCGTTTATTTTAGTCTCCGTAGATGGATGGAAATAGGAGCTGATGGAGGCTGAGGTTGACTCAGTCTAATCTCACTTTGGCCTCAGTTTAACAAACAGAAGTTTCATCTTTTCCTTCTCAAATGAAATGAAATAAGTGAGGAGGATTTAAAACTCCTTTGTCACTAACTTAAAAAAGTAAAGGAGGTTGATAGAATATTAGAAGCGTGCGGCGACTGCGCTCTGGTCAAATCGTAGCTCAGCCTGGAGCTGGTGTTGACACCACAATGTCAAAGTAGCGGCCCTTGAGAGTATGTTTGTGTGTGTGTTGTGGCTTTGTTAGCGCTTCATCCTGCCTCGATAAATGTCGTCACCTCAGAGGAGTGCTGGGGGGCCGTCTGTCTGCTTCTTATCACCGCCTGACAGCCACTCATACAATAAAGCACAATCCCCTGTTGCCTCTTTGCCCCCTTTCATCTCTGTGTGGTTTTTGCAGCTATTTCCACTGAGCTAATTTACCATGTCTGCTTCGCTCCCCTGACATAAATGCTGCAAAGATTGACTGCAGGCAGCTTTGTCTTTTGTGCCCGTGTGTGTGTCATGGTGTTAATCTGCTCTACCTGTTTTCTCTCTCTTTGTCTTCCTCTTCTCTCCTCTCCTCTTCTCCAAATGTCCTGTTTTCCTCCCCAGATGTGCGATTGCTGCTCAACAATGACAATCTTCTCAGGGAAGGTGCAGCGCAGTAAGTTCCTCCCCCCTCTTGAACGATTTTGTTCAAAGGGCTTAAAAATGTTTTTTGGATTTGAAAAGAAGACGATTGAAAATAAAGTGGCAACTGTGCATTAAAGTTCAAACTGTCCCTCTCTTTTTTTAAATAAACATTTTTAAACATGACTTTGCAGTGAATGACAATTAAAGGGAAAATTTGCCTAAATCTTTTTCATATTGTCAAAATCTGTAAATCATGTCTGGACAAAGTATGAATCATTTCTTTTTCCTCCTGTGTTTGCAGTGCATTTGCACAGTACAACTTGGACCAGTTTACTCCGGTGAAAATTGAGGGCTATGAAGAACAGGTGAGTTGATGCTTCAGCTTTTGACCAAAGATGAAAGCAGGAGCTCAGATACAACCCCACATCTTATTCAGCGCTTCATTCATGTATATATGATGTGAGAAGTCAAAGTTGACGGAGTGCTTTCACTAAGAAACACAGACTGAAAAATATCAACAAAGAAATTGTTGAAATATTTAACTGCCTATCAGTCCCAAAACAGGAGAAATACATGGAATAAAACACAAAACACAACACAAATCCCCTTCAAGAAAATTGACAAAGAAAACCCAGCAAACAGAAAGCAAATCACATCTTAGTGGGCAGGTAACCAGCACCATGGCAGTGAGAGAGAGGAGTATAGCTCTATAACAGAGTAGCACAATGTGCTTTACAGATGTGAAAACAATGGAAAGAAGAGATGATAGCAGTAACATGATAAGCCGAAATCGTAAAGTGGGAAAAGAAACAAGCTTATTCAGATTATTGCAGTTGTTGCTCTGGAGTCATGGCGTCGTGGGAACAGCTGCAGATAAAGCAGTTTGGATGAAGTTATAAAACCGGTCCCAGTGTCTCCTCGGGAAACAAGATGACGAACATGTTTTTTTTTTTTTTTTCTCCCCTCCGTGTCACGCTGCTCGTGTCTGAGGGTTTCTGTGGAGGCTGAACCCTGCTGGTGTGAGCGATTGCAGTGTCTTATGTCATGATGTCATCATGTCCCTTTGTCACCACATCACGGGTTGAAAACTCCCCTGTCTAATACCAGCAGGCTGAGCTGAGTGCCAAGGTGGAAAGTTCTGGGTTCCTGCCTGTCTGTGCCCTCTTACTTTTTCTTAGTTTGCTTTGTCTCTCTTCGTCATTTGAAAGCTCATCCTCCTGTATCTGTTTATGTGGTTTATTGTCTTTTGTATTTCTCAAATCTTTCTTGCCTTAATTTTTTTTTTTATTTTTTTTTGTGTTCTTCCTCTTTCACCCCTCTTCTCCTCCTCACACTTCATCCTTCCCTCCTCCCTCCACGCTTCCTCCTCCTCCTCTCTAGGTCTTAATCACAGAGCATGGTGACCTTGGAAACGGACGAGTGCTGGACCCCAAGAACAAGATCTCCTTCAAGTTCGACCACCTGAGGAAGGAGGCCAGCGACCCACGGCCCCATGACGTTGACGGCTCCCTGGAAGGCTGGAGGAGTGCCGTGGACTCTGCTGTCAGGGCTTACGTCAAGGAGCACTATCCCAGCGGAGTCTGCACCGTACGTCTCAGACCGCTTCACTCCCAGTCGCTAAAAGACACAGTTCATATCAAGTTTCGTATGTTTAACGGTCCCTTGTTCATAAAACAGCCACCAGTGTTTAAAGATCCTGTCTGATGAAGATCAAGCTCTTAACCTAGTTTGTATATCCGTAAAACAACAACCTGCTAACATCAGGTTTTTGTCAGCAATGGAGAAGGCAACAATCAGCATTCAGACTATTGTTAAAGACTCTGCAGCCAGCAGCTCACGCTCTGATGTAAACATAACCCTCAAGGGAATCTGCTCATTTTCACCTGTTCAGATTAATCGTAAAAAGACTTCCAGCTGCCAATTTTTTAACAAGCGAAAATAAATATTGATAAGAGCAGAGTATTTTTATCTTTGCAAAAAGTGTCCAAGAGGAACTTCAGTCATTGTCGAGAAGACGACGAGGATCCATTCCACAGAGTTGAGTTTTCTTTTTCATACCACAAACTGTAACTAGGACACATTTCCTCTCTCCATTCAGTTTTACAAACCATCACTGTCTTTATTTATTTACCTTTCAAAACGCCTGTTCAGAGTGAGAAAAGGCAACAAGAGCAAATATTCATTTCAAGTTATCGAGCTCCCTACAGTAAGTACTCATAGGTTTATTTTTAGATATTGCTGCAGTTCCTTCTATAAAGCTTGTTATTTATTAATGTAGTGAACAAATTTCTTCAGTTGCAGACATGTAGGAATCATGCTCTGTGTGGCTTGCCACTGATGACACGCTATATTTTTCAGTCTGTAGGTTTGCAGGTTGACATGAATTTACTTTTGAAACTGTTAACCACAAACCCCTGGTGTGAATCCGTGCACGTGTACAGTGGGAGAGTAGATGCTGTTGTCAGCGGGTAACAAGAAGTTAAAGAAAGTGAACCAAGCTCTGACAGTGATGTTGCTCTTCCCTTTTTTTTTTTTTTTTCTCCTAGATTTACGGGAAAACCATCGATGGACATCAAACCGTCATCGTGTGCATTGAGTGCCATCAGTTTCAACCAAAAAACTTCTGGTAGGTCATTTCATACTTATGTACGATTGAGATAATTGTGTAGAAATCCCTGCAATGGTTTTCTAAATCATCGTCTTTAAAGAAAATGCTGAAGTGATGAAGAAGCTTCAAAAGGCTAAAATGTTATTTGATATCTACAAGAAGCTTCAATGGCTTAGCTTTAATTGGCACTTAACTCTGGAGCACGAGGCTGTTGGCCTTCGTAAGTGTCACTGAGCTGTTCCTGATCGAGTTAATCTAATTGGATAAGAACTGCAGCAATCCTCTTTGCTGCTGCTGGGTTTTACTGGCCTTATGGGTTGTTGGCTGTAATGATCCCTCCACTTCTGTAAGCAGCAGCCACTGGTGTCAGCAGTGTTTCAGTAATGAGGGACCTAAAAGGGCTTCTTGGGGGCATCGTAATATAATGTTTTCTTTCCTCTTTGATTTTTTTTCCTGCCGGCCTTATAATTGGCCATGATTTGGTGTTTTCTGTTTAATGTAATTAGATTTGGAGAAAACGATCTTTCTTTGAAACAACGTTGAAGTCTTGCTGCTTTAGAAAGTGCACCGTTAGCATTTTTTGGAAATTGGACTCGACGGTCATCCTGTTACTTGATGAACTTGATGATGAAGAAAACGAACTGCTACATCTGAGGATTCATGAAAACTTGTGCTGATGAACCATAATTTGAGCAGAAAGTGGAATTCACAGTGAAGCCATGCCCCCTAATCTGCCGCCTGCTTTATGGTGTCTTTTCCTCTAAGTGGGTCCATATTTATAAACTTATAAACACATTGTATTGAAAAAAACTTGACACTCGAGACTGAGGCCATAAACTCACTGGGAAAATATTTACTGAGCCAAAAAAGAAATAAAGTGAGAAGAGTGGCCACTTTTCCTGTATACACTTTCTGACAAATGGATTAGACAGCAGTTCAGCACTGGCAGCACTCACTTTTCAGCTACATCTACATTGATATTGATGTCCTATTTTGCAACAGATTTTGACACCATATTTACTGTTTTTATCGATTAGACGTCTGTTTTTAATTGTAGCATGATGCTCAATGAGAACATCCTGCTGTTCCTTCTTATCTCTGATGTTTCACAAAACTCCAGATAACATCTGGCTTCTCAAGTGGGATTTTCAGTGTCTCTCCCCCCCCCCCCCCCCATACATAAATATACTTCAGTTTGGTCTTACAGGATGGGACAACCCTGTTAAAACAGAAAGCAAATCACACAAATATTAATGTTTAAGAGATGTGACTTCTGTTTTTCCCCTCGTCCTCTTTGCACAGGAATGGACGCTGGAGGTCAGAATGGAAATTCACCATCTCTCCCTCCACCACTCAAGTGGCAGGAATCATGAAAATCCAGGTGCTTAGGTTTACATATACATTTTTCCTTTTTTATTTTTTCAGACAGTCAGATGTCTTTTAAGAGACATTTACTGATCGATATTCTGTCACACGTTCTAAAAAAAAGGCATTCTCTTTGTTTTGCTCCTTTTCTGAAAGTACCAAAAGAACTGAACGTTGACCTCCATCTTTCCCAGGTTCATTACTATGAGGATGGAAATGTTCAGCTGGTGAGCCACAAAGAGGTCCAGGAGTCCATGTCAATTTCTGTGAGTGAGGCATAACACTTTTGCTTTGTTGACCAACAACCACTCACACGTACAATTTCACCAATGAACCCAAACATGTCGTCTTTGGAGACTCCACAGAGGCCAGGAACGGAACCCACAACCTTCTTATTGTGGGGCAGCAACGCTAACGACTGTACCGCTGTGCTGCCCAAGTTGTGGTTTTATCGCCTGATAATTTAGCTTTGACCTGCTCATGCCATGAGCATGTTTTATTTTGGGTTTTTTTTTTTTTTTTTTTTTGGTGTGTGTTTCATTGTTTGCAGCGTGGAAGCATTATGTTTTGGGTGCACCTTTGCCAAATCTTCTGTTTACATTTATACTTTCTGCTCTTGAAATTTATTGTGCGTGTCCTCCTGTCACCTTTTCAGAACGAGGCTTCTACTGCAAAGGAGTTTGTGAAGATCATGGAGGCTGCAGAGAACGACTATCAGGTGTGAAAACTGAACTGAACATTTACCCTGCAAAAATATTTTCACACATGAATTTATTTGAATGGAGGTTTTGGTGTACTGATATACCCTGCCCTCCCTCCCTTCTATTTGTCATCGACTTCAGACGGCCATCAATGAGAATTACCAGACCATGTCGGACACTACCTTCAAAGCCTTACGCCGCCAGCTTCCTGTGACACGTACCAAGATCGACTGGAACAAGATCCTGAGCTACAAGATCGGCAAGGAGATGCAGAACGCTTAAAAGAAAAAGATTTAAAAATGGAAAATAACGGAGAAAAATAACAGACAACTCCCCTCCCTCCCCACCTTCGATCGACCCCCTCCCAAACAACGTTGCATGACTGGATAGTTGTATTGTCTTTGTACAAAAATTAGACAAACAGGGACAAAAGAAAGGTTTGGTCTCATAGTCAGATGTCACCTTACACATTGGATGTCTCCTTTTATTGATGTTATTTTGTTTTTATACAGACACTCTAAAGTCCCCTGTATATTGACTCTATGATGAAAATCATATTTGGTAAAGTATAACTTGAGTAAATATTACAAGACATAGGAAAAGGGGACGGACACTTGTATGCAAAAAGACACCCGTATAACAAACAATAGCACGTGTGCAATATTTATTGTGTCAGTGAGACCATGCCTTTTTATTTGACCTGCTCAAAAAACGGTTTAAATTCGCAATGATTTCTGGGAGAATTTTGTCTGCAATTCATGAAAGAGCTCAGATATTATGGCTGAAAAAGAAATGACTCCCTTCACGTCACAGTTAATGTCCTATACGGTCAACAACAACAGCAACAACAACGAAAAAGGTTCTTTTTGTGTTCATTGGCTGGTATCTTTGGCACAGTCACCGATGTCAGCCGCTCACTGTTCTTGTTCCTTCATTTTGGTACTCCCCTCACCGTTTGTCCTGTATGTGAGATCTCCAACTCGCAGTGCTCCTGGCTAAATTGCCTTCTTGACTTGACATCCTCTGAACTCTCACTCAGCGCAGGGAGTTCTGTGACAACCTAACAAGCTTAATTAACAAAGTCATCAAGTAATGTGCGTAATGTCCAATTTACAATAAAATAAAAAAGTATCACTTTCTCCTTCAGTGCTTATTTTTATTAAAAAAAAAGAACAACCTGACTGTATTATATAATAACAAGGCACATTGTAATATATACCTGTATGAAACATCCTGTCTGTCAGTTTGGTGATTTATTTCCATGAGAGTAATTGTAATTCAGTCACAATTATGTTGGATTAAATGACAAATTTTCTATTTACTGACTCACTCATAATTTCTGATACCCTGCATTAAAAATGATTAATATATATTCCAAACTCAGGTTGTATTAGGGTTATTTGAGGTCCTTACACCTGCACTGCACTACACACTGGGTAGATGTTGCACCAACAGTGAACTTTAAATCTCCTTCATTGTGGAAGTTTAAGAGTCTCACATAATTACTTTTTACAACTCACCCATTTACCAGTGGGGGAGGAATCACACATGATTGCCATGTCTGGTTAAAAGGAAATGAGGGATAATAATCAACGCTTCACATGTTAAAGTTGGTAATGATCCCACTTTTTTGCAGGTGTTGAACCTGAACTAAATATTTTTATGGTAAATTAGTGGCATTGCTTTTAAAATAAGTGAATAAGATTTCAGGTTGTTGCAGCAACTTTTTTTGTGTATGTATATCTATATATTCAGGAGCAAATTAAACTGAGGACAGGAAGTCGAGGTTGAAAGATAAAGTGTAGCAGCAGATAAACCAAAAAAAAAAAAAAGAAAAGAAAACTTATTACAGAAAAGGTGAAGAAAAATGCTGCTTTATTATATATTTATTTAACATTTATATATATTTAAATTTTGGAGAATAAATCCTTGATTGGCAACCCATTACCCAAAATAATCGTATTATATTTGTTTTATTCTATCAATGTGTAATAGTTTTATAGTTCAGGTAGAAGGTTGGACCAAAGTAATTAAAAAAATATAAATAACACTGCAGAGAAACAAACAAAGGCATGTTTCATATTTAGCTGCAGCAGGAAGCATGAAATGGATTGTTTATATTTATATTTTTGTTATTTATTTATTTTTATTTTGGAGTCGAGCAGTGCAAAAACATTTTTCATACATATAAAATTGGACTCCACATTATAAAATAACATTACAAAATAAAAAGATAAAATAAAACACGTCTTGTTTATCTGCAGCATCAAACTGTTTGTTTATATTTATCTCTCCTCACAGCTGAGCTCTTGCTCTTGCTAATGCTAATCGCACATTTATTAGTTAATATATTGTATATGATATCATATCATATTTAAACGCCTGTCCTAATTTTTTTTTCTGCGTGTTGTTTATGTTTCAAACCACCTCGGGCTGCAGGTAACCGGTAACCGGTAACCGGAGACAGCGACACCGCGAGGCGGCGGAGCTCCGCCGGTTAGCACTTAGCCGGCGGCTACAGAGCTAAATGCTAACAGCTAGCCGAGCAGACACGTCCACACTGACTGAAAGTTCACACATGCTGGAAGAAATGCTAGCTCCGAGCCACACTTCCACCGGTCCTCACTCACACACCGACTAAGGTAAGCTCTGTCTGCCTCTCTCCGTCACAGACACCCCACAGCCGCCACATTTCTGTTACTATTATCTTTTAAAGTTTATTATTGTTATTATTTTTTTAAAGAGCCAGCTCGTGTTAGCACCCAGCTAGCTGCCTCGCTCGCAGGATGAGCGGCTAACGCTTTAGCCGGTTTAACAGGAGAATCCTCGCCTTGGTTTTCGTTAAATGCTCCTTAAAAAAAAAAAAAATAAAACATCTGCAGGATGTCCTCAGCCACTGTGTGCTTCTCTTTCCCCTCACGGCTTCTGAGCTTTTTGCATTGTTTAGTTTTTTATTTGGGGGGATGATGTGCCAATGCAGTGTTTTTAATTTGGTGCAATGCCAGATGTTTTATTATGACTGTTTTTTTATTTCCTGATGATGGGGGAGTGTGTAGGTAGCTAGGTAGGCTGGGGGGGTACTAATGATGGAGATGCATTGAATGCACAATAGAAAAAACTTTTTCTGAAGTTTGTCCCCCCCCCCACCCACTTGTTTGTCAGCCCACACTGTGTTTGCCCCTGCAGGGCAGTCAGTCTGCTCAGAGGTCTAGCTGGCATTAAAAGTCTCCCTGCTCTCTCAGCAGCCAGTGATGAGTCTCCTGTGACTGTGTGCTGCGCTGGGGATGGAAGAATGTGCTCTTTCAGCAGGCCAGCTGGCTGGATCTGGAGACAGGCGGGAGAGCCTGTAGGCACACTCGGGCTCGTCGAGGAGCCTTAATAACAGAGTGCATGTCTTTGGACCCGAGCGGTCATAACCAAGAAGCAGGGGCCTGCCGTGAGAGCGAAGCGTGGCACTCCTGCCGCTGCTGACAACTCTCAACTTGTCACTTCTCGCACACAAAGGCGTTAATGTACGGCGTGCGTGCTGCTGGTGCCTCCTGTAATTTGGCAGTGTGACAGAAACACCATCATCCCACACAAGTCTGAAAACGCACTGAAGATGATCTAGGTCACTGGCACTGACTTCAGTAGCAGCCTCTCTGCTGTCCCATGTTTGGGAACCCCTCCCAACCTTTATCGAATTTGCTGCTTTGATGTTACATACCCTCAAGTGAGAGTAATATATTGCACTAGATATTATTATTACCGAAGGCACATTTTCACTTCTTCATTGTTAACGCTGTGTAATGAACGCTGCCTCTTGTTAGTTCCCGTTTCACCGTTCACCGCAAAAATCCCATCCACGGTGGGATTCCACCTCCAAACTATCAGCAGCTTGTCACATCAGCCACTTTAACTCTCTAGCGGTTTCATTTTGGCATCAGCCTGCTGCTGTTGCATCCTCCCCAAGGCACTAAAAGCAAAAGCAGTAGTTTTAATAACAGCAGGAGGGTGACTGGTCCCTTGGGGGATGAAGTGACAGTAAAGTCTCCTTTATCCACAACCATCATGTTGTGTGGCATCTTTGTGTTGATAAAATAACAACACTACTGTTTCCTCTTTTGTTTAATACCTTTAAGTGTTGTTGATTAATATGCCACACGTTTTTTGTGAAGTAAAGCTGGGACTCCTCTGAGATGCAGTAAAACCTTAACAGATTTTCATCAGAATTTTATTCTGGGTCCCTGGAGTGTTTTCTTCCCCTGAAAAGATGTAGTCATAATTAATAACCTTTAGACTATGTTTAGCCATCTGGGACACACGAAACAGTGGTTCTTAGAAAAAAATAATAAACTATGTGAATGAGCCATCTATTGATTTCATTTGGTGGCAGTTTATGAGCTACAGAAAGAAGCCTAAAGATTGGGCCTGAGACAAAACTGTGTTTGTTGTTAGTGTGAAAGGGTAAATATACATTTGAACAGTTCTCCAGACAGATAGCTAATAAATAATAAGAACAGATTTTTAGATGTGTGACTTCTGTTAGTTGCTGCATTACTTGTTATTGGGGTCAGCTTGCCACCTGTAATGACCCTTTCAGGACTTTTAGTTCATGTTAACTTTCTTCTGTTGTTGCAGCAATAACATAGTCAGTTTTACAACTTTCTGTGGATATGCCAGTGTACGTGGAAAGAGAGAGACGGTGATTCAAAATGCAGCTTCTGATGTGGATGTTGTGCAACCGGCCTGTTCTTAGCGGCTAAATTGGTAACTGTAAATCATTTTTCATGGGTTTCTTCCTGTTTGTCTGTCAGTGAGTTCTGATGAACGTCACTGTTGATGCTGGGTTAGGGTTACGGTTAGTGATGACTCTGACTCTGTCAGGTTTGTTTCCTCAGTTAATCATGGCCTCAAAAGAAGCCAGTCCAGGTTCTATATTAACACTGTGGAAGTACCAAAGGTCTCAGTCCACAGAGAAATACTCACAGCCTGTTTTCAGAAACGGAGCCCTAAAACTGTCAGACTCACATCCTCTGTTCTGATCGGCTCTTCTGCTTTCTGCCCTTGTAGCCTTAAAAAAAATGTGACCTGTTAAAGTCTAATGATCACTATTATCAATTACAACACGTACAATATATATTCTTGTCTAGTTTTTTGTAAACATTGTAAAAGATGTGTTAGTCATTTGTTTTGCACATCATGAAATCATGCTTGGAGCAGATGTATTTGGGGCTGTGTCAGATTTCTTTTCATAAAGGTCCATTTAGTGGCTCACAGAGAGAAAAACGCACCTTTTCATCTTTGGTGAGCTCTAAGTAGTTCCATGAATGATCAACAGACTGAAAAATAAAAAAACTAAACGTAAAATTCTCTGACGAGGGCGGGGTAACACAAAAAAAGCACAGTCCGTTCCAAGTCTGATGGACTCACACTGGCCAACAACTCATTGTGCGTCAAAGTTAGAAACTGCACCATCATCAACCTCAGTGATTTGCCAATCTTTATTAATTTAGATATTGGCTTCAGCTATACATCCACATCCTGTACTGCTTCCACTGTGGAGTTTATTCAGTGCTCATCCATCTTGCAGATTTTCACAGCAGCGTTTGAATCTCCTCTCAGACATTTGAATATCTTGTTGAATTTACAAATTGAAGGTTGAACAAAGCCGAGTTCAACCCTCTGAGAGCCACATCAAGGCGTTGTCGAAAAGACGCCGGTGTGAAATGTTGTTTTTGGGCTGATTTGAAGTTTGTATCTTTATCTGATCACGAGTGCATGAAAAATCAGCTCAACAGCCTCTAACTCTCTAAATGTCTCCACGTCTCATGTCAGACTGATTTGAATCTTTCTTGATTGTTCACAAGAGCACACACAGAAATACACAGCGTATGCTGAAAACTCAAGGCTTGTTAGAAAGAGCTCGTCTCCAAACGGTCACGGAGCAACAGCACTCTAAAGACAACATGAGATTTGGAAGAGTTTACACTTCTGTGGGCTTCACCGGGTTAAAGAAGCCTGACCCCAGTTATAGTTGTGTACATTGCTAAGCTCAGCAACAACATATTCGTGGCTCAGTTGCAGAAAGAGATTGGTCCTGTGCCCTGGAAAAGGCACAGTAGTGGTTGTCATGTGGCTGCGTTGGCACCAGACTGAAAAGGTCAGAGTGTAAAGGGGATTCACAGACTGTTTTGCAGAAACGCATTAAAAGCTTGAAGCCCTCAGTGACTATTTGAGCAGAGCTGCTGCTGAAGAAATGCAATGTTATTTGCTTCTGTGCAGAGAATATACAGATGCTAATGATTTGATAACTCGAATCTGGGTTCAGACACATTCTGCAGGGCATTTTTCCCAGGCTTCGTACTCCCCAGAGAATTAATTTATGCATCAGAAATAGAAATGAAACCTCTTTGAAGTTGGAAGACTTATTTATTTTTCTGCTGGAAAAAGATTCCAACATTTCTCTGCCTGGGATGGGGCAGTGAAGCGTCTGCATGAGGAGCAAGGTCACTCCACAGATCTGCACGTAAAGGAATGGTTTTAGGAAAAAAAAAAAAAATAACAACAGGTAAATAGGCATCATAGAGGTTTAAGCAGGCAGGCGGTGGTACAGACCTGTACAGAACATCTGAAAACCCACTGGGTGAGCAGAGCGATGTGAGACACTCACCACACATTCACCTCGAAGCCAGATCGCACTAGTCAGGAACCTTTATTTAGAACCTGTGCACCGCTTTGGTAACATGATCTCAGACAGAAATGTTTGCTCTACATTTTAATGAGGCAGACAGCCCTGAAGAAAAGTCCACAAAGTG